>NC_045450.1:3902366-3964200 GCF_002776525.5 Piliocolobus tephrosceles | reverse complement strand
TCTCTACTAATAGTACAAAAATTAGCCGAGCATAGTACCGCGTGCCTGTAGTTCCAGCTACTCCGGAGGTTGAGGCAGGAGAATTGCTTGAATCCGGGTGGCAGAGGTTGCAGTGAGCCGAGATCGCGCCACTGCGCTCCAGCCTGGCGACAGTGAGACTCTGTCTCCCCCGCCCCCGGAAAAAAAAATTCCCACACCTTCTGAGGGAATTCCAGGGTTGGGAGCGGACTTGCCCTTCCGGGGCACATGACATCTAGAGTCTTTGGGTTCCTTGGAGGGAATTTGGAATGAAACCCCACCCCCAGGTTGCCCTGGCGGGGTCCAGCCTGGCATCAGGGCTGACTGGCAGCCTTGCTCCCACCGTCCAAACACCCCCTCCTCCCCTCCCGCCTAGTTCCTGGGAGTGGTCAAGGCACCTGGAGCTGGTTTGTCCCACGGAACGCACACTGCACCCAGGGCTGCCATGAGACCTTTCCACTCCCTGTGTCTCCAGCCCCCGCCCCCAGCCCCGAGCCCGGCTGGGATGCTGAGTGGACACCCATGGCCTCTTGGGTTGCCAGAAGGTTGCAAGGCCAAATGGAAAGGAGCTGAACTTTCTGCATCCCTCCCTCTCCCAACCACAGCCTCTGCCTTTGGGTCCTGCTCCTTCCTGTAAGTTAGGGGCACACTCAGGAGTCAACCGGTCCACGCTGAGTCCTGGCCTGGCTCGTCGTTCACTGTGTGCCCTCGGGGTAGCCCCTGGCCTTGGCCTCCCAATCTGTACCTCGAGATGGGTGGTGGCTCCTGCCTGTGGGGTGTTGTGAGCGTCAGTGGAGATTGCACCCCCCCAGAGCCCTGCAGGGCCTGGGCCTGGTACACCTCTTGGACATGTCAGCATCATTATTTCTCCCCCTCAACTGCTGAACACTGGTGCAGGCCTCTCTAGTGTACTCAGCACACCTGCCTGTGTTTCCTCTCCCTGACCCGCCCACCTCCCGCTGTGAGCTGCCCAAGGGCATCGTTTCGTGTAGGTCCCGGCCACAGAGCCAGGCCCCGTAGGTTCCCAGGCGACGATGTGCCGCTTAACTCCCCCTCAGCCAGTTCCGCCGTGAAGCCCCCCTTTCACACCTGCTGAACCCAGGACTCCACCACGCAGCAGGACCTCCCTGCACATTGCTGTCGTGCAACTGCTTACGGATGCACAGAACTCACCTGCGCCAGTCAGTAACTCATCTTTCAGCTAAATATGTAGCGTGTCTGTGAGAATGTGCTGGGTCGTAATCAATTGCTCTGTGACCCTGGCAGGGTTTTTTGTTTGTTTGTTTGTTTTTTGGAAACAGGGTATCATTCTGCAGTGGTGTGATCATAGTTCACTGCATCTTCCAACTCCTGGGCTCAAGCAATCCTCCCACCTCAGCCCCGCAGGTACCTGGGACTACAGGCACGAACCACTAGGCCCGGCTAATTATTTTATTTTTGGTAGACGGAGTCTCTGTCTGTTGCCCAGGCTGGAGTGCAGTGGCATGATTATAGCTCACTGCAGCCTCAAACTCCTGGGTTCACATGATCCTCCTGCCTCAGCCTCCTGAGTAGCTGGTACCACAGTCACGCACTGCCATGCCTGGCTAATTTTAAAATTTTTTGTAGAGATGGGGTCTCATTGTGTTACTCAGGCTGGCGCTGAACTCCTGGGCTCCAACGACCCTCCTGCCTCAGCCTCCCAAAGTGTGGGGATTATAGGCGTGAGCCACCGTGCCCGGGCCCCTGGACAAGTTTAACATCTCTGTGCCTTGGACTCCCTAGTATTAAATGGGGTAGTAGAGTGAGACAGCCCTCCAAGAGCCTTCCCGCCCCGTGCCTGGCCCGGAGCAGCAGCGCTCAGCATGTGTTGCCTGTTTCTCCATCCAAACTGCACTCCTGGCCGCCCGTGGCCACCCAGTCATTCTGCTCCACTCCTGCTCCAAACAGGTCATAAAGAACTCCCCCGTGAAGACGTTTGCTAGTCCCACCTTCAGCTCCCTCCTGGATGTGTTTCTGTCGACCACAGTGTTTCTGACGCTGTCCACCACCTGCTTCCTGAAGTACGAGGCGGCCACCACGCCTCCCCCACCCGCCGCCCTGGCTGTCTTCAGCGCGGCCCTGCTGCTGGAGGTGCTGTCCCTCGCAGTGTCCATCAGGTAAGCGCCGCGTGGGCTGGGTCTCCAGCTCTGAGCCGTTAGCTCCCTCTTCTGGCTCTATGGCTTATGGCTGAGCAGTTGGACTGGTCTCCAGCCAGCTGTCCCTGCTGGCTGATTTCTGGAGATGGGCCCCCGTGTTCTCCCCCGGCCCTGTGCCCCGGCATCCTCCCTCCCTCACATTGGCCCAGATGCGGGGGGACCACCTCACTGGAGGGGGCAGTGCCCCACAGCACTGACCGCTGCCAGCTCGTCCCCGGATCTCCAGGGTGAGAGACTGCAGAGGAGAAGGTGAGAAGATAGGAAATGATCTGGAGGAAGGAAAGGAAAATACATGAGTCGGGGCAGATGATAGGCGGGGCTGGGTCAGCAGGCGCCTCTTCAGAGTGCAGGAGCCAAACATAGACCCATAGCAGCATCTCCGTGTGCTTGCCTCAGGCGGTGGTCTCTTGGGTATGATGCCAGCAGAAGAAAGAAGAGACAAGCTCAACTTCATCAAAAGTTAAGGCGTTGTGCTGCAAAGAACATCAGGAAAGCAAAAGAACCCGCAGAATGGGAGGGAACATTTGCAGATCAGGCCTCGGACAAGGTCTAACATCTAGAATGGATAAAGAACTCATACAGCCCAATAATAAAAAGCTCACTTTAAAGGGGACAGAGGCTCCGAACAGACCACAGGTGCGTCTTGGGGAAGCCGGGCCCTTGGGACCAACCCGGCTCCCTGAGGGGGCTTGAAGCATCTCAGCATTCCTGAGCAGGCAGGTGGCCCTGCGTGGTCCCCATCCTGGGCACCACAAGCCCCTTTCGTGGTCCTGTCACCCTCAACAGGACGGCTGCCAGCCTAGCAGAGTCCCACTAGCAACTGTGCCCAGGAGCTGGGCTTCAAACAGACATGGGGAGGCAGCCCTGACCTTCAGCATCTGCTGCCCTTATCCAACATCCCAGGGCAGAGACGAATGGCTTTGAGTCTGGCCCGAAGCTCTGGAATGCTGGCTTCTCCCATCTGAGGTGGGCAGGCCGGGATTCCTGCCTCCTCCCTCCCACCTGTGCTGTACCCAGGACCCTTTCGCCATGGGTCATGCTGTCTGTGTCACGTGCTCACTGTTTCCCAGAACCCTCTGGGCTCACGTCCCATCGCCTACAGCCAGCAGCTCTCTTCCTGGCACAGCCTCCCGTCCTGCCTCAGTGCCCTCTTGTGCTTGTGGGGACCCCTCCCAAAGGAGCCATCGTCCGAAAGCCCTTCCAGGGCCTGCTTCCCCAGAACCCAAACCAGACATCCTCAGGCCCCTGGTTGGTTTGTTTTTCCTCTTTAAAAAGATCAGCTTTTTTTTTTTTTTTGAGACGGAGTCTTGCTCTGTCGCCCAGGCTGGAGTGCAGTGGCGCGATCTCGGCTCACTGCAAGCTCCGCCTCCCGGGTTCACGCCATTCTCCTGCCTCAGCCTCCCGAGTAGCTGGGACCACAGGCGCCCACCACCTCGCCCGGCTAGTTTTTTGTATTTTTAGTAGAGACGGGGTTTCACCGTGTTAGCCAGGATGGTCTTGATCTCCTGACCTCGTGATCCGCCTGCCTCAGCCTCCCGAAGTGCTGGGATTACAGGCGTGAGCCACCGCGCCCAGCCAAAAAGATCAGCTTTAGGCCAGGTGTGGTGACTCACACCTGTAATCCCAGCACTTTGGGAGGCCGAGGCAGGTGGATCACTTGAGGCTGGGAGTTCGAGACCAGCCTGGCCAACATGGCGAAACCCTGTCTTTACTAAAAATACACACACAAAAAAAGCCAGTCTTGGTGGTGGGTGCCTGTAATTCCAGCTACTCGGGAGGCTAAAGCAGGAGAATCACTTGAACCCAGGAGGTGGAGGTTGCAGTGAGCCGAGATCACACCAGTGCAATCCAGCCTGCATGACTCCATCTCAAAAAAGAAAAAAGGATCAGCTTTATTGTGACATGATTTACATATAATAAAGTCATGCAAGTGGGCAAAGCTCAGTGATTTTTAGTAAATTTGAAGAATTGTATGAATATCACCACTATGTAACTATCGGGCACCTCCATCACCCCAAAAAGAAACCCGTCCCCGTGGGCAGTCACTCCCCCAGGTCTGCCCTCCCGGGCCCACCACCAGGTTTTCCTCTAATATGGGTGGTTGTAGTGTCTTGAGGGCTCTGAGGCCAGCATTGTCTCCACGCCTTTTTACTTTCACCCTTTAGCCATTATTCCCTACTCCTTCAGACCCAATTCTAAAGCATTGAGGCCAATCCCGGTCTAGACTGCCGAGGGCTGGGGTGAGGTGTGCTGGACCCGCCTGCACAGAGACACTCCCCAAGCCTCTGGCGAAGGTGGTGGCTGCTGCACCCCTAAACAGGCCTCTGGTGGGATTTAGTTCCATTTACCAGGAATCGTCAAGCCTGGGAGAGGCCCAGACCCTGAAAGGCTTCCCTGGCCCCTCTGAGGGCCGTGTTTTTGACCCCAGCTCGACGGGAGCCTGCGCTGTGGGGTGTACGGGCGCCCCATCCCTTTCCTGTACAGGAGGGAAGCCAGGCGCCTTCTCATTGACTGGCCCAGGCCCCGCCTGCCGCCTCCAGGAGGCTTCGTGCGTCTGCCTCTCTACTCTGCCCTGGCAGGCGTGAAGATGGCAGGTCTCGTTTTCAGATCCCTGCAGTCTCGGGGACCAGAAGGCCCCCCGCCACCTCACATCTTTCCTACTCCTGACTGGGAACTCGGTTCCCTCTGTCCCCCCTCCTGGGGCCTCTGTATTCTGCATATTTGTGGTTATTCTTGGAAATATTCCAAAGCCTTCATTATCCTTTAAATATCAGGAAACCAGGGCTGTCCAGTACCCTAAAAGGGTGAGAGTGTGCCTGCGTCTGTGTGGGGAATGGCTGGAGGGTGAGCGTTTCCTCACCTGGCCACACCACGCAGCCAAGAGGCAGAGGCATGGTAGGTGTTCAGGCCCGAAGGCCGGGCTGCTGGGCGGGGCGGGGGGCTTTGTGCCAGAGGCTCTTCACAACAGCGGCCCCCGCCCAGCCTCTCCTGAGGCAGGGACAGCAGGCCCATCCCCAGTTCCCTGGCAGCAACCTTGAGAGAAGGAGTGTCTCCCCACGAGGACCCCACACCCTCTCCTCATCTCCCCATGTGCCCCCCTCCATTGGCCCAGGGGTCCCTGGGCTCAGCCAAGACCTGTTCCTCCTCCTCACAGTGGTTCTTGGCCCACACGCTCTGCTGCTTCTTTATACAGAACTTGTTATTGTGTCAACATCACACTCCTGAAACGGAGCCTGCCTAGACACACACCTGCAAAACGAGTCAGTGCATACCGTCGCTCTGCTCAGAAGGACGAAGTCTGTTAACATGAAATACGTGGTGCTGGACCTCACGTATGACAGGGCCCCGCTGCCTGAAGTCCTGAAGCCGCACACGCATGATGAACGTGACAGCCCAGATGCAGACGGCACGCGTGTGCGGGTTTAGTGGTCCAGGTGCCACGAGCTGGGTTCGGCCTATGATGTGATTTTCTGAAACATGGAACACGCCTTGGTGATGCCCCAAACAGAGCAGAGGTGACTGGCACTCAGTTTCCACAGGAGCTGCCCTCCGGGAAATGCAGTGTGTCAGCGTCACCGCAGGGCACTCTCTGTTTGTAGATGGGACAGGCTCTGGGCTAAGATGTTGTCAGCAACCTTCCGCCTTTGTGGGTGCCCGGGGCGTGGCTACCGTGTGGGGTGCAGGGCAGAACCTCCCTGGGTGGCACCTGCCCACATGCAGGACGCCTCTGTCCCTGGTGCCTTCCCACCAGATGCCAGGACCACCTCTCCTGCTGCGACAACTGCAGGGGCTCCACAGAATTCCGGGGTGCCTCCAGAGCTGCCCCCATCAAGACCTCCTGCCTCAGAAGCTGACGGGAGCAGGTGACGGCAGCGTGGTGACCCCCAGGAGACTCTCCTTGGGGCCTGTAATACTCTCACGTGCTCTCTGAGACGAGCGAAGCGTGTGCTTTCCACAAGCATATTTTATCAGAAGGCAACATGTGACCCTAGAGTCAGGTACAATGAGGTGAGCCCAGCTTCCTCGCCTTCTACCAAAAGTGAGGGAGGCAGACCCCCCCACCCCGTGCCTGCTTCCATGCCCATCCCAGGGGCAGCATGGGAGAGTGCGGAGGGCAGTGCTGGCTGCAGCCTTGCGCCTGTCTCCAGGCCCATGACCCACCCCAGGCCCCATCACTCCTGCTGACCCCTGTCCCTCTCGCAGGATGGTGTTCTTCCTGGAGGATGTCATGGCCTGCACCAAGCGCCTGCTGGAGTGGATCGCCGGCTGGCTACCGCGTCACTGCATCGGGGCCATCCTGGTGTCGCTCCCCGCACTGGCCGTCTACTCCCATGTCACCTCCGAATTTGAGACAAACATACACGTAAGTAGAGGCTCAGCCATTTTATTTCCACGTTCTCCTGGACTCCCTAATCTCTCTCTCTAAATCACTTGGGATAGCAATTTAAAAATAAACCCTTTGGCTGGGCATAGTGGCTCACACCTGTAATCCCAGCACTTTGGGAGCCCAAGGCGGGCGGATCATGAGGTCAAGAGATTGAGACCATCTTGGTCAACATGGTGAAACCCCGTCTATACAAAAAATACAAACAATTAGCCGGGCGTAGTGGTGCTCACCTTTAATCCCAGCTACTCGAGAGGCTGAGGCAGGAGAATCTCCTGATCCCGGGAGGAGGAGGTTGCAGTGAGCTGAGATTGCACCACTGCACCCCAGCCTGGGTGACAGAGCGAGACTCCATCACTAAATAAAATAAAATGGGGCTGGGCACAGTGGCTCACGCCTGTAATCCCAGCACTTGGGGAGGCCAAGGCGGACGGATCACCAGGTCAGGAGATCGAGACCATCTGGCTAACATGGTGAAACCCAGTCTCTACTAAAAATACAAAAAATTAGCCAGGCATGGTGGCGGGTGCCTGTAGTCCCAGCCACTTGGGAGGCTGAGGCAGGAGAATGACCTGAACCTAAAAGGCGGAGCTTGCAGTGAGCAGGGATCGCGCCACTGCATTCCAGCCTGGGTGACAGAGCGAGACTCCGTCTCAAAACAAAATAAAAATAAAATTAAAAACAAAATAAAATAAAAATAAACCCACGAAGAGGCACGAGCTCTTTTGCTGTCCTGAGCCGACTTAACACCGGGCTGCCCAGATGCTCATGCACTGGCAATGGCCGGGCTGGGGAGTCCCCAGTGGGCATGGGTCCCCGCCAATGTGCAGGGACTTGTTCTTCATCAAGTTCCAAATCAGTCATTTTCCTTTACACTTTACAAACAAGCGTCTGCCCCACGTTTCCTAACCATGTGAGAAGCATAACGGGCAGACAGAATTGACTCGTGCCCGGATCGGCTGCTGCTGGTTGGGAAGGGACCTTTGCTCAACTCCGTGGAGAGGAAACTAGCGCGGCCGTGGGAGATGATGCTTCTGGTGCTTGGGCTTCCGGGCGGGCTGATGGTGTTTGGCACTTTAGCCCCACATCACATCTCATTGGGCCCCTAGGAAAAGCTTTGTGAAGGAAGCTGATCACACAGTGGTTCTTGAACGGGGAGGCCTCCCTTCCCTTTCCACGGAGACACGTGGCGTTTCCCACGCCTGCAGAGGCGCGTGGTACCGTGTGAACAGGGAGCCTCATGCTGGCTAGTGAACCTAGAGGCTTGATCTGTCCTTGACACTGCCCACTAGCAAAAGTAAGACTGACTGGGGATAGTAAGCAATCAGATGGTATCGGTGATATTTTTAGATTACACAGAAACATGGATTAGGCCGGGCGCGGTGGCTCACGCCTGTAATCCTAGACACTTTGGGAGGCCAAGGCAGGTGGATCTCCTGAGGTCAGGAGTTCGAGACCAGCCTGGCCAACATGGTGAAACCTCGTCTCTACTAAAAATTAAAAAATTAGCCAGGCATGGTGCCAGGAGCCTGTCATCCCAGCTACTCAGGAAGCTGAGGCAGGAGAATCACTTGAACCCGGGAGGCAGAGTTTGCAGTGAGCTGAGATCACACTGCCGCACTCCAGCCTGGGCGACAGAGCGAGACTCTGTCTCAAAAAAAAAAAGGAAACATGGATTAGTGGCGAATGTTTTGGCAGCCCAGGTATAGCGGTGGTGGTTGGGGAGCCCTGGGCAGCTGTCCTAACCCTTCCCCTCTTGCAGTTCCCAGTGTTCACAGGCTCTGCCGCGCTGATTGCCGTCGTGCACTACTGTAACTTCTGCCAGCTCAGCTCTTGGATGAGGTCGTCTCTCGCCACCGTTGTGGGGGCCGGGCCGCTGCTCCTGCTCTACGTCTCCCTGTGCCCAGACAGGTACGCGGCCAGCACTGCGTGCAGGCAGCAGGGTGCGTGACCACCTTTCCTGAGGTGGCTTACGGCCTCGCTGCATTTGCACATTGCTTCTCACGTCTAGATAGAGATGTTTCCCATCGTGACCCAAAATAGCTTTCAGCACATATCACGTCAAAGAGCTAATGAGATGCCCTTAGAATAATATGCAAAAGAAAGAAAAAGAGTGTCATTTAGAGCAGCACTCTGGATGTTTGAATGTAGACATCTTGGAAAACATAATGCCGCCATTGCAGGTGTGAGGTGACTTCTGATGAATGGGATGAAATCTAAGAAAGTGGGGCCTGAAGGATTTCATAGAAGATGGCAAGGCCATGAAAGGGCGGAGGTACAGGTGGACGTGAAGGCGGAGAGGAAGCTGGTGCTGACTTTCCTTGAGTAGGGTAGGGTTCGTGAACCAGGAACAGGTCACAGCCTGGAAGGAGGAGTGAAGACGTAGGATGATCTGGCAAGTCACCTGGGCCTCATTTCTAAATATTATGTCAGGCTGGGTGCTGTGGCTCACGCGTGTAATCCCAGCACTTTAGGAGGCTGAGGCAGGCAGATCATCTGAGCTCAGGAGTTCAAGACCAGCTTTGCCAACATGGTGAAACCCCGTCTCTACTAAAAATACAAAAATTAGTCGGGCATGATGGCGAGCACCTGTAATCCCAGCCACTTGGGAGGCTAAGGTAGGAGAACTGGTTGAACCCAGGAGGCGGAGGTTGCAGTGAGCTGAGATTGCGCCACTGCACTCCAGCCTGGGCGACAAGAGTGAGAGTCCATATCAAAAACAAATAAAAAATAATAAATAGGTCAAAACGATTCCCCATATGATGTCATGAGACATAGGATTAATGACCAGTCACTGAACATAGGTCTTTTATTTTGAAATCCCCTGTATACGGAGGAGGACGTTGGCCTTCAAAACCGTATCACTGATAGATGCTGAGGAACGGGATGGCGCAGACACAGAAACCGGAGTCAGGGAGGCTGGTAGACCTCTGGGGACAAGCCCAGTTCTCATCATTGTACTACAAAAAATGTAAAAACGGCCGGGCGTGGTGGCTCACACCTGTAATCCCAGCACTTTGGGAGGCCAAGGCAGGCGAATCACGAGGTCAGGAGATCGAGACCATCCTGGCTAACACGGTGAAACCCCGTCTCTAATAAAAAAAAGTACAGAAAATTAGCCGGGCGAGGTGGTGGGCGCCTGTAGTCCCAGCTACTCGGGAGGCTGAGACAGGAGAATGGCGTGAACCCAGGAGGCGGAGCTTGCAGTGAGCTGAGATCACACCACTGCACTCCAGCCTGGGCGACAGTGCAAGACTCCGTCTCAAAAAAAAAAAAAAAAAAAGTAAAAACATATAGGATGGCAGTGATAGGAGGTGCTGCATTTAAAATATTTTGCGTTAGTGACATCCAGTAAGATTCCTATCTTTCATGTGTTACACTAATTGAATAATGTTTGGTTCTTGGTTTGTTAAAAGTAAGTCCCAGCCAGGCACGGTGCTCACACCTGTAATCGTAGCACTTTTGGAGGCTGAAGCAGGTGGATTGTCTGAGCTTGGGAGTTCAAGACCAGTCTGGGCAACGTGGTGAAACCCTGTCTCTACTAAAAATATAAAAAATTAGCCAGGTGTGGCCTTGTGCACCTGTAGTCCCAGCTACTCGGGAGGCTGAGGCAGGAGAATTGCTTGACCCCGGGAGGTGGAGGTTGCAGTGAACCAAGATCGCGCCACTGCACTCCAGCCTGGGTGACACAGCGAGACTCTGTCTCCAAAAATAAAAATTAAAAATAAGTCCCAAATTGCCTATTGCACACTTGCAACTGGTTTCAGGGTATTTTAGGCCTTTTCAACTAAATATGTTGTTGGAAATCCAGTAATACCTTGGATAGCAGAGTGTAGGCAGTGAACAGTTTATTCAAATATTTTGTGATATCTTAAACCCATTAAGCTTCCATTCATGTAATAAACTTCTCCCAAATATTGGGCTTTTTCTATAACTGCTTATAAAAGTGTTTCACTATTAGTGTGTATTGAAGAACCACCTGTTTACAATTACAGAGGGTTTAGATGCACAGAATATTTTGAAGTCACATGGGATATTTCTTCCTTGTCCTGCAGGAGATTTAACATTCTGGCTCCCTGAGTTATTAATAGAACCAGAGGGGCCGGGCGCGGTGGCTCAAGCCTGTAATCCCAGCACTTTGGGAGGCCAAGATGGGTGGATCACGAGGTCAGGAGATCGAGACCATCCTGGCTAACACGGTGAAACCCCGTCTCTACTAAAAAATACGAAAAACTAGCCGGGCGAGGTGGTGGGTGCCTGTAGTCCCAGCTACTTGGGAGGCTGAGGCAGGAGAATGGCGTAAACCCGGGAAGCGGAGCTTGCAGTGAGCTGAGATCCGGCCACTGCACTCCAGCCTGGGGGATAGAGCGAGACTCCGTCTCAAAAAAAAAAAAAAAAAAAATATATATATATATATATATATAACCAGAGGGACCCCTGGCATTTCCAAAATGCCCCTGTGGAGTGGCATTACTGTCGCCAAGGACCTCTGCTTGAATAAATTCAGAAGCACAAAATGATTCCGCACTATTGTCAGTATCAGATGGAGTAGGCGTTGGGTACCTTTGGTTAAGCAGTCCAGCCATGGGCCGCATGAGCACCCGTCCTCAGTTTACTCAAGAATCACAATACGGAAGACATTTAAATTCCCTGCAAATTAAGATCAAAAGGGGAATTTGAAATAGGACTGTCATTCAGTACTTGAAACTTTAATGAAGAGATTAAGCAAAATAAAGCAGACTTGGATTTTTCTGAAGGTGTGGCCGTCTAGAACGATGGTCACGATAAGCTCTTTCTCGAGAGTATGAAATCCAGCAAACTGCTTGTTACCTTTTAAATCCATCACAGGTCCCTCGTCGGGCATTCACAGTGGCCTTTAGTCGTGGCTGCGGGGCTTTTCCACCTGGAGCTGGAGAGCCGCAGTGATGGGGGACCCCTCTGCCGCCCTTGCACCCAGAGTTCAAATAGCAGATCTGGGGTAGCAGGATGGTGGTTGAAGTTCCCCTCGGCCCAGAACTCCTCCATCCACGTGAGATCCCCAGAGCCCCTAATCCCATCACGGTTGCTAAGCCTCACAAGGATACAGAGGATGCTGGATGGTAAACAAAGACATAAACTTAGCTTTACCCAGGGAACTGCCCCCAGCATCGTTAGACACAGGCGTGAAGGAAGAGGTAGAAGCAGGTGGCTTTATGTCGATGTCACAATCGCGTCTAAAACAGGAACGTAGTTCCTCAGGTTGTCTTGTAGAATGCCTTCTTTGCTCTTTATAATAACATTTTTCTGCATTTTAATTTCAGTTCTGTATTAACTTCGCCCCTTGACGCAGTACAGAATTTCAGGTAAGCTTTTAATATTGTGCCTCTGTTTGAATAAACCAGAGTGACTGTATTACCCCGCCCATTTCTAAGCTTCCTGAAAACAGTGGGATCTTGAATAAAATGAACAATATGTGCATTCTTATAATAGAAAGTGGAAAATATCTCCTTGTTGAAATATATCATAGTTATAATGTCTAATGGGGAAAATAAAATTTGTTTTATTATTTTAATAAGACATTAAAGTCATCGTAATTTCATGTAAGACTTTTGCATGCAACAAAGGAAATCTCGCAAATCAAAGAAAAAAGTTATTTTGTAAAATATTTTAAAATAACTGACTTGAAATTCAAAATATGAAATGTTTGAACCTTGCTTTACTGTAAACATCAGAATAAATTCTAAATAAATCGAAGAGTCGGAAATAAAAATTAAATAATATAAAATCTAGAAAAAGTAAAATTCAATATTTCAAGCCTCTAAAACTGAGATAACTTTCCAGGCTTAGAAATAATAACTAGTACCACAAAGAAAAGATGGACAGATTTGAGAGGAAGGGAGAGAAAATCAAAGCAGACAGGAAAAGACCGGACGTGGGGACTGACGCCTGTAATCCCAGCAGTTTGGGAGACCAAGGCGGGAAGATTACTTGATGCCTGGAGTTCTAGACCAGCCTGGACAACATAGCAAAATCTTCTTTCTGCAAAAAATTTTAAAAATTAGCCAGGTGTGGTGGTATGCACGTGTAGTCCCAGCTACTCAGGAGGCTAAGGTGGGCTTGAGGCCAGGAATTCGGGGCTGTATTGAGCTGTGATGGTGCCCTTGTACCCCAGCCTGGTTGTCACAGCAAGACTCTGTCTCAAAAAGAAAAAAAAAAGAAAGAAAAAAGAAAACGGCCAGGCATGCTGGCTCACGCCTGTAATCCCACCACTTTGGGAGGCTGAGGTGGGTGGATCACCTGAGGTCAGGAGTTCAAGACCAGCCTGGCCAACATGGCAAAACCCCGTCTCTACTAAAAATACAAAAATTAGCCAGGGTGGTCGGGGGGCACCTGTAATCCTAGCCACTTGGGAGGCTGAGGCATGAGAATTGCTTGAACCCGGGATGCGGAGGTCGCAGTGAGCCGAGATTGGCCACTGCACTCCAGCCTGGGCAACAGAGTGAGTGAGATTCTGTCTCCAAAAAAAAAAAAAGATTAATTAGCAACTGCAGTTGTCAATAATAAATAAATTAATTGATTCTACATTTATTCAAATATTACAACTGTGAAAATGCAGCAAATACAGAAAACATGTAAGATTTTCATTTACTAGGTGAAATTATGTACTGTAGGTATAACTAGGTATTTATATATAGTAGAGATTTGTATGAGATGTAATATGTAGGATATAATGAATGAGTAATGATTACAGCTGTAGTATTTAAAAGTAAAGCACCTAGCATCTTTTTTTTAACCTTTTATTGATGTATATGTCAGTATGCACAGAAGAGTACCTGATCATAAAAGGATAGCTCAGTATATTTGCACCAGAGAACACACCCATTTAGCTGCCACTCACACCAAGAAGTAAAGCATTACCAGCACCCCAGAAGCCCCTAACTCCACCGCTGGTGACTCCCTCTCCCCTGACTTGACCACATCCCTAGGGTAGATTGTAAATGGCACTGTGGCCGGGCGCGGTGGCTCAAGCCTGTAATCCCAGCACTTTGGGAGGCCGAGACGGGCAGATCACAAGGTCAGGAAATCGAGACCATCCTGGCTAAGACGGTGAAACCCCGTCTCTACTAAAAAATACAAAAAACTAGCTGGGCGAAGTGGCGGGCGCCTGTAGTCCCAGCTACTCGGGAGGCTGAGGCAGGAGAATGGCGTAAACCCGGGAGGCGGAGCTTGCAGTGAGCCGAGATCCAGCCACTGCACTCCAGCCTGGGCGACAGCGCGAGACTCCCTCTCAAAAAAAAAAGAAAGAAATTAAATGGCACTGAAATATACCAAGGTGTTCACCAAAGCCACGTTTGGCTGGCTGGCCCTGCAAGTGATGTTTGCTTTCTATTTTTCTCCATGTTTCAATCCCTCTTCTCCATTATAATGGATTACACTGTATTTTACTCTAACTTCCATTTATGACTTAAAAATTAACTCCTGCATTTAGTCACATGAAATTCCTCTTTTTGAGCCGGGTGTGGTGGCTCACACCTTTAATCCCAACACTTTGGGAGGCTGAGTGGGTGGATCACCTGAGGTCAGGAGTTCGAGACCAGCCTGACAACATGTTTGTGAAACCCCATCCCTACTAAAAATTCAAAAATTAGCTGGATGTGGTGGCGGGCGCCTGTAATCCCAGCTACTCGGGAGGCTGAGGCAGGAGAAGCACTAGAACCCGGGAGGCAGAGGTTGCAGTGAGCTGAGATGGCACCATTGCGCTCCAGCCTGGGGGACAGAGCAAGACTCCGTCTCAAAAAAAAAAAAAAAAAATCCCTCTTTTTAAAATGGACCTTTGCTATGTGAATTTAGGAATAGGATCAGCTCATTTGCTCCTTTGGTATTAGAACAGGAAACACAGGTTCTAGCTGGGAAGCTTCCCTCGTACCTGTTTGTTATGGATGCCTTCTGCGGCAAGGCAGCTCCCTTGGTTTCTGGGTGCGGGTCCTGTGTATGATGACTTTTCTTCCTTGGAAGCCAAGGTGGAAAGCAGACACCATGCTCTGCCTCCCTCTCCCTCTGGCACTAGCCCATGTGCGGCTGTCCCTTCTCTGCCTGGAAAGGCCTGGCCTGCGCCCATCTCCAGAGTCGGCCGTGCTGCTGGCTCCGGCTCCCACAGATTAGAGCAGGCCGTACAAGCAATAACTGATTGAGAAGCCCAGACGCAGTCTCCCGTTTCCACCACAGAGACTGGAAACACTCCCCTGCATGTAACGGGGATGTGAGACCTTGGTGACACCTGCTCCTGAAGGGGACTGTTCTCGGTGTCACCACTTTGAGAAATCAAAAGAAAGGTCAATTCCTAATCCAACAAGACGGGCTCACAAAACCTTCCCCCAGTCCACATTCTCTTCCTGCTCTATTTAAAACCAACCAGAGGGCTCAAGGAGCTAGACAGAAATATGTTTGAGTCATCATCGTGACAAATGGTTGTTTTGCTTAGTACTTGAGATGTAGGATATGTAATGTCATTTGTTTCAATAACAGTTCGCGGAATGAGTCAGTGAGGCACACGGTGTCTTCCCGCAGAGGACTCTTGGTTCCTGGTCATAGGCACTGAGTCAGAGAAGTCGTGTCAGGGCCCCCAAGACCAGCCCCGGGTGGCCTCAGGCCTCAGGACTCCGCAGTCCGCTCTCTCGTGGCTGTGATTTATTACAGTAAAAAGACATAAAGCAGAATCAGCAAAGGGAAGGGTGTCTGAGTTGATGTTTGGAGGAAGCCAGCACCAGCTTCCAACAGTCTTCTTGTGGAGTCGTACGGGATGGGCTTACTTCCTCCAGCAGTAAGTGGTGACAACACTTATAACATGCTATCTACCAGGGAAGCTCATTAAAGACTCGGTGTCGGCCGGGCGCGGTGGCTCAAGCCTGTAATCCCAGCACTTTGGGAGGCCGAGACGGGCGGATCACGAGGTCAGGAGATCGAGACCATCCTGGCTAACACGGTGAAACCCCGTCTCTACTAAAAAATACAAAAAACTAGCCGGGCGAGGTGGCGGGCGCCTGTAGTCCCAGCTACTGGGGAGGCTGAGGCAGGAGAATGGCGTAAACCCGGGAGGCGGAGCTTGCCGTGAGCTGAGATCCAGCCACTGCACTCCAGCCTGGGCGACAGCGCGAGACTCCGTCTCGAAAAAAAAAAAAGACTCGGTGTCTAGGCTTGTATTGGGGGCTGTTCAGGTCGGCAGCCTCTGCCTAGCATGTGCCTAAATTCCAGACTTCCAGCAGGCAAGCGGGTATTCAGTGTAAACCTCCTTGTTTATGCAGTGTAGGCATCGTGAGCCACTCTTGTCAAGGAATGGTGGGAACCCTCCCCAAATCCCAGCTCCCCGGTGCCAGCCACCACCTTTGCAGGCAGGCCTTTCCTACACAGAACCTTAGGCCAGAAGGGAGATAGCCACACTCCAGTCCATCTTCACAGCTCACATGCAAGGAAACCGAGACCCAGAACGATGGCATGGCCTACCCAAGATTCTGGAACTCCCCCGCGGTCCAGCCAGGGTGGAGCCCAGGGATTCTGTTCCACCCACAGCCAGGGCTTTTGCGGTTGTGCTTCACAGAGGACCATGATGACCACACAGGTCAAGCTCATTGCTTTGTAACATCCCAAGTCACAGTTAGTAAAACTCATTAAACCCTTCGATTAAAGAATTGAGCTTTTGGCCAGGCATGGTGGCTCATGCCTGTAATCCCAACCCTTCGGGAGGCCAAGGCAGGTGGATCACCTGAGGTCAGGAGTTCGAGACCAGCCTGGCCAACATGGTGAAACCCCATTTCTACTAGAAATACAAAAATTAGCCAGGCATGGTGGCGCACACCTGTAGTCCCAGCTACTCGGGAGACTGAGGCAGGAGAATCGCTTGAACCTGGAGGCAGAGGTTGCAGTGAGCCAAGATTGTACCACTGCACTCCAGCCAGGGCAGCAGAGCAAGAAAAAAAAAAAATGAGTTTTGGCCAGGTGCGGTGGCTCATCCCCATAATCCCAGCACTTTGGGAGGTCAAGGCAGGCAGATTGCTTGAGCTGCGGAGTTCAAGACCAGCCTGGACAACATGGTGAGACCCTGTCTCTAAAAGAAGAAGAATTGAGCTTTCCAGTGTGATGGAGCTGTCTAAACTGTGGATCCGCCTATCGCATATAGAAGTATATAGTGACCAAGCCCATTATTGCATCACATCAAGTGGCCTACTCTGTGTACGGGAGGAACGCATCAGGGTACAACGTTTGCATGAACAGAACAGTCATGGTGTTATAAAAAAGAAAAAGACTAGAAGGCAGTTCAACAAATGTTAATGGTGATTGCCTCTGGATGGCAGGACGATGGATGAATCTTTTTTTTTCTGTTTTATTTCTACATTTCCTATGATGAGTGTGTAGTATTTTTAAATGGGAAAAAATGTATTCCAGCACACTGGGGAGGCAGAAGCAGAATTGTTTGAACCCAAGACTTTGAGACCAGCTTGGGCAACATAGTAAGGCCTCATCTCTACAGAAGGTTCAAAAAATTAGCCAGGTGTGGTGGTGCATGCCTGTAGGCCCAGCTAATCTGGAGACTGAGGCAGGAGGATCGCTTTAGCCTGGGAGGTCCAAGCTGCAGTGAGCTAGGATCGTACCACTGCAGTCCAGCTTGGGTGACAGAGAAAGACCCTGTCTCTTTAAAAAAAAAATATATATATATATATATATATATGTATATATGTGTGTGTATATATGTATATGTGTGTATGTGTGTGTGTGTATACATATACATACACGTGTGCGTGTGTGTGTGTGTGTCTATATTCCAAACAAACTTTAAGAAATTATGCTGCTTAGCCAGGTGTGGTGGCTCACACGTATAATCCCAGCACTTTGGGAGGCCAAGGCAGGCCGATCATTTGAGGTCAGGAGTTTGAGACCAGCCCAGCCAACATGGTGAAACCCCGTTTCTACCAAAAATAATAATAATAGTAATCTGGGCGTGGTGGCGCGCACCTGTCGTCCGAGCTACGCAGAAGGCTGAGGCAGGAGAATTGCTTGAACCCGGGAGGCAGAGTTTGCGGTGAGATGAGATCACACCACTGCACTTTAACCTGTGACAGAGCGAGACTCCTTCTCAAAAAAAAAAAGAGAGGGGGCAGAAACTGGGTCAGCCTTGTTTAGAAGGGCAATTTGGAAATTTCTAAGGAAATTCCAAGTGTGCAGTATTTAAAATGCCTCAGCACTTCCACACGCACAAAGACAGGGGTAGAGGAGTATTCCCTGTGACACTGTTTGTGGTAGAAAAAGACAGACTCGGGCCCGGTTCCATCAGGAGGAATCTGGTTAAATTACAGAATTTCCCAGCGCTAGAACACCGCACAGCCGTGAGAAAATAACGGCACCGGGTAAGATGTCAGCATTGTCCTGAGTGATTTCGGCAAAAAGAATTAACCCAGCATCAGGGAAATGGTGTCTTGTCAAACTTTTTTTATATAGGTAGAGAGTATAGAACTCATAAAAGCTGTTTGTAAAATGACAAGTTTATTGGATTAGAAATCTAAGAACCAAGGCCGGGCACGGTGGCTCACGCGTGTAATCCCAGCTCTTTGGGAGGCTGAGGTGGGCGGGTTACCTGAGGTCAGGAGTTCGAGACCAGCCTGACCAACATGGAGAAACCCCGTCTCTACTAAAAATACAAAATTAGCCAGGCATGGTGGCACACGCCTGTAAACTCAGCTACTCGGGAGGCTGAGGCAGGAGAATCGCTTGAACCCGGGAGGCAGAGGTTGTAGTGAGCCAAGATCTTGCCATTGCACTCCAGCCTAGTAAACAAGAGCAAAACTCCGTCTCAAAAAAAAAAAAAAAAAGAAAGAAATCTAAGAACCAAATGTATCAGAGAATGTTAGATTTCTTGGGGTATGATGATGATATTGTAGTTACACAGGGAAACATCCTTATTCTTAGGAGATATATATGAACTATTTAGAGCCAAAGTGTCATGTCAGCAACTTATTTTCAAAATGTTCATTCAGCAAAAAGCCGGCTGCAGTGGCCCACACCTGTCCTTCCAGCACTTTGAGGCAGGCAGATCACATTGAGGTCAGGAGTTTGAGAACAGCCTGGCCAACATGATGAAACCCTGTCTCTACTAAAAATACAAAAATTAGCCAGGCATGGTGGCACATGCCTATAGTCCCAGCTGAGGGAGGCTGAGGCAGGAGGATCACTTGAACTCAGGAAGTGGAGGTTGCAGTGAGCCAAAATTGTACCACTGTACTCCAGCCTGGGCAACAGAGCAAGATTCAATCTTAAAAAAAAAAAAAAAAAAAAAGATGGTAGGCCAGGCACAGTTGAAGCCTGTAATCCCAGCACTTTGGAAGGCCAAGGTGGAAGGATGGCTTGAAGTTAGGAGTTTCAGTCCAGCCTTGGCAACAAGCAAGACCCTGTCTCTTCAAAAAAAAATTTTTTTAATTAGCCAGGTGTGGTGGTGCATGCCTGTAATCCCAGCTGCTTAGGAGGCTGAGGCAGGAGGATCGTTTGAGCCCAGGAGTTTAAGGCTGCAGTGAGCCATGACTGTGCCATTGCACTCCAGCCTGGACAGCAGAGACCATGTCTCTAAAAAAACAAAGGAGAGAGAGAAAAGAAAAGATTTTTAAAAGAAGCTAAAGACTTCTTTAAAAAAAAAAAAGAAAGAAAAGAAAAACAATTACCAAACACTTATTAAAGAAGTTAGTTGCAGGACTGGGCACAGCAGCACATGCCTGTAATTCCAGCACTTTCGGAGGCCAAGGCAGGAGGAGCCCAGGAGTGCAAGACCCGCCTGGGCAACACGGTGAGACCCCACCTCTATTTAAGAAAATCAAATAAATCAGTTTCAAAAGTTAGTCTTTATTCCTCCACACCTTCAGCCAGCCCGAACCAGAAATGGGCAGCTTGACAGCTTCAGGTTGTTGAAGGCCTGGACTCAACAAGGCTTTGCATAGCTAGCGGGGCTGTTCTGAACTTGGAAGCGCCGAGCAGTAACCTCTCCCTTTCCCGTGTCTTTGCTCTCCAGTTCCGGGAGGAACCCGTGCAATAGCTCGGTGCCGCATGACCTCCGGCAGCCGGCCAGCCTCATCGGCCAGGAGGTGGTTCTTGTCTTCTTTCTCCTGCTCTTGTTGGTCTGGTTCCTGAATCGCGAATTCGAAGTCAGCTACCGTCTCCACTACCACGGGGACGTGGAAGCGGATCTTCACCGCACCAAGATCCAGAGCATGCGGGATCAGGCGGACTGGCTGCTGAGAAACATCATCCCCTACCACGTGGCTGAGCAGCTGAAGGTGTCCCAGACCTACTCCAAGAACCACGACAGCGGAGGGGTGATCTTCGCCAGCATCGTCAACTTCAGCGAGTTCTACGAGGAGAACTACGAGGGTGGCAAGGAGTGCTACCGGGTCCTCAATGAGCTCATCGGGGACTTCGACGAGCTCCTGAGCAAGCCGGACTACAGCAGCATCGAGAAGATCAAGACCATCGGAGCCACGTACATGGCGGCGTCAGGGCTGAACACCGCGCAGGCCCAGGATGGCAGCCACCCACAGGAGCATCTGCAGATCCTGTTCGAGTTCGCCAAGGAGATGATGCGGGTGGTGGACGACTTCAACAGCAACATGCTGTGGTTTAACTTCAAGCTCCGCGTCGGCTTCAACCACGGGCCCCTCACGGCCGGGGTCATCGGCACCACCAAGCTGCTGTACGACATCTGGGGAGACACCGTCAACATCGCCAGCAGGATGGACACCACCGGCGTGGAGTGCCGCATCCAGGTGAGCGAAGAGAGCTATCGTGTCTTGAGCAAGATGGGCTACGACTTCGACTACAGAGGGACCGTGAACGTCAAGGGGAAAGGCCAGATGAAAACCTACTTGTACCCAAAGTGCACGGACCACGGGGTCTTCCCGCAGCACCAGCTGTCCATCTCCCCAGACATCCGCGTCCAGGTGGATGGCAGCATCGGACGGTCTCCCACAGACGAGATTGCCAACCTGGTGCCTTCTGTCCAGTATGTGGACAAGACATCTCTGGGTTCTGACAGCAGCACGCAGGCCAAGGACGCCCACCTGTCCCCCAAGAGACCCTGGAAGGAGCCCGTCAAAGCCGAAGAAAGGGGTCGATTTGGCAGAGCCATAGAGAAAGACGACTGTGACGAAACGGGAATAGAAGAAGCCAACGAACTCACCAAGCTCAACGTTTCAAAGAGTGTGTGAGGCGGCGCCCACCCGCTGCCCGAGGTGCTCTGTTTGTCGAAACACAATAATATTTGTATTTGGCTGTTGTGCTTTCAAAGTGCCACAGTTTCCCTCCCTGGACGTGGCGTTATGTGGTCATTTCAGCCCTAACTTCTGTGTGGATCACAGTTATTCAGGGTTCATTTTCATCCATTTCTTTGGCCCCATTCCCTGGAAACCCTGCTGCCTCTGGGTCATCCGTTCAGCACGTGGTGGAGAACAAGTGCCTTCAGGGCTGGCCTCAGCCTCGAGTTTCGGGACAGAGGCCACCAGTGGAGATCATGGCTTTAGGTATTATTTGACTTTTAGAACAAAAGCTGTGGTTAAGATCTCATTTTTATTGCTTTTTCCCACGTCCCGTGAGACTCTGTTTTCGGTTCCCTGGCTAATACCCTGTTTTTGAGTTTATTTTGTTTCTGTCTCCGTCGCAGTGTTCCCCAGCGACCTGACCTCTCTATGTAAGCACACATGCGCACACACTTGCATTCACGAATCTGATATAAAGTGCCAGTAATCCACCAAGAGGGGGTGCGAAGGGGGCGCATCATGACAGCTCTGCCACCCCCCATTGCCCACCCGCACTTTCCCGGAGCACCGGGCGCCGTGGGCTGTGGGTGATCCACACTCCCTGCACTGAGCGGGTTCAGGGGCTCCCCCACATGCATGCAGGCCAAGACGGCAAATGCCAGCCGGGCACAACGCCCGTGCGGCCAGGCCTCGGGGTCTCAGAGCCGCTGCTCACCCCCGACCCTCCACCCAAGGGGTCTTCCCGTCGGGAATGGAGGCGTTGGTCCCGGAAGCTGACTCGTCGGAGAGGGGAACACCAAATAAACATCCGAGGTTGCATTTATTTATTTATTTATTTATCCAGAAGCATGTGCGCTCCCGGGCAGGGGTGCTGGGTCCTCAGGGTAGGGGGACGTAGCCACAGGGAAGGGCAGTTCCCAGGAAGATAACCAGAAGTCTCTTTTGTGTTTTGGCCACCTGGGGCCACCCCCAACCTCCCCACCTCAAGAAAGGTCTGAGTGAGACCCCAAAGCATGGCCAGTGCGATTCTGAGGCTAGGGGAATAGAAGCCCAGCAGCTGCCCCTGCCGCCCATGGGGGCTCCTCCCTGCCAGGGTCCAGCTCAGTACCACGGCGGTCTGGGCCAGCAGCACTAGTACCATCTTGGCTTCCACAAATTCAAGAAGTTTCTTGGCTCCCTCCCGCTCTCAGATGGCACAGGACCTATCTGTGGCAGGATTTAATCCGGGGAGCGAATTCCGGCCTCTGAGACGGAGTTCTTACACCATACCTAGGGACAGAGTCATCTGGGTGCAAACGCGGGGTTTGTGGGAGGCGGAATCCCAAGGGTGGTGTGAGAGACCCAGGGGAGCTGCCTCCGGGCGCTCAGCTGCTGGTCCTGTCTGATTATGTTTTGCCGCATTGAGTCTGAAGTTTGTGTGGAAGTGAACTCGCCCGCGTTGTCCAGTCGGAGTCGTAGCCACTCTTTCAGGGGACCCCGGCGATGCCAGTGAGGCCCTGGGCGCGCTCCTTGTCATTCTTGCCCGATGTCCCTGTGCATTTTGCTTTCCACTGTCAAATCTCACTGTCTCATTCTCACGCCGCATCAGTCCCCATCATCACTCCTCCTCCCCAAAGACATAGAGATTGCCCTCATCTCCAGCATGAAGAAGTCACAGTTCTGACCCACCGCCTCTCCAGGGGCGGCGTCCGGGACGGCCACCTAGCAGGACAGCCAGAGCCGGGGTCCTGGCGTCCAGGGGGTCCAGGGCACCCCCATTAGCTGTAAGGTTTTCCGTCAGTGTGACTGTCAGTTTGCTGGTCTTCCAATACCGAAGAAAGGGTGGTTGTGACAATACCTCTTGCTTCTAAAGAATGTATATTTTGAAACACGGCAGATTTTTTTTTCCTTAAAAAACACTACCTGATGCTTTCCTTGTTCGTGGGGATTGTGGTCACATGAAGCTCTTTCTGCATCAGTATTAAGGTGTGTATTTGAATGTCCTCCCCACCCCTTTCCCCTCGGGCTGTGTAGCTTTGAGGGGCTAGGCGTTTGCTCATGTCCTTGCTCTCTCGCTCAGAACATGCTCTGCAAAGTTCTTCTCTGCACACACGTCTTCCCCATCAAGCCCTTCTCCTTCCCCTACCACAAAGGTCTTTGTGATTCCTCAGCCCGGGAACCCAAGGAGCTGCAAAGTGGAATCTGGTTCAGCCCCCTGCAAACTCACCCAGAGCTTAACGTTGTCTTTAAAAACACCCTGAGCCTTCCTAACCAGCCAGTGCAGACGTTCTCTCTGGGCCACGAAGCCCCTCGGGTCCTCCCCGCCCCCTGCTCCGAAGCATACCTCAGTGCAGAACCGCAGACTCTGCAGCAGAAACGCCGTGCATCTCCGTCTGTTGGCAGTGAGCACATCATGCTGGAGACACGAGTTTCTAAGCAGCTGGCACGAGGGCTGCTGACGGCATGGGTCGTGCTTCAGGGTGGCAATACCTCTTAGGAACTTAGGGCAGGAAGCAATACTTCAGCATTGAATGTGTGTAAATAGTTGCTTTGAGTTGCAATTGCTATTTTCTTCTCAGCCCCAGCTCAGATGGAATTATATATCCATATATATATATATGGTAAACAAGCACACACAATGTTATCCAATGCAAACAAATGTAGAGCATCAGTTACAAAACCCTCGAATAGCTTGAGAGTCCCATGGGCTCTGCCACACCTGTGACTCCATCCACACCGACGTCACCCGCGGGGGCCCCACCTGCACATTTGCACACGATCCGGAGAGCCAAAGGCCGCGTGCTTCCTGTTACATGGGCTGCAATCATTTGTAGTTTCCAAAGACACGTCTGCATTTGAATTTCTAGATTTACGAGGTAAGGAGTTGTTTTGTTTTTTTAAATTGGTTGTTTGGAAAATCACATCATGCCTAGAATCTGAAAATGAATTAGCAAGAACCGACTGTTTGCGTTTTCCATATTTCCTTTGATCTGCTCTTTTTAAATTGTTAATTCTAATAATTTCAAAATGCATTCACTGAAGAAATGGACATTAAAATATTCTAAAATTTAAATATTTGATGCCTGGTATTTTCTTATGGAAAAGATGCGCGCTGCTTCAGAGAGGAGGGCCGTCTTCCTTGGACGTCTTGTGTTTTCTGAGATCTGTGGCTTCCCTGGGTGGGTTTGTGTCTCCTTCACATCATGACTTCAGAAACAGGGCAAGTGAAAAACCCTGTTTGTGTGTATGTTATTTTTTTTTTAATTGGATATATTTGCTGCAGTTGAGTTGAAAAGTATTTTTACACAGAATTTTTTTTTTTTTTTTTTTTTTTTTGAGATGGAGTCTCACTCTGTCCCCCAGGCTGGAGTGCAGTGGCCGGATCTCAGTTCACTGCAAGCTCCGCCTCCCGGGTTCACGCCATTCTCCTGCCTCAGCCTCCCGAGTAGCTGGGACTACAGGCGCCCGCCACCTCGCCCGGCTAGTTTATTGTATTTTTTAGTAGAGATGGGGTTTCACCGTGTTAGCCAGGATGGTCTCCATCTCCTGACCTCGTGATCTGCCCGTCTCGGCCTCCCAAAGTGCTGGGATTACAGGCTTGAGCCACCACACCTGGCCTACACAGAATTTTTTAAACCATAAAAATAAGGTTGCAGGACAAGTTCTGCTTGTGAGATTTTCCCTGTCAGGCCTTCTAAATAGTTTTCTGCAACACCTTTAGAGAAGGAATTCGGGGAGGGGGTGGAAAGTAGGTTTTCTGAATAGGAAAGAGTGATTTCAGGTACACAGATCACTGGGGTCCCCCAGGTTTTGAGGAAGTCACAGTGCCACTTCAGAATCTGTTTAAAGTCACACAGCCTTTTCCCAGAAAAACACACGTGCCATTTTCTGCGCCTCTTGGGAGTTCACCACACTCCCAAATCTGAGGCGAAACTACGGACCTTCTAGGGGTTAGAGCCTCTTCCCCTGTAGGGGTTTTCCTGATGAGTTTGTTTGTTTGTTTATTTATTTATTTATTTATTTAGAGTCTCACTCTGTCACCCAGGCGAAACTACGGACCTTCTAGGGGTTAGAGCCTCTTCCCCTGTAGGGGTTTTCCTGATGAGTTTGTTTGTTTGTTTATTTATTTATTTATTTATTTATTTATTTATTTATTTATTTATTTAGAGTCTCACTCTGTCACCCAGGCTGGAGTGCAGTGGTGCGATCTCAGCTCACTGCAACCTCTGCCTCTCGGGTTCAAGCAATTCTTATGCCTCAGCCTCCCCAGCAGCTGGGATTACAGGCACACGCCATCACACCCGGGTAATTTTTGGTTTTTTTAGCAGAGACAGGGTTTCACCATGTTGGCCAGACCAGTCTCGAACTCCTGGCCTCAAGTGATCCGTGTGCCTCAGCCTCGCAAACTGCTGGGATTACAGATGTGAGCCACTGTGCCCGGCCTCGTGAGTTAAGTAGTTATGACCAACTTCAGGGCACAGAGATTCTCCTGTAGACTCCGCAAAGGGAGCTGAATTCACGGATGCCGGTGGTTGCTCACGGACTTGCGGGGGTGCAGCCTACAGGTGATGCTCTGCTGAAGCCCGGGCCAATGAGGATGCTATCGGATGAGGTCACTCCCCTCCGAGTCGTCACTGAAGGCCTCCCTGGCCGCCTTCCCGGTTTAGGGAATAACTGTCCTTGCTGCCTTGAAGGTCTTGTAGGAATGGAGGTTTCGTTTGGTTGGTTTTTTTGGAGACAGGGTCTCATTTTGTCACCCAGGCCGGAGTGCAGTGACCATCAGGGCTCAGTGCAGCCTTGACCTCCCCTGGCTCAGGTGATCCTCCCACCTCAGCCTCCTGAGTAGCTGGGACTACAGGTGCGCAACACCATGCCCAGCTAATTTTTGTGTTTTTTGCAGAGACGGGGTCTTGCCATGTTGGCCAGGCTGGTCTCAAACTCCTGGATTCAAGTACTCCGTCCTCCTCAGCCTTCCAAAGTGCTGGGATTACAGGCGTGAGCCACCGCGCCCGGCCAGAACGTGGGTCTTTCTACTGGAAAGGGTACCCAGGGACTTAGAGGATTTCTCAAACAGCCAAGAAAGGCAGCCTCTAGTTTTTGCAGTCAGCCCCAGAACTGATCATTTGCGGTTTCTCTTTCGTCTGAAATCTTGTCCACATGGTTGCTTTTCCCCGCTGTGGGAATCTATTGCCGTGGCCACCTGGAATAGATCCCGCGGACTCAGAAAGTGAAACTAACTGGAGAAAGCCAAGAGGAAGCGATCAAGAAAAAGTACACACTTGCACGCGATGGACGTGTACGTTTAAAATCTTTCCAAGTGTCTATTTTTATACAAAGTTCCTTTGTAAAAGTTGTTTTTTAAATAACATGACTCTAAAGAGTCGTTTAGAATATTAGAGTAATTTAAGCTTGGGGAGTTCTCGTATCCCTGCTGGGCCTGAAAGTCTGAAGGAGATGTGAATTAAGTAATCCACGTGCCTGTTAGAATCTCATTCAACAGCAGGGATTCTTAATTGTTTTTTGTTTTTTGTTTTTTTTTTCAGGGGGAGAGGTTTGGCTCACAAAGGCTTTGATAATTTGATGAAGGTTATGGTTCCTTTATCCAGAAAAAATACACATAAAAACAACTCTCGATTTTTTTTTCTTTCTTTGTTTTGTTTTGTTTTATTTTTGAGACAGAGTCTGGCTCTATCGCCCAGGCTGGAGTGCAGTGGTGCGATCTCGGCTCACTGCAACCTCCGCCTCCCAGGTTCAAGTGATTCTCCTGCCTCAGTTTCCCGAGTAGCTGGGACTAGACACTCGTGCCACCACTCCCGGCTAACTTTTATATTTTTAGTAGAGACGGGGTTTCACCATGTTAGCCAGGCTGGTCTCGAACTCCAGACCTCAGGGGATCCGCCTGCCTCAGCTTCCCAAAATGCTAGGATTATAGGCATGAGCCACCATGCCCGGCCAAATCTTTTGGTTTTATATATAATTTCAGGAGTCCACGAATGCAAATAAAGTGCCCCTAATCCACAGCAACCAGAGAAGACATGACTTTTCATTTCAACTCTGCAGATGAGGTTTCCTAGCGTTTCTGGACTCCCCGTTGGAAACCTGATTCGGCATGTTAATGCTACTCATTGATACATGCATTTTTATTTTATTTATTTATTTTTTTTGAGACAAAGCCTCACTCTGTTGCCTACGCTGGAGTGCAGTGGCGCGATCTCAGCTCACCACAACGTCCATCTCCTGGGTTCAAACAATTCTCCTGCCTCAGCCTCCTAAGTATTGGGATTACAGGCATGTGCCACCACGCCCAGATAAATTTTGTTTTTTTAATAGAGACAGGGTTTCACCATGTTGGCCAGGCTGGTCTCGAACTCCTGACTTCAGGTGATCCACCTGCCTCAGCCTCCCAGAGTGCTAGGATTACAGCCATGAGCCACTGTGCCCAGCCTTGATACATGCATTTTTAATCAAAATTATATTTTAGAATTTAATGTGTGAGTTATCTAAATATATTTGAAGAGCTACTTAAAAAACATTTCAGTGCACAGAATGTTAGTTGAATTATTTCCAACAGATAAGTAACATCCAGCCAGTATTCAGTAAGTTGTGTGCCAAATAATGCCCTAAACTCCCTTTACTTAGGTTTTTTAATTTACCTAGGTTGTTAAATTTGCTGCAATACATGAGAGCATTTGAGAAACAGCTGTGATTAGAAGCTGTGCTTTTCCCGGTGGCTTTACCACTATGAATTCCACTAGTAAACTGAAGGGACTTTCCAGATACGAGGAATCGAGTGACTTTTATATTTTTTTTTTTTTTTTTTTTTTTTTTTTCTTAGAGAGATTAGAGTCTCTGTCATCCAAGCTGGAATGCAGTAGCTCAATCACAGCTCACGGAAGCCTCAACCTCCCTGGGCTCAAGCGATCCTCCTATCTCTGCCTCCCAGGTAGCTGGGACTACAAGTGCGCGCCACTACGTACGCCCTGCTAGTTTTTGTATTTTTTTGTGGAGATGGGTCACCATGTTGCTCAGGCTGGTCTCAAACTCCTGGGCTGAAGTGATCCGCCTGCCTCAGCCTACCAGAGTGCTGAGATTACAGGCGTGAGCCACTGTGCCCGGCCCATCCATTTTATTTTTATTTTTTATTTTTTAATTTTTTATTTTTTGAGACGGATTCTTGCTCTGTCACCCAGGCTGGAGTGCAGTGGCGCGATCTCGGCTCACTGCAACTTCCGCCTCCCGGGTTCAAGCGATTCTCCTGCCTCAGCCTCCCGAGTAGCTGGGATTACAGGCACCCGCCACCACGCCCGGCTTTTTGTATTTTTAGTAGAGACGGGGTTTCACGGTGTTAGCCAGGATGGTCTCAATCTCCTGACCTCGTGATCCACCCACCTCGGCCTCCCAAAGTGCTGGGATTACAGGCGTGAGCCACCACGGCCCATCCATTTTATTTTTAAAACTCCTCCCCCAGCAGTGTTTGGGGTTCCGGCAGGAGGGTCCCAGAGCCAGGCAGAACAAACACTGGCTTGGGTTGGCTGGTGAGAGCCTTTCAGGGTAGTGTACCCTCCCGCAGGGCCCCCGCTGCTCTTTGAGGGAAGAGCTGATGGTTGGCGACCCGCTCGTCTCTGCCAATCCCCCCAGCCCAGGCCCAGTGGAGGCAGCGCTGGCTCGGCCTCCAGCAGCCCTCCTGAGAGCTGCTCTTTCTGTGTCCAGTCTCCCTCTGACCTTCTTTATTTTCTCATCAAACAAAATCCGTGCCCTCTAGGATGGGAGGGAGATGAACGGGACCAGAAAGAGTCTGGATTTGTGCCTGTGATTCTGGGAGAACGCAAACCGGATCAAGAAGGATGTGAAAGGGTTCAGGGAGAGAGGAGCGAAATGCGCCCCCGCCCCGCCCTGACACCCCGCTCTGCTCAGGACACCCGCGGGCACAGACATGCTTGTGCCAAGACGCACCTGAACTGCTCCCCAGCCCTGCCCTCCCAGGCCCTCCATCCCGCAGTCTCCACGGCTTTCTAGCCTTCTCTGTCCCCTCCAGAACCGGCCTGTGGGAACTCTCGGGTCTCAGCTCAGCCCAGCTCCAGCTTTGGTTCTACGTCTCTAGGACACTTATTCCTCTCCAGGGACACACCTGCCTTCCTCAAGCCCCAGGGTGCCAGGGTTCTCCACTCCACCTGTGGCCTCCACCCCCATTCGGCCACCGTCCTCCCCTCCCGCGTCGTCCTCCCCTCCCGCGTCGTCCTCCCTCCCTGACTCTAGGACTATAGATAAACCTTCAGCAACAGGATCATCAGGCGCTGCTTTGACTGCAAGAGAACGACTTTTCCACCGGTAAATTCTGTTTTCACATTCGCAAATATGCCCCTGCCTGGAAGGTAGTCTCCTGTTATGCGATGATTTTCTGCGAACGAGCTCAAAACCCCTGGAGCCTCATCTGGCTACAGGATGCCCCACTGAAGTGTTGGCAGAAGCCTTTTCTGTTTAACAGGTTAGGAAGCTCAGGTTCTAACCTGAGCTTCATTGGCCGCAATCTTTCTGCTGGTTGCAGAGCCGGAAACAGAGCAGGCTGCTACCTCCAAGCAGTTTCTTTTCCTTCCTCCTTTTCAAGGAAAGAACGAAATCCAGGGGGAGGTGGACCGTGTGAGTTTAACGGCAGGATTAGCCGGTCATTCAGCAAGTGACCACGAGGAAAAATGTATTTTCCCCCCTCTCCCTCTGTCACTCTTTTCATAAGACTCATTGCTTAAATTATGTGTGGAATATTTATTATCTAGTGTATGCTTAGAATGGAGAAATGTTTAAATTGCTCAAATAAGCCTGATCTCTGAAAATCCTAAACTTGGTGTCCATGGAGTAACCAAATTATCCAAATGGTCACAGGAGAGAGGCAAGGTTTGCTGCACATTTGTGCCTCCATGGAAAAGACAGATTGCTGGCCGGGTGCAGTGGCTCAGACCTGTAGTCTCAGCACTTTGGGAGGCCAAGGCAGGTGGATCACTTGAGGTCAGGAGTTTGAGTCCAGCCTGGCCAACATGGTGAAATCCCGCCTCGACTTAAAAAAAAAAAAAAGATTAGCTGGGTGTGGTGGCACACACCTATAATCCCAGCTACTTGGGAGGCTGAGGCAGAAGACTTGCCTGAACCTGGGAAACAGAGGTTGCAGTGAGCCAAGATCACACCACTGCACTCCAGCCTAGGAGACAGGGAGACTCCATCTCAGAAGGAAAAAAAAAAGCTCATTGCTTTGGCATCTTGTCCCTCCTGCTATTTAACAGAAACAGAAGATGTACTTTTAATGCAAAATCAAGGTTTTCCCTAACCTGTTCATTACACCATAAATTCTTTTACTATTCTTTATTGTGTTAGGTAGTTTTTAAAAAGCCCTTATTGTGTATTTCCAGTATTTCAGGCACTTAGAAGGAAAGAAAAGAAATATTACTTGCCCATTTACCTTGAATTATCATAGAATATAATTTGAGGTGTTCGTGGCAATTGGAGAACTGAGGTGAAAAAAAATCTGACTTTGCCCTGGGTGCAGTTGCTCATGCCTGTAATCCCAGCACTTCGCAAGGCTGAGATGGGAAGATCACTTGAGCCCAGGAGTTTGAGACCTGGCCAACATAGTGAGACCTCATCTCTACAAATTTTTCTACAAAAAATTTTTCAAAATTAACCAGGCACAGTGGTGTACACATGTCATCCCAGCTACTTGGGAGGCTGAGTTGGGAGGATCGCTTGAGCGCAGGAGGTCAAAGCTGCAGTGAGCTATGTTCTCACCACTGCCGTCCAGCCTAGGCAACAGAGCAAGACCCCAAAACATTCTTTTTTAACTTTAATTTAAAAAAAATTAAATTTTGGCTGGGTGCGGTGGCTCACCCCTGTACTCCCAGCACTTTGGGAGGCCGAGGCAGGTGGATCACAAGGTCAGGAGTTTGAGACCAGCCTGGCCAATATGATGAAACCCCATCTCTACTAAAAATACAAAAAAAAAAAAAAAATTAGCTGGGCGTGGTGGCACATGCCTGTAATCCCAATTACTCCGGAGGCTGAGACAGGAAAATTGCTTGGAACCTCTGGGAAGCAGAGGTTGCAGTGAGCCCCGAGATCGCACCACTGCACTCCAGGCTGGGCAGCAGACAAGACTCTGTCTAGAACAAACAAATGAACAAACCTAAATAAAGGGCATCCATAGAATTCTAAAGTCCTCATCCAACCTGCTGCCTGGAGACCATTTGGGTTTTGTTTTGGCTTTTTTTTTTTTTTTTAATATTGAAAAATGTCATTTATGTGAACTTTCAGGACATTAATTCGAGTAAGACCTAAGAAGGTAAGGTGCAACTATTTTATGTATTTATTTTATAGAGATGAGATCTCACTATGTTGCTCACCTGGCCTCAGGTGATCCTCTCTCCTCCACCTCCCAAAGTGCTGGGATTACAGGCCTCAGCCACCTCGCCTGGTCCAACTACTTTTTTTTTTTTAAATGAGAGACATTTGAGGCAATTTTCCAGCTAATTTTGGATAAAAGCATGCCTTTTTCCTAAAATATTTCAAATGAGACAAAATGATTTTATCGTGTGAATCAGACAGTGACCCAAATTCTTCTGGGTCACTATTTACTTTTCTTACACAGCCAGCATCAGGGACCACTTTCTCTCCTTTTCAGCTCCTCATTTCCCAGTGCCCCCGTCTCTTCAGTCACCTGTCTATTTTATTGGCAGAATGATGACAGGCTCAGACCTGCATGCTTTGAGAGAAAATCTAGCATGTTCTAATACGCTAACCGTGTGTCATGACATGTATGTGGGTCCCCTCGGCCTCTACCTTGGGATAGTTAACAAAACTCCAAAACTGTGTTCCCAACCAATGGCTCTGTCACTGCCTCACACACAGGACCTCCCCATCCGTGTCCACAGCAGTCGTCCTGTGGATGGCTCCTGCCAAGAGCTCCCCTGTGTGGATGGCAGTGTTGCGTGTGTTCTGAGACGGCCCTTTCCTTTCCTTACTGCCACAGGCGGCAACCTTCCAGCATCAACCTGAGATGCTGGCCCTCAGCCCGCCCCCCAGCCTGCCCCCTTGGCTTATTGGTGAACCTCGGGTTCCGTTTCTGACGCTTTTCCTGGTCTGGAACTTACACACTGGCCCAGAGGGAGACACTCCTACCATCCATTCCCCGTAAGCTGCCACTAAGTCCCAGAGGTCCCTTCTGGTTTCAGCACCAGGCAGCTGCCCAAACTGTGAGCTGGGAGTTCTGGGCCTGATCCCAGCTCAGAAAGAGGAACTTCATCCATTCACTCCTGGGCTGGCCCAGCAGCAGCACGCCAGGCTCGCAGGCCGGTGTGGGCCCAGAGAGCCCCACCCAATCCCACCAATGGGAATTAGGGGAGGGGTGGGGAGGGACAGAGCAGAGAACCAGGCTGGGAATGCCCAGAAGAGTGGATGTGGAAGCATCGTTGTTCACCAGCACCCAGTGTCTGCAGAGCTCAGCTCCCAGCCTGCCCCGGCCAGCTTGGCGACCCCCATCTCGCAGCTCTGCATGTCAGAAGCCATCAGACGGGGTGCGACAGTGGGGCTTCCGGGCACATCCTCCTCACCCTGCAGCATTAAACCAAAGTGCCAATAATAACACCCAGATGCGCACCAAGTGGAAAAATCAGAACCTTAACATCCTCTGTGAAATCTTGAGTCAGTTTCACGCTTTATAGGCATTTTAGGATTTAGCCATCCCTGAGATGATCCAGTTATTACAATCAAATTCCATTTTCTCAACCCATGCAGCAGTCCTCACACCAAAAGCAATTCTGGGAGGCGTAAGAGCTGTGACACAGCTCTGACAGCAACCTCCCCGTGTTGATGGTCACTTTGTCCCAACGGGTTGCCAGGACCTGAGGTTTTTGCTGTTCGTGGTGTTGGATGGCTGCAAAGGGGTGACAGAGGTTCAAGCAGGCTTCTGACTTGTCCGTCATATCCCAAAACCGGCACTTTTTCCACACACACTGGCCGAAGCTTCTTCCTACCTGTGGGCATGGCACCTCGCTCGTCAAAAAATAAGGAAATCACAGATTTTAAAGAATCTGTCCATTCCAAAAGCAAGGATAGTTTTTTCTTAATCATCATGTATTCTAGAAATTGCTCGGTTTTTCTTTCTTTCCTCCCCTCCAACCCTCTTCTTATCCGCATTTTCCCATCTTCTCTTTTCCAGAAGACAAAAACCCTGTGGAGAGGGGAGACGTCAACTTTCCCTTCAGTTCACGGGAAGAGAGTTGTTGTTCAGGAGCCTAATTGTAAATTTGAAAAAATTAAAACTTGCTTATGCTCTGTCAGTAACCAAAACCAGGAAGGACTGTATCTGTGAAATACATACATATTTTTTGAGATGGAGTCTCGCTTTGTCGCCCAGGCTGGAATGTGGTGATGTGATCTTGGCTCACTGCAACCTCTGCCTCCCAGGTTAAAGTGATTCTCTTGCCTCAGCCTCCCAAGTAGCTGGGACTATAGGCATGTGCCACCACGCCCAGCTAATTTTTGTATTTTTAGTAGAGACAGGGTTTCACCATGTTGGCTAGGCTGGTCTCAAACTCCTGACCTTGTGATCCGCCCACCTCAGCCTCCCAAAGTGCGGGGATTACAGGAGTGAGCTCCCGCGACCGGCCTGGTTGTTGCATTTTAATCTACCAAGCCAAGCACCAGGCTCCAGGGGCACTACTACTAGGTGGCCTGTGCTTGGCTCTGACGCAGGCGCTTCCAGGAAGAACGGGCTGCAGCTCTGTGCAGCCTGCCTGTGCTGGGCCCACGGTCAGCTCCCCTTGCTTGAACAGCATTGGCCAGAACACGCCCTGGGGCTGCCAGCAGCCTTGAATGCCACTGGGGACTGAGGTTTACGCATCCCGTTCCTTGAGCAGGAACCTCTGCAGAAAGGCAATTAGAGGAACAAAGTGCCCTCTCCCTGACGGTCTATCTCCCTGACACCAAAAAGAAAGGTGAAGCATCCATTTTTTTTTTTGAGGTGGAGTCTCGCTCTGTGGCCCAGGCTGGACTGCAGTGGCCGGATCTCAGCTCACTGCAAGCTCCGCCTCCCGGATTCACGCCATTCTCTTGCCTCAGCCTCCTGAGTAGCTGGGACTACAGACGCCCGCCACCTCGCCTGGCTAGTTTTTTGTATTTTTTAGTAGAGACGGGGTTTCACCGTGTTAGCCAGGATAGTCTCGATCTTCTGGCCTCGTGATTCACCCGTCTTGGACTCCCAAAGTGCTGGGATTACAGGCTTGAGCCACCGCGCCCGGCCGAAGCATCCTTTTTAAGGAGACCCCTTTATAAGAACCTGGGGCAGGTGCGGTGGTTTACGTCTATAATCCCAGTGCTTTAGGAGGCCAAAGTGGGAGGATCATTTCAGCCCAGGAGTTTGGGACCAACCTTGGCAACAGGAGTTGGAGGCTGCAGTGAGCTATGATCGTGCCACTGCACTCCACCCTGGGCAACAGAGTGAGACCCCATTTCTACAAATAATATAAAAGCAGCTGGGGGTGGTGGTGCTGAAATATATACCAGCTATTCAGAAGACTGAGGCAGGAGGATCGCTTGAGCCCAGGAGTTCGAGACTGTGGTGAACTGTGACTGTGCCGCTGCACTCCGGCCTGGGCAATAGAGCGAGACGCTATCTCTTAAAAAAAAAAAAAAGAAGAAGAAACGTGTGAGATACAGCGCTGTAAATCTAGTTCCAGCTTTCTCTGTGATTTTGCTGGAGTTTGTTCAACACTGAGCTCACAGACAGGAGTGAACCAACACTTGTTTTCTTTGGACTACTTTGAGCAAAAATAGAAGAAAGGGGCTCATTTTTCTCTAGTGATTTTTTTTATTTTTCATCAATAGTGCAGATCCAAAGTAAGTATTTCTTCACTGGCCTGATTTCCCAATCTTTTAACTTAGAAGTGTGATTGCCAGTTTCCTAGGTTTTTAAGAATAGGCTGAAAACAAGCCGCCAAGCTTAGGCGCCGGGAATCACAGAAAGTTTGTCCACGTGCTTGGATCAGATTTCCAGCACAAACTGTGATGTGTGCGACTCCTGACTCTGAGTTTGACTTTTGTTGGCTGTTGTTGGGTGAACAGGTGTGTGAAGCAGATTAGTAACAGAATACAAAGAGAAGTTGCACTTCCGCTGGGAGGAGAATGGGCATTTGGGTTTTTGTTGTTGTTTTTTCATTTCAGCCCAACTGTTTAGAAAGAAAATTCTTGCTCTCTTTACCACTTTGTGCTGCACAGGAAGGTGGGAAGAACGATTTTAGACGTGCATATTAACAAATGCTCTTATGGGCCGGGCGCAGTGGCTCACGCCTGTAATCCCAGCACTTTGGGAGGTTGAGGCGGGCGGATCACGAGGTCAGGAAATCGAGACCATCCTGGCTAACACGGTGAAACCCCGTCTCTACTAAAAAAACGAAATACAAAAATTAACCGGGCGTGTTGGCAGGTGCCTGTAGTCCCAGCTACTTGGGAGGCTGAGGCAGGAGAATGGCATGAACCTGGGAGGCGGAGCTTGCAGTGAGCCGAGATCGCACCACTGCACTCCAGCCTGGGCAACACGGCGAGATTCCATCTCAAAAAAAAAAAAAAAAATGTTCTTCTGGCTATTTTTTTTAAACCATGCAAAAAAAAAAAAAAAAAAAGTTGGTCTTTTCTTTTATCCAGTTATCAAGTTTGTGTAAAACTAAGAAAGTCCCAGCTACCTGGGAGGCTGAGGCAGGAGAATGGCGTAAACCCAGGAGGCGGAGCTTGCAGTGAGCTGAGATCCGGCCACTGCACTCCAGCCCGGGCGACAGAGCGAGACTCCGTCTCAAAAAAAAAAAAAAAAAAAGAAGAAAATATATCCTTAAATAGATTTGTGCCCTGGGAGGGACCCAGATGGCTCTCCTGAGATTAAAATAGTCATCCCAGCCGGGCACAGTGGATTATGCCTGTAATCCCAGCACTTTGGGAGGCCAAGGCAGGAAGACTGCTTGAGGCCAGGAGTTTGAGACCAGTCTGGCCGTCTTTACTAAAAATAACAAAAATTAGCTGGGAGTGGTGGTGGGCGCCTGTAATTCCAGTGACTCGGGAGACTGAGGCAGGACAATCACCTGAACCCAGGAGGTGGAGGTTGCAGTGACCCGAGATCGCGCCACTGCACTCCAGCCTGGGCAACAAGAGTGAAACTGTCTCAAAAACAAAACAAAACAAACAAACAAAAAAAAACACTTAGGGACATCATTCTCAATTTTTTTAAAGGATACTAGTTTTAGTTTTGATTTACCAATTTATGATTCTGAGATGTTTCTTCAATTAAATGAGTCACTTTTAGGCACTCATTCTAATTTCATGGCTCTCAGTGTACAGGAACATAACATTTGATGCCAATGAAATTCTTTAGAATTCTGCACGATCCTGTGAACTGCGTGCCCATCTGTCTTGTATGTGTTTCCAGGGGTGGTTTACAAGAGTCTTCGCCATGTACTGGATGGACGTGTACTTATTATGAACATTCACACCGTGAGACCCAAGACGGTCCGTCGTAAAACAAGGCCATATCTGATTTGGATTAAAATCCCCATGGAGAGCCCGATGTCACCCAGGAAAGTGCACGTCTACTTGCGTGCTCTTGAGAAACAGTTGAGAAAACAGTCCTTCCAGCTCGGCAAATACCATTTTGTTTCTGTCTGCTCACCACCCTTGCATTTGCAATAAACCTGACAAAAACTTCGAGAGCGAAAATAAGAATGTTCATATTTGAAGGAGATGTTGGCAGACGGCCACAGTCTTCAAGTACGCAAGCTCATTCCGCTCTTGCTTTTCTGCCAGTAACTCCTTGGCCTCCGCACACTGTGCGCAGGCAGGGCCTGAGGACGGATCATGAACGTGTCCGATGATCATGGACCCGCCGAAGACTCCCGATGGAGACGCGATGAGTCACAGCCAAGTGAACTTTCTCTGCTCCTGAACAAATTGCTTCTCCTCCTCGTCCCACTCCAAACCTAGAGGTGGGGCAACCCTAGCATCCCGGGCGTGAACGCACCCAGCTTGATTGTCTGGAGACCTCATGCCTGCCTGGCATAGGCCAACCCAGTAATGTTCATTTAAAGCTGGCTTTACTGGTCCTTCCTCCACAATGAGAGGTGACCCTTCACTTCACCGAGAAAGGAAGGAAGAAAGGTGGGTGCAGGAAGGAAGGAGGGGGGGGGGAAGGGAGATGGACTGAGCAGGGTGAGAAAGAACGAGAAAGAGGAAAGAGTCAAATGCCTTTACTGCTTTTAAAGTGGATTTGATGGCCAGTAGGATTACAGGCTGGGCGCGGTGGCGCACATCCGTAATCCCAGCACGTTGGGAAGCCAAGGGGGGTGGATTTGAGGTCAGCACTTCAAGACCAGCCTGGCCAACATGGTGAAATCCCACCTCTACTGAAAAATACAAAAACTGGCGGGGCGTGGTGGCACACACCTGTAGTCCTAGCTACTCAGGAGGCTGACACACGGGAATCGCTTGAACCCTGGAGGCAGAGGTTGCAGTGAGCTGAGATCGCGCCACTGTACTCCAGCCTGGGCAACAGAGCAAGACTCTGTCTCCAAAAAGAAGAAGAAGAAGAAGAAAAAGCATTAAGTTCATCTCACCTTGTCCAAAAGCCATGGAGACAGTTGAGGTCACCTCAGGAGACCCAGGGATCAGCTCAGCAGGGGCAGGCCCCTCCCCACAATGGGTCCTAGAATGTTCCAGAAACATTTTAAAAATTGTGTTCTGGCTGGGCGCGGGGGCTCAAGCCTGTAATCCCAGCACTTTGGGAGGCCGAGACGGGCGGATCACGAGGTCAGGAGATCGAGACCATCCTGGCTAACACGGTGAAACCCCGTCTCTACTAAAAAATACAAAAAAACTAGCCAGGCGAGGTGGCGGGCGCCTGTGGTCCCAGCTACTCCGGAGGCTGAGGCAGAAGAATGGCGTGAACCCGGGAGGCGGAGCTTGTAGTGAGCTGAGATCTGGCCACTGCACTCCAGCCTGGGCGACAGAGCAAGACTCTGTCTCAAAAAAAAAAAAAAATTGTGTTCTATATTTGTCAACGAATTCAGCCTCCACTATCCCCACTCTTCTCCTGGTTGGCTGGACACAGCCAGACTCTCGGAAAGTGGGTGGGGGTGGGGAGAGTGGTCCCAGGGGTGGGGCCGAGGGTGGGAGGAAGGGACTGATGACCCAGGCTATAAATAGCCAGGCAGTTGCTCAGCAGCTGGTGCAGGGAACTGTCTGGACTAGGGGACGCGTCCAGGAAGGGAACAATGAAACCGCACTGGTCACCGGTCAGAGAGCAGAGAAGGAGGCGGTGGGGCAAGGGGTGGAGTCGTTCTGGTCCTTCCTCCCCCTCAGGTGTGACTCTGCACTTTTGGAGGCGCAGAGGGGAACCCTGGACAGCTCTGGAGGCAGTGGAAGGAGCCTCGTGCTTCACCTCCTTGTGCCCAGAACCCACACCTGGCTTAGGACTGGACAAAAGAAAGACAGCCTGTTACCTAAACTTTTGCATCGGAGGAGTCTGCCCACTGGGGCGGCCGTGTTGTTTGCACGTCAGTGTAGGCATTTTTTTAAAACTCTTTAACTTTTTGTTGGGGTGCAACTTCCATCAGTAAAGTGCACATAGCTCAGTGAGTTTTCACACACTGATGCACCCGTACAACTATCACTCCGAACGAGATAGATGACATCTTTAGAAGCTCAGCGGATTCCCTCTGCCACCCAAGGGCCACCTCTGTTTCCATCACTGTCATCCTAGGTTACATCTTCCTTTTGACTTCGAGGTTGAGTCATATCACAGAAATCATGCAGTAAGGACCGTTCTGTGTCTGGCTTCTTTCAATCGTCAGTCCACCTAGGAGATTCCTCCCTGCCATGTGCAGTGGAATTTTGTTTCTTTTCATTGCAGCCTAATATTTCATTGTGTGAAGAGGCCATGATTTCTCCGTTCCGCCAAGGATCACTTGAGCTGTTTCCAGTTTGGGGCGTTGTGAACAATGCTGCAGTGAGCATTTTTGTCAGTGCTGGCGTATCTCATGGTAGGTTGGGAAATAAATTCTGATGGGAATTAAAACTGGTGTAACCTCTATAAAGGGCAACTTAGCAAGAGCTGTCAAAATTTAAAAAACACGTGTCCTTCTGGGAATTAATTCTACAGATCTGCCCAAACGTGCAAAATGTCTCATGCACCAGGTTCTTCCTTGCAGCATTTATTTGCAAAAGGTGACGCGTAGAGACAACCTAAATATCCATCAATAAATATTTATCCATCTGTAGACTAGAATACTAGGCAGCCACCAGAAGGAACGAGAAAGCTCAGTACCAGCAGGTCCTCCAAGTTAAGTAAAAAAGCAAGATGCTGAGCAGTACATATAGTTCTCTACCATGTAGATTAAAAAGGGATGGAATATATTTGCTTGTATTTGCATAAAATATCTATGAGTATACTCAAAAAATAGATAATATGATATATGTATGCGGGACGGGGGAAGAAAGATGTTCCCATGTATATTCCTTTGTAATCATTGAATTTTAAGCCATATGAATGCACTGTCTACTCAAAAACTCAATTTATTGTGAAAAGACTAAAAACCACTGAACTGAACACATTAAAATTCTATGGTATATGATTTAGATCTCAATGAAAAATGTATATTGAGGCTGGGCACGGTGGCTAATGCCTATAATCCCAGCACTTTGGGAGTCCGAGGCAGGTGGATCACTTGAAGTCAGGAGGTTGAGACCAGCCTGGCCAACATGGTGAAACCTTGTCTCTACTAAAATACAAAAATGAGCTGGGCATGGTGGGGGGTGCACTTGTAATCCCAGCTACTCAGGAGGCCAAGTCAGGAGAATCATTTGACCCTGGGAGGAGGCAGAGGTTGCAGTGAACCCAGATCACACCACTGCACTCCAGCCTGGGCGACAGAGCAAGACTCTGTCTCAAAAAAAAAAGTTACATTTAAAAAAGCTTAGGCTATAGGGCCCAGCATGGAGGCTCACACATGTAATTCCAACATTTTGGGAGGCTGATGCAGGAGAATCGCTTAAGCCCAAGAGTTCAGGACCAGCTTGAGCAACAGTGAGATTCCATCTGTATTTAAAAAAAAAAAAAAATTAGCCAGTCATGGTGTGGCACATTTGTAGTCCCAGCTGCTCAGGAGGCTGAGGTGGGAGGATCACTTGAGCCTGGGAGTTTGAGGCTGAAGTGAGCTATGATGGCGCCACGACATTCCAGCCTGGGCGACAAGAGTGAGAGCCTGTCTCTAAAATATATAATAATAATAATAATAATAATAATAATAATAATAATAATAATGAATAATTAAATACATAATAAGGCTTAGACTAAGAGGGAAGGCAGAGCACACTCAGGTGCGTTCGGCCTTCTGGATGCTACCAGAGAATGCCAGATTTCAGGGAGAAACAAGAACCCACCTGTTCTCAAGGTGCCCAGCCCAGCCCAGCCCAACCTGTGGCCCTCCAGAAACTGTGGTGGTCATCATCCATTCATCCGTCTATTCATTCATCAGTTCACCCTTCAGAGAGCTGCAGAGGGCCTACGATCGCCAGGAATCTCTCCATGAGCAAACTGTGCGGCATTGGGAAGACGGTGGCCACAGTTACAGGTGGGAGCTGCACAGGCAGATGGAACCGCAGCGGCCGCAGGCCCTGGCGGATCTTCGGCCGTCCGTGCTGGCTTGGAAGCCCTCCCGGGTTTCTTCACACAGACTTAGGGCTTTGGGGACCCTGACTGGGGCGGCCCCAACCTGTGCTGAGCCTCTGAAGATTCCTGTAGGCTCTGCACCCCGAGTGGAGACTGCAGCTTGGCCTCCCTACATCTGCACTGCCTCTCCTGCTGCAGGGGTGTCCCCGAGGGCCCGGGCCAGGCTCCTCCTACCGCAGCTCCTGGTCCTGGTGCCTCCTCCATCCAGAGACACAAGCGGCCTCCCGCGTCAGACCTCATCTCATGCACCAGGTAATACTCATTAAATCAAAATGTGCTAGAACTGCAAGGAATAAATCTCTCACTATGATGGATTCCTGGGGTTCCAACAACCCCTCAGCAACGAGTATATTAATTCTAATAAAATGTTTTAAAATTCAGTAAAATGCAAGGAATCCCATTTTACAAGAAGGCAAACAAAGGCTCAGGCATATGTAAGGCACACGGAGTGACGGCCAACCTGGGAATTAGACTAAGCTTTCTTTCCTCTCTGTGCCTTGGTAGAGAATCCACGTCAGCTCCAGAACTTGCAGCAGAAACAGGGTCCTCTTCCCACACCCCACTTCTCGGGGAGGGCTCAAGCCGCGTCTGCCTCTGGAAGCAGATATCCGTGACTATTATGGCTCCTTGGAAGGCAGCCAGGCATGAGCTTGTGGCTTACATTCCTTAATGCTCAAGCACATTCCTTCATGTTCAAGTATACGTGGTTGGCTCGAGCACAGAAGCACAGAGCTGAGCAAAATATTCAGCGCCTTTTTCAGAGAACCCTGGCTGGTGCTGGTGGATGTTCCTGCGCCTTCCTCCACCATGATTTTTTTTTTGAAACGGAGTCTCGCTCTGTCACCCAGGCTGGAGTGCAGTGGCACGATCTGGGCTCACTGCAAGCTCCGCCTCCGAGGTTCACGCTGTTCTCCTGCCTCAGCCTTCCGAGTAGCTGGGACTACAGACACCAGCCACTACGCCTGGACTAATTTTTTTTTTGTATTTTTAGTAGAGACGGGGTTTCACTGTGTTAGCCAGGATAGTCTCGATCTCCTGACCTCGTGATCCGCCCGTCTCGGCCTCCCAAAGTGCTGGGATTACAGGCCTGAGCCACCACGCCTGGCCCACCATGAATATTTTTAAAAATTAAGGTGAGGCCGGGTATAGTGGCTCATGCCTGTAATCCCAGCAGTTTGGGAGGCTGAGATGAGAAGATTGCTTGAGTCCAGGAGTTTGAGACCAGCTTGGGCAACACAGTGAGACCCCATCTGTACAAAAACTAAAAAATTAGCCAGGCAGGGTGTCATGTGCCTGTAGTCCTTGCTACTCAGGAGTCTAACTAAGGTAGGAGGGTCACTTGAGCCCAGGAAGTTGAGGCTTCCATGAGCCATGTTTGTGATGCTGCACTCCAGCCTGGGTGACAAAGTGAGACCCTATCTCAAAAAGAAAAAAGAAAAAAAGAGGCCAGGCACAGTAGCCCACACCTGTAATCCCAGCACTTTTAGGAGGCTGAGTTGGGTGGATTTCCTGAGATCGGGAGTTCGAGACCAGCCTGGGCAACATGGTGAAACCCCGTCTCTACTAAAAATACAAAAAGTAGTTGGGCATGGTGGCAGGTACCTGTAGTCCCAGCTACTCGGGAGGCTGAGGCAGGCGAATCGCTTGAACCCAGGAGGGGGAGGTTGCAGTGAGCCAACATGGTGCCACTGCACTCCAGCTTGGGTGACAGAGTGAGATTCTGTCTCAAAAAAAAAAAAAAAGAAATGTCCAGAAAAGGCAAATCTATAGAGACAGAAAGATCAATGGTTGCTGGGGCAAGGGAGGAGAACTGTCACAAGTTGAGAGTAAGATTTTTAGGATGTATAGGGATGTTCTAAACATTGGATCATGTTGGTTACATGACTCTATTAAAAAGCATTGCTTATACATTGAGAGTGGGTGAATTTTACTATATGTAACTATATCTAAATAACACTGTAAAAATAAAAGAAAGTAACCTGCAAGGTAGTAAGGCCTAGATGAAACAATTGGCAATAGGGTAATCATTTTGTAAGTTGGGTAATGGGTAACAGGATTCATTATACTATTATTTTTGTTTATGTTTGAAAATTTTCATTATACTAAGTTAAAAAAATTAATACTTGCTCCTCTGTGCTTCCAAACACCAAAATACATGCGATCCCATGAAATCGCAAGCACACTGTATTGGCATCATTTACACCTTCCTTTCTACCGAGTTAGTTAGTAAGTTTCCTACAGACCGGGATGCTTTCCCATTATTTGCTCCTTTTTTTGTATTTCCAGGATCTGACTTTGAAGGCTGGCAAATAGATGTTAATTGAATAAGTTATTTAAGTAAAATTAGGAGAGAAAAAAAGAGAAATATCTGGTAACATAGAAAAGATCATTTTCCAAAAGCTAACTCAAGTTTCTTGAAAGGAAATCTTTCCAATTCTCAGAGCTTCCAGAGACCATCTTACTTTCATGTATGTTTGGCTGTTGCCTTTTTGTTTGTTTTTGGAGTGTCCTGCTTTAGGGAGAGCTGCGATCAGTAGAAGCATGAGGGATGGATTCCTTGTTCTATTTTTTAAGAAATTATTAAAGCACTCTAAATGAAGATAATGCTGAACAAAATTGGATTCTTCTTTTTTTTGTTTTTTTGAAATGGAGTTTTACTCTTGTCCCCCAGGCTGTGGGTGCAATGGTATGATCTCAGCTCACTGCAACCTCCACCTCCCAGGTTCAAGCGATTCTCCTGCCTCAGCCTCCTGTGTAGGTAGGATTACAGGTGGGCACCACCACGCCTAACTAATTTTTTTTTTAGTAGAGATGGGGTTTCACCATGTTGGGCAGCCTGATCTCAAACTCCTGACCTCAGGCGATCCATCCGCCTCAGCCTCCCAAAGTGTTGGGATTACAGGCATGAGCCACCGCACCCAGCCTGGATTCTTCTTGATTAATTTTTTTTTTTTTTTTTTTTTTTTTTTTTCTGAGACGGAGTTTCGCTCTGTTGCCCAGGCTGGAGTGTAGTGGTGCGATCTCGGCTCACTGCAACCTCTGCCTCCCGAGTTCAAGTGATTCTCCTGCCTCAGCCTTCCGAGTAGCTGGGACTTGAGGCATGTGCCACCATGCCTGGCTAATTTTTGTATTTTTAGTAGAGACGAGGTTTCACCATGTTGCCCAGGCTGGTCTCGAACGGCTGACCTCAAGTGATCCACCTGCCATGGCCTCCCAAAGTGCTGGGATTACAGATGTGAGCCATCACTCCTGGCCAACATTTTGTAATGTCTCAAAGTCCTTATTGGAAGTCTCTTTTCCCATGACATTGAGATAGGAAGCGGAACTTGATTCCTGATGGAGACCAAATTGAGGACTAGCTAAAACAGGGATTGGGTGTAAGCAGATTTTCACAAGACCCACCCACCAGTGCACGGGTTGGTTTACCGTTGCCATGGCAACACCTGGGAGTTACCACCCCTTTCCATGGCAACGACCCAGCACCAAGAAGTTGCCACCCTTTTCCTAGATTCTGCATAATCTGCCCCTTAATTTGCATGTAATTAAAAGTGGGTATAAATATGACAGCAGCACTGCCTCTGAGCTGCTACTCTGATCACACCGCCTATGGCGTAGCCCTGTGTGGCAGGGAGCAGTCCCTCTGTTGCTGCTGGACACTGCTGCTCCAATATAAGTTGCTGTGTAACACCGCTGGCTCGCCCTTGAATTCCTTCCTGGGTGAGGCCAAGAACCTTCCCGGGCTAAGCCCCAGTTTGGGGGCTGACCTGCCCCGCATCAACATTAGCATAGAAAATACACTTATTTGAGTCTGTTCTGATAAATTTCCTGTTTTTTAAAATATGTGATTTTTTCTTGCCAGTTGACAGGGAGGCAGAGGAAAACTGTGAAGAATCTTCCAGATGTGGCTAACAGAGATGCGCATGACAAGATAGATGTGCCACTTGGACCCTTTCAAGAGCAGACTGGTGGGAAGGGGGGTGACATGGATCAATTACAAGTGTGGGTGGCTTTATTTTTTATTTTTTATTTTATTTTGAGGTGGAGTCTTGCTCTGTCACCCAAGCTGGAGTACAGTGGTACAATCTCAGCTCACTGCAACCTCTGCCTCCCGGGTTCAAGTGATTCTCCTGCCTCAGCCTCCCAACTAGCTGGGACTATAGGCACATGCCACCATGCCTGGCTAATTTTGTATTTTTAGTAGGGATAGGGTTTCACTATGTTGGCCAGGCTGGTCTTGAACTTCTGAACTCAGGTGATCCGCCCACCTCGGACTCCCAAAGTGCTGAGATTACAGGCATGAGCCCCCGTGCCCAACCTGTGTGTTGCTTATTGACGGACACACCTGAGAAAATTGACATAAGGCAATTCCGTCATTGTGTGAACATCACAGGTGCACCTACACAGACCTAGATGTCACAGCCTACCACACACCTAGGCCACATGGTGTGACCTATTGTTCCTACACTACCAACCTGTACAGCTTGTTACCCTACTGAAGACTGTAGGCAACTGCAACGAAAGGGTAAGTGATTGTGTATCTAAACACTTCTTTTTTATTGTTATTATTGTACCTTAAGTTCTAGGGTACATGTGCACAACGTGCAGGTTTGTTACATAAGCATACATGTGCCATGTTGTTTTGCTGCACCCATTAACTCGTCATTTACATTAGGTATTTCTCCTAATACTATCCCTCCCCCTGCTCCCCACCCCACGATAGGTCCCGGTGTGTGATGTTCCCCACCCTGTATCCAAGTGTTCTTAATGTTGGATTCCCACCTATGGGTGAGAACATGTGGTGTTTGGTTTTCTGTCCTTGCGATAGTTTGCTCAGAATGATGGTTTCCAGCTGCATCCATGTCCCTGCAAAGGACATGAACTCCTCCTTTTTCATGGCTGTATAGTATTCCATGGTGTATATGTGCCACATTTTCTTTATCCAGTCTATCATTGATGGACATTTGGGTTCCAAGTTTTTGCTATTGTGAATAGTGCTGCAATAAACATACATGTGTATGTGTCTGTATAGTAGCATGATTTATAATATTTTGGGTATATACCCAGTAATGGGATCGCTGGGTCAAATGGTATTTCTCGTTCTAGATCCTTGAGGAATCGTCACACTGTCTTCCTCAATGGTTGAACTAGTTTACACTCCCACCAACAGTGTAAAAGCATTCCTGTTTCTCCACATCCTCTCCAGCATCTGTTGTTTCCTGACTTTTTAATGATCGCCATTCTAACTGGTGTGAGATGGTATCTCATTATGGTTTTGATTTGCATTTCTCTGATAACCAAACACTTCTAAACACAAAAAATGCACAGCACAAATACAGTATAAAGGATTAAAAATGGGCTGCACGGTGGCTCATGCCTGTAATCCCAGCACCTTGGGAGGCCAAGGCAGGTGGATCACCTGAGGTCAGGAGTTCGAGACCAGCCTGGCCAACATAGCGAAACCCTGTCTCTACTGAAAATGCAAAAATTAGCTGGGCATGGTGGTGGGCACCTGTAATCCCAGCTACTTGGGAGGCTGAGGCGGGAGAATCGCTTGAACCTGGGAGGCAGAGGTTGCAGTAAGCCGGGACTGCACTACTGCACTCCAGCCTGGGCAACAGAGTGAGACCCCATCTCAGAAAAAAAAAATTTAAAATGACACACCTGTATAGGGCACTTACCATAAATGGAGCTTGCAGGACTGGAAGTTGCTCTGTGTGGTGAGTGGATGTGAAGGCCTGGGACATGACTTTGCACCACTGTGGACTCTATAGACATTGCACACTGAGACCACATTCAATTTATTTAAAATTTGGTTCTTTCTTCAATAATAAATTAACCTTAGCTTACTAGAACTTTTTTACTTTATAAACTTTTTAATTTTTTTAACTTTTTAACTTTTTTGTAATAACACTTAGCTTAAAACACAAACACATCAAACACATTGTACAAAAATTTATTTTATGTCTTTATTCTACTAGCTTTTTTTTTTTTTTAGATAGGGTCTCACTCTGTCACCCAGGTTGGAGTGCACTGGCACAATCTTGGCTCTCTGCAGCCTTGACCTCCCAGGCTCAAGTGATCTTCCCATCTCAGCCTCTCAAATAGCTGGGACTACAGATGCACATCACCACCCCCAGCTAATTTTTGTATTTTTTGTAGAGACAGGGTTTCGCCACCTTACCCAGGCTGGTCTCAAACTCCTGAGCTCAAGTAGTCCACCCAATTCTGCCTCCCAAAGTGCTAGGATTACAGGCGTGAGCCACTGCACCCGGCCCTATTAACTTTTTTCTTCTTCTTCTAGACAGAGTCTCATTCTGTTGCCCAGGCTGGAGTGCGGTGGCATGATCTCGGCTCACTGCAACCTCCATCTCCTGAGTTCAAGCAATTAATTCTTCCCGCCTCAGCCTCCCACGTAGCTGGGATTACAGGCGCCCACTACCATGCCTGGCTAATTTTTGTATTTTTTAATGGAGATGGGGTTTCACTATGTTGGCCAGGCTGGGCTCTAACTCCTGACCTCAGGTGATCTGCCCACCTCCCAAAGTGCTGGGATCACAGACGTGAGCCACTGTGCCCGGACGGCCTTTTCTATCAAATTTTTTTAACTTTTTAAACTTTTTTTATTAAAAACTAAGACACACATACACATTAGCCTGGGCCTACCCAGATTCAGGATCATGAATGTCACTGTTTTCCACCTCCACATCTTATCTCACTGGAAGGTCTTCAGAGGCAATGTGTATGGAGACTGTCATCTCCTATGATAATAGTGTTTTCTTCTAGAATACCTCCTGAAAGGCCTGCCCGAGGCTGTTTTACAGGTAACTTTAAAAAAATATGAGTGCCCTCTAAGTAACAATAAGGGCCAGGCCCTGTGGCTCAGGCCTGTAATCCCAGCACTTTGGGAGGCCAAGGTCAGAGGATCGCTTGAGCTCAGGAGTTCAAGGCCAGCCTGGACAACTTAGTGAAACCTTGTCTCTACTAAAAATTTTTTAAAAATAGCCAGGAGTAGTGGCACACACCTGTAGTCTCAGCTACTCAGGAGGCTGAGACAGAAGGATCATTTGAGCTCCAGAGGCCACGGTTACAGAGAGCTATGGTCGCACCGCTGCACTCCAGCCTAGGCAACAGAGCGAGACTCTGTCTCTATAAACACAAAACAAAATGAAAAAAGTATAGTGTAGTAAATACCTAAGCCAGTAACACAGTTATTATCATTACGGAGTATTATGTACGGTGCATAATTACATGTGCTAGACTTTTATATGCCTGGCAGCACGGTAGGTTGGTTTACACCAGCATCACCACAAACTCGTGAAGAATGCATTCCCCTATGAAGTCTCTAGGCCATAAGAATGTTAAGAATTTTTCAGCTCCATGAAAATCTTATGGGACCAAGGTGCTATACGCAGGCTGTTGACCCAAACCTCTATGGGGTGCACGACTATCCATCCCTCCCATGGGCTGGGCTGAGTGCTGAGCCTTGAAAAGGCATTGCATGGCACCGTCCAAGGATCCTATAACTGGGCCACGCAGGGGGTTGATGATCTGCCTGCGCCAGAGCAGGGAGACCCCGGCGGGCTCCAGGTCTCCCCAGGGAGAGCCTGGCGCGCTCTCGGGCGCCACCTAGCGCCAGCCGGAGCCGGAGCGCTCAGACTTGAGACCCCAAACACCAAAAGAGGCCCCGCGGCTTCAGGAGCCCCGGGCTCCGCGACCGAGCGAGCGTGGCCTGGGCATCCTGGGGTTCAGAGCCAGCCTCTGGGCGCCCTCAGGACAGGCGTCCGCAGCCAGCGTCCCCCACGCGGCGTTCTGTCTGGGGTCCAGGCGCTCTCCCTGTTGGGTTTCTGGAGGCGCCGTGCCAGGGGTGGGACGGGCGCTGGCTCAGGAACGGGGATGGGGTCCTAGTCCCTCCTCAGTCCTCTCGGCACCGCTTTCTTCATGCAGGCGGAAGTGGCCCCAGTGCCACTCAGGGGCTCTTCCAGCTCTGCAAGCCCGGGACCAGTTGCACAGACTGCCTCCAGCCCCTGACCCATCCTTGGAAGCCGCCCAGACTCCTGCAGTTTCTTAACTGTGCAGGTCACATTGGAGTCACTGTGAAACTTTTAAAAAAAGACAAGTATCTGGGCCCCACTTTAGACCAGTCGAACTGGGGGTGGGGGCGCTGGACGCCAGTATTCTTCCCGTTCACCAGGCGATCCCAATGCTCTGCTAAGCGTTGAGAACGCCGCCTTAGGCTTAGCGTGCGTCCCCTGGGCACGCCCATGCACTCCTTTCCTGCAAAATCTCACCTTGCCCTGGAAAGCATCCGCTTGGGGTTTAGCTCTGGTGTGTCTGACCGAACCTTCTCCCTCAGCCTGGATGGTGGAGGCAGTGGGGGAGTTGGAGAGGGGCTTCTTTTAACCAGAGGCCTGAGAAGCAGTACCCTCTTTGCTGCAACTCCTGGTTAGCGCAAAGCCAGGACTAGAATCTGGATCTTTGCACTTTCTGTACAGTGAATGTTTCCAGATTTAGCAAATAAAAATACAGGGTATACAGGTAACTATGAGGGTCAGATCAACAATGAATACTTTTTTGGTATAAGCGTATCCCAAATATGCATGAGTTGGGATATACTTACATTTTAAAAATAATTTGACATTTGAAATTATTTGAAATTCAAATTTAGGCCGGGCGCAGTGGCCCACGCCTGTAATCCCAGCACTTTGGGAGGCTGAGGCAGGAGGATCACCTGAGGTCAGGAGTTTGAGACCAGCCTGGCCAACATGGTGAAACCCCGTCTCTACTGAAAATACATAAATTAACCAGTCATGGTGGCACATCCTTGTGATCCCAGCTACTTGGGAGGCTGAGGCAGGAGAATCTCTTGCACTTGGGAGGTGGAGGTTGCTGTGAGCCGAGATCGTACCACTGCACTCCAGTCTGGATGACAGAGTGAGAGTCTGCCTCAAAGAAAAAAAAAAATAAAAATAGGCCGGGCGCGGTGGCTCAAGCCTGTAATCCCAGCACTTTGGGAGGCCGAGACGGGCGGATCATGAGGTCAGGAGATCAAGACCATCCTGGCTAACACGGTGAAACCCCATCTCTACTAAAAATTACAAAAAACTAGCCGGGCACGGTGGCGGGCGCCTGTAGTCCCAGCTACTCGGGAGGCTGAGGCAGGAGAATGGCCTGAACCTGGGAGGCAGAGCTTGCAGTGAGCTGAGATCTGGCCACTGCACTCCAGCCTGGGCGACAGAGCGAGACTCCGTCTCAAAAATAAATAAATAAATATAAATAAAAATAAAAATAAAATAAATAAATTTAATAGGCTATACTGTTTTTTCAGGCAAAATTACGTCTATGTCTATCCATTTATACATATGTAAATAATACAGCTGGTTAAAAATTGCCCAGTACCTTTTATCCAGGGCCAGCAGCTACCCTTCTCCTCAGGCCATGTCCACCCATGCCAAATGCTGAGTACCCCTGGCTGGCCCTTCGAGAGTGCTTCCCCACTAGCCTGAGACACCTCCACCCCAGCTCTGCCTGGAGAGCCTGGCTTGCTACCCATTGACCGTAAGGAAGGTGGCTGGAGCCTGTGGTGTTCTTGGACATGCCCTTGTAGCTGGGGAGCCCAGGGAAGTTGAGATGTGTACAGTAGTGTCCTTAACTAAAATGCTCAGCAAAATGGGCCAGCTACTGGCAACATAAAGACACAAGTTTAGAGTTTTATCCAATCCATATTCCTCTAGTTTCTTTCTTCTTTTTTCTTCTTTCTTTGAAACAGAGTCTGGCTTTGTCGCCCAGGTTAGAACTCAGTGGTGCGATCTCAGCTCACTGCCACCTCTGCCTCCTGGGTCCAAGCCATCCATCCTCCTGCTTCAGCCTCTCAAGCCGCTGGGACTAAGACTACAGATGTACACCACCACACCCAGCTGAATTTTGTATTTTTTGCCTCACCACATTGACTAGGCTGGTCTCAAACTCCTGAACTCAAGGGGTCTGTCCACCTCGGCCAGTGAAAGTGCTGGGATTACAGGTATGAGCCACCATGCCCGGCCATATTCCTGAACAGTTTCTTGAACTTCCCTGACAATAAGAATCCCTGAGATTGGAGCCAGTTGCATAACTTTTAGGGCCCAGTTCTAAACGAAAATGAAGGACCCTTTGTTCAAAAAGTTGGGATCAGGCTACGTGCAATGGCTCAAACCTATAATCCCAGCACTTTGGAAGGATGAGGCAGGAGGATTGCTTGAGCCCAGGAGTTCGAGACCAGCCTGGGCAACATAGGGAGACCCCTGTCTCTACAAAAAAATTTTAAATTAGCCAGGCATAGTGATGTGTGCCTGTAGTCCCAGCTACTTAGAAGGCTGAGGTGGGAGGATCACTTGAGCCTGGGCAGTTGAGGCTGCAGTGAGCTATGATCACGCCACCTCACTCTAGCCTGGGCAACAGAGGGAGATGCCATCGTAAAAAAAAATATTTTTAAGGTGGAACAAAGTGCTATGAAAGTTGTTAACGTGTAAACTTTCTTCCTTTCTTCCATGGTCTCTCTCCCTTGACTCGTCATGTTGTGTTTTTTTATTTCTGTTGAATGTCATTCTACGTAAAGAAAAATAAAATTGTAAATTATCAGCATGAACTTTACTGTTCATCCATATATTGTGCAATGCCAGTTTTAAGTGCAAATATGAGAGCGTTTAACTTGCATGCAGAATCACAGAAATTACACCGTTTGTGTTGTGCTTTTGTCCTTGGGCGCGCTGAGAGAGACCAATGCAGGCCTGACTCAGAGAGGGTGGAAGGAGGAAGGGGGGGTCTCCAGGCATGGAGCTCAGGCAGGGCACGTGGGGACCCTCTGCGGAGGTCGAGCCACGCATCTCTTCTCCCATATGCTCACTGGCCCATTGCATTGCAGACAGGGACCCCCAGGGATTTTAAACATCTGTGCCAAGAGGCGCGGGGCTGACCAACCCCACCAAGACAGATGTGCCTGACGCTGTCCGCCCGGGGAAGGAATGGCCACAACCCCACAATGTTGCAGGCAGCACATCCGACTCCAGTCCTTCCCACACTCGTGCCCAGGCCCTCTGGGGACAAAGGATAAAGGGCAGAGCATGGCAGTGCACGAGGCAGGGGCAGGTGGGGAACCAAGCCTGGGGCATCCAGGTGTGGGGGGACTCCAGGGAGAGCCTTCCCAGGGAGGCAGAGAGCGGGTCGGGGGTGAGATCACAGGTGTGTAGAGCCCAAGCCCCTGGTGCACATCACACTGTCCCATCACTTACAAAACACACATTCGAAGATTATATTATTAAGAATTTCAGCCCATGTGGTGGCTTACACCTGTAATCCAGCACTTTGGGAGGCCAAGCGGGGCGGATCACTTGAGGTCAGGAGTTTGAGACCAGCCTGGCCAACACGGTGAAACCCCATCTCTACTAAAAATACAAAAATTAACTCGCCATGGTGGCACGTGCCTGTAGTCCCAGCTACTCGGGAGGCTGAGGCATGAGACTCACTTGAACCTGGGAGGCACAAGTTACAGTGAGCCAAGATTGTACCACTGCACCTCGGCCCGGGCAACAGAGTGAGACTGTCTCAAAAAAAAAAAAAAAAAAAAAAGAATTTCAGGCTATTGACTGCTGAGGTTTGAAGCAAGCATGGCCCCTCGAGGGTGAGCTGTCACTGGCTGCCCAGGTCTGCGAAGCTGGGCCCGCCTGGGACTCTTGCTGGTTCCTGGGTCCTGCCTCAGACTCAGGAAATAGAATCTACGAGATGCCCTGGAATCCTAGAGTTAAAGAATGCCCCAGGCGGTTATTATCAGGGAGGTGGGAGCCAATGCCCCAGGTTTCCAGATCTGGGGATCATTAGATTCCTGCGCCCCCTCCCCTGCTGACTCACATTGAAAATCCCTAAATTCTCCTCTCCTCTTCCCTCCCGACCACTGCATGGAATTCTGCTAGATTTTTAGAGCCGCTCTGCCTGGATCCCGTAAGTGCCAGCCCCACTATCCACTAGCTGCGTGATTATAAACAAGCTGTGTAAACTCTCTGTGTCTCACTTTTCTTATCTGTGAATGGGGGGAGGGTAATCGCACCTTCCTCCTGGAGTTGTAAGGATTCAGTGAGTTGCTGCAGACCAAGTGTTCAGAATGATGTCGGCTACATTGTAAGTCCAAAGTAATAGCTGTAGCTGTTTTTATTACCACGGGTTCTCAGCGCAGGGCTGAGTATGACAATAACTGTTGTTTGCTTTCTTTGTTTGTTTTTAGTTTGTTTTTAAATACCAGTGCCTGGGTCTCACTGGAGAACAATGACATGCGGATCGCACAGTGATTCTGATGCGTGAGGATTGAGGCACGCTGATACTGAATTGGGATTCGCTTTGTTCATTCCCTTATGTGTCATGGAGTTCCTTCCTTATATGCGGATATACAGATCCACACTATCATTTTTAAAAACTTTTTATTTTTGAGGCCTGGCCTGGTGCCTTATGCCTGTAATCCCAGCTGTTTGGGAGGCTGAGGTGGGCGGATCACCTGAGGTCAAGAGTTCAAGACCAGCCTGGCCAACATGGTAAAACCCCGTCTCTACTAAAAATACAAAAATTAGCTGTGTGTGGTGGTGGGTACCTGTAATCCCAGCTACTCAGGAGGCTGAGGCAGAAGAATCGCTTGAACCCAGGAGGCGGAGATTGCAGTGAGCCAAGATGGTATCACTGCATTCCAGCCTGGGTGACAAGAGTGAGACCCTGTCTCAAAAAAAAAGAAAAAAAAAACTTTTTATTTTTGAGGTAGTTACCCTATCATTTTAACTGCTTTATGTACTCCATGGCACAGACATATCACAAACTAGTTAATCCCATGTATTTTTGGTGTTTTGTTTTTGCTTTTTGGGATAGGATCCGGCTCCGTCGCCCAGGCTGGAGTGCAGTGGCACAATCGCGGCTCACTGTAGCCTCGACATCCTGTGCTCAAGCAATCTTCCCACCTCAGCCTCCCAAGTAGCTGAAGTGTATGCCACTACGCCCAGGTGATTTTTAAATTTTTTGTACAGACAGGTGTTTCACTGTGTTGCCCAGGCTGCTCTCAAACTGGCAGACTCAAGCAATCTGCCTGCCTTGGCCTCCCAAAGTGCTGGGATTATAGGTGTGAGCCACCGTGGCAGGCCTAATCCCATGTTATTGCTATTGTTCCACTGTGCTCATCCCAAAACTCTGTGAGATAAAACTATATCCCCCTTTATACCTGGGGATTGCCCCAGTCAAGTTCAGAGATGTTAAGTACCTTATCCAAGGTCACACAGTTAGAAAACAGCAAAACAGATAACAGATCCAGTCTTTTTTTTTTTTTTTTTTTTTTGAGGCAAGGTGTCACTCTGTCACCCAGGCTGGAGTGCAGTAGCGTGGTCATGGCTCACTGTAGCCTCAAAACTCCCAGGCTCAGGGCATCCTCCCACCTCAGCTTCCTGAGTAACTGGTACCACAGCTGTGTGCCACCAAGCCCAGCTAATTTTTAATTTTTTTTTAAATTTAAAATAACAAGGTCTCCCTAAATTACCCAGGCTGGTCTCAAACTCCTGGACTCAAGCAGTCCTCCTGCCTTGGCCTCCCAAAGTGCTGGGATTACAGATGTGGGCCACGCACCCAGCCTGGACTTTTCGATTGTTTATGTTTTTGGGGATCCGTTTGCCAAGTTGTATTTTTTTAAAAGAACTGTTGGGATGTTCACTGGGGTTACATTGGATCCATAGATCAGTCTGAAAATTGATGTACTTTCATTATTGAATCTTCTTATCAATGAATGTTTTATTATATCTCTCCATGTTTTGAGGACTTTTTAAAATTTCTTGTAATAACTTAATTTTTTGTTTCCTATTTAGAGGTCTTTGCATATCTTTTGCTAGTTTTAGTCCTAGGAAATGACATATTTTAAAGGTATCGTAAATCAAATCTCTTTTAATGTATTTTTCTGTTTACTGTCTAAATGCTCTTGATTTTTGTATATTGACTCTATATCCATTAACCTTGCCAAAATCTTTTAACTTTATCAGTAGTTTATCAGTAGATTCTTTTGGATTTTCTTCATATAGAATTGTTATCCATGAATAATGGCTCTTGGCTGGGCTCAGTGGCTCACGCCTGTAATCCCAGCACTTTGGGAGGCCCAGGCAGGTAGATCACCCGAGGTCAGGAGTTCAAGACTATCCAGCCTGATCAACATGGTGAAATCCCTTCTCTACTAAAAATACAAAAATTAAACGGGCATGGTGGCACATGCCTGTAATCCCAGCTACTTCGGAGGCTGAGGCAGGAGAAAGGCTTGAACCTGGGAAGTGGAGGTTGCAGTGAGCCGAGATCGTGCCATTGCCCCCCAGCCTGGGTAACAAAAGCAAAACTCCGTCTTAAAAAAAGAATAATAAAATAAAATAAATAATGATTGTTTTAGGTGGGTTTTTCCCTACTTCCTAACCCTTTATACTTTTTTTTTTTTTTAAAGAGACAAGGTCTTCTTTTGTCACCCAGGCTGGAGAGCAGTGGTACAATCATAGCTTACTGTAACCTTGAACTCCTGGGCTCAAACGATCCTCCCACCTCACCCTCCTGAGTAGCTGGGACTACAGGCATGCATCACCATGCCCAGCTAATTTTTTGTAGATACAGAGTCTCACTACATTGCCCAGGCTGTTTTCAAACTCTTGGCCTCAAGCTGTCCTCACGCTGTGGCCTCTCAAAACACTTGGCTTCAGTTTGGCTTCTCAAAGTACAGGCAGGAGCCACCACACCGGCTGAATTTCCTCCTTCAGTCTATTACCGTGGTGGGGTCTATCCACTGACTTCCTAATGTTACACCAAAGCTGCATTCCTGGAATAAATCCAATATGGTCGTTATGTATAATCCTTTTATATGTTGCTTGATCTGACTTGCGAATATTTTGTCTAGGATTTTTGCAGTTATATTAATGAGTGAAATCATCTGTATCTTTCTTTCTCTTCTTTCTTCTTTCTTCCTTCTTCTTTCTTCCTTTCTTCTTCCTCTCTCTCTCTCTCTCAGCTGTTCTTGTTGGGTGTTAGTATAAAGGTTATGCTAGTCTCCCAAAATAAGTTCGTGATTCTTTGTCTGCTTTCTGGAAAAATATGTTATAACTTAGCTTTATTTCTTTCTTCAATGTTTCGTCTTATTCCCTAATGAAGGAATTCTGTCCCCAAGTTTTTACCATAGGATGTTTTTAAATTACAGTGTAGTTTCTTTGACAGTTACAGGACTAAGATTTTCTTTTTTTTTTTTTTTTTTTTTTCTTTTGAGACAAAGTCTTAGTCTTGTCCCCCAGGCTGGAATGCAATGGTACAATCTCAGCTCACTGCAACCTCCTCTTCCCATGTTCAAGCAATTCTCCTGCCTCAGCCTCCCGAGTAGCTGGGATTACAGTCGCCTGCCACCAAGCCCGGCTAATTTTTGTATTTTTAGTAGAGATGGGGTTTCACCATGTTGGCCAGGCTGGTCTCGAACTCCTGACCTCAGGTGATCCACCCGCCTCAGCTCCCAAAGTGCTGGGATTACAGGCGTGAGCCACCATGCGCAGCCTTTTCTTTTTCTATTTTCTTTGTCTTTTCATAGATGCCTTTGGTGAAAGCTGTCAACTCAGTTCCTTTTAATCATTCTCATAAGGTGTTAGTCAATTTTATTAGTGGTTTCAATTTTGGCTTTGTTGATTCTCTCGGTTGTGTGTTTGTTGTTATACTTCTTATAGATTTAAATCATTTCCTCCTGTCTACTTTGTTGGATTTCTTGGGTTGTTCTTTTCCTGACATCTTAAAATTAATGTGCTTAGCTCATTCTGTTTTAAGCCTTTCTTCTTCCCTAAAATATGCAATTACGGCTATAAATTTCCCTCCAAGCACTGCATTAGCTTTACTCCATAAGGTTTGTTGTATTTTGTTTTTCATGACATATAGTATAGTTCAAAGTAATTTCAAATTTCCACTTTTATTTGTTCTGAAACCCATTCATTATTTAGAAGTATATTTTAGAAGCATGTTACTCGAAAGTATGGTTTTCAAAGATACAGGGACTTTTTAATATTTTTGTTATCGATTCTTAAACTATTTGCAATATGTTAGGATAACATTATCTGCTTTATTTTAATCCTTTGAAATGTGTTGAAACTTGCATTTTGGCCCAGCAAATCATCATATTTTAAAATGGATGATATCTTCTTGAAAATAACATATTTTTCACTTGTTAGATGCACAGTTCTCCATATGTTCATACAACAAGATTGTTCATTATGTTATTTCAAATCTTCTACAGTGTTATTGATTTCTTGTCTGCCTGTTCCATTGATTACTGAAAAAGCTGTGTCAGACATCCCACTGTGAATATGGACTTGTCTATTTCTCCATATAATTCTGTTCACATTTGCTCTATGTATCATGTAATTAGGTACATACAAATTTAGAATAATCATTTATTATTATAGAGTGACCCTCCTTACCCTCCTTAATTCTAGAGACTTTTTTTTTCCCTTTATCAAGCAAACGTATGTTTGCTTGATATTAGGATTTACTACACTGGCTGACCTGATAGTATTTCAACTGTGTATAATTTTTTTGTTATTTTCCTTTCAGTCTTGCTGTATCTCTCAGTATTACATGTCTCTCTTGTATTTAGTACGTGTTGGATTTGGTGTCTATCCAGTATGATAGTCTTTGTCTTTTAGCTGGAGCATTTAACCCACTTACCATTAATGTAATTATTGATATGCAGTTTGCCATGAATGGGCTTTCTATTCATCACTTATTCTCAATATGTCCTTTTTTTTTTTGAGACGGAGCCTCACTGTGTCGCTCAGGCTAGAAGTAGCAGAATAATATCTTCAATCTGTTGGAAAGAAAACTAAACAACACAAGCAAACTTGCCAAACTAGAATTTTACTCAGTGGAAAAGTTCTTCGGTAAAGAGAAGTCTAGGGTGTTCTTCAGGCAGAAGCAAAAATTGTCCCAGAGGGGAGGTTGGGGATAGAGGAAGGAATGAAAAGGGATAAAAATGTCTCACTCTGGTGCTCAGGCTGGAGTGCAATGGTGAGATCTCAGCTCACTGCAACCTCTGCCTCCAGGTTCAAGCATTTCTCCTGCCTCAGCCTCCTGAGTAGCTGAGATCACAGGCACCTGTCACCATGCCTGGCTGATTTTTGTATTTTTAGTAAAGACAGGGTTTCACCACATTGGCCAGGCTGGTCTTGAACTCCTGACCTCAAGTGATCCACCTGCTTCAGCCTCCCAAAGTGCTGGGATTACAGGCATGAGCCACTGCTCCTGGCCTTCTCTGTTCTTTTATCTAATTTTGCCTTTGTTTAGTTTGGTTGAATTTTTACATTTTCATTTTGTTCCTGTGTTAGTTTGAGAGTTATTCAGGTTTTTTACCAATTTTAGTAATTATTCTAAAAATTACAATGAGCATTTGGGCATGGTGGTTCACACCTGTAATTCTAGCACTTTAGGAGGCCAAGACGGACAGATCACTTGAGGTCAGGAGTTCAAGACCAGCCTGGCCAACATGGTGAAACCCTGCCTCTACTAAAAATATGAAAATTAGTAAGGCATGGTGGCACATGCTTATAATCCCAGCTACTTGGATGAGGCTGAGGCGGGAGGATCATTTGAACCCAGGAGGCAGAGTTTGAAGTGAGCCGAGATCGCACCATTGCACTCCAGCCTGAGCACCAGAGTGAGACATTTTTATCCCTTTTCATTCCTTCCTCTATCCCCAACCTCACCTCTGGGACAATTTTTGCTTCTGCCTGAAGAACACCCTAGACTTCTCTTTACTGAAGAACTTTTCCACTGAGTAAAATTCTAGTTTGGCAAGTTTGCTTGTGTTGTTTAGTTTTCTTTCCAACAGATTGAAGATACTATTCTGCTACTTCCAGCTTCCATTGTTGCTGCTCAAAAGTCAGCAAAAGTTGTACTTTCTCTTTTTTTTTCAGACAGAGTTTTGCTCTGTCCCCCAGGCTGGACTGTGATGGCACAATCTCGGCTCATACCACCTCCCAGGTTCCGGTGATTCTCCTGCCTCAGCCTCCTAAGCACTAGAATTACAGGCATGCGCCACCATGCCTGGCTAATTTTTTTTCTTTTTTTTTGAAACGGAGTCTCACTTTGTGGCCCAGGCTGGAGTGCAGTGGTGCGACCTTGGCTTACTGCAACCTCCGCCTCTCAGGTTCAACCAGTTCTCCTACCTCAGCCTCCCAAATAGCTGGGATTACAGGTGCCCACCACACGCCTGGCTAATTTCTTTGTATTTTTAGTAGAGACAGGGTTTCACCATGTTGGCCAGGCTGACCTCAAGTGATCTCCTGACCTCGAGTGATCCACCCTCCTTGGCCTCCCAAAGTGCTGGGATTACAAGAATGAGCCACCATGCCCGGCCTGCCCCTCCCTTCCTCCCTCCTTCCTCCCTTCCTCCCTTCCTTTCTTCTTTCCTTTCTTCTTCTTGTTGTTTTAGGTTCACAGCAAACTTGAGCAGAAAGTAGAGAGAATTCTCCTACACCCATTTCCCCACATACATACAACCTCCCGACGATCAGTATCCCGCCCTGGAGTGGTGTGTTTGTTACAGTCAATAAATCTACACTGGACAGCACTTTGGAAGGCCAAGGCAAGAGGATTGCTTGAACCCAGGAGTTCAAGACCAACCTGGGCAACAGAGCAAGACCTTGTCGGTAGGTAGGTAGGTAGGTAGGTAGACAGACAGATAGAATCAGTCTACACTGACACGCCATCATTACCTGAAGTCCACAGTTAACATCAGGGTTCACTATTGGTGTTGTACATCCTATGGGTTTGGACAAATATATAATGACGTGAATCCACCACTATAGTATCATACAGAATAGTTTCACTGCCCTAAAAATCCTCTGTGCATCACCCATGCATCCCTCCCTCTTCCTTAACCCCTAAAAACTAGTGATCCTTTTACTGTCTCCATAGTTGCCTAGCTTTGCCTTTTCCAGAATGTCATATAGTTGGAATCATATACTATGTGACCTTTTCAGGTTGGTGTCTTTCACTTAGTGACATGTGTTTATAGTTCGTCAATGGCTGGGCGCAGTAGCTCACCCCTGTAATCCCTGCACTTTGGGAGGCCGAGGCGGGTAGATCCCCTGAGGTCAGGAGTTCGAGACCAGCCCGACCAACATGGTGAAACCCCATCTCTACTAAAATACAAAAATTAGCCAGGCATGGTGGCACGTACCTGTAATCCCAGCTACTCGGGAGGCTGAGGCAGGAGAATCACTTGAACTGGGAAGCAGAGGTTGCAGTGAGCAGAGATCATCCACTGCACTCCAGCCTGAGCAACAGAGTGAGACTCCGTCTCCAAAAATAAATAAATAAATAAATAAATAAATAAAAAGTAATGGCTGGGTGTTGTGGCTCATGTCTGTAATCTTAGCACTTTAGGAGGCTGAGGCTGGAAGACTGCCTAAACCCAGGAGTTCAAGACCAGCCTGGGCAACATGGTAAGACCCCATCTCTGTTTTAATAAAGTTAAAATTTTTATTAAAAAAAAGTTCCTCCATGTCTTTTCATCACTTGATAACTTTTTAGCACTGAATAATATTCCACTGAATTTCTTTTTAGTACTGAATAATATTCCATTGAATTTCTTTTTAGTACTGAATAATATTCCATTGAATTTCTTTTTAGCACTGAATAGTATTCCGTTGTCTGGATGTTTCAAGGTTTAGTTATCCCTTCACCTACTGAAGGACATCTTGGGTGTGTCCAGGTTTTAACAATTATGAATAACGCTGCTATAAACATCTATGTGCAGATACTTGTGTTGAACAAAGTTTTCAACTCATCTGGGTAAACACCAAGGCATGTGATTGCTGGATCATATGGTATGTTTAGCTTTGTAAGAACCTGTGACACTGTCTACCAAAGAGACCGTACCATGTTGCATTTCCACTGGCAATGAATGAACATTCCTGTTGCTCTGCATCCTCACCAGCATTTAGTGTTGTCAGTGTTCTAGATTTGGGCCATTCTAATAGGTGTGTAGTGGTATCTCATTGTTGTTTTATATTTTATTTTATTTTTGAGACATAGTCTCATTCTGTTGCACGGGCTGGAGTGCAGTGGCACGATCTCCGCTCACTGCAACCTCTGCCTCCCGGGTTCAAGCGATTCTCCTGCCTCAGTCTCGGGAGTAGCTGGGACTACAGGCGTCCGCCACCACGCCTGGCTAATTTTTTGTATTTTTAGTAGAGACCGGGTTTTCACCGTGTTAGCCAGGATGGTCTCGCTCTCCTGACCTCGTGATCCTCCTGCCTTGGCCTCCCAAAGTGCTGGGATTACAGGCGTGAGCCACCGCGTCCAGCTTATTGTTGTTTTAATTTGTATTTCCCTAATGACATATGATATGGAGCATCTTTTCATATGCTTATTTGCCATCTGTATCTCTTCTTTGGTGAGGCGTCTGTTTAGATCTTTTGCCCATTTTTTCAATCCATCTGTTCATGTTCTTATTGTTGAGTTTTAAGAATTCTTTGTATATCTTAGATAACTGTCCTTTATCAGATATGTCTTTTGCAAATATTTTCTCCAAGTCTGTAGCATGTCTTTTCATTCTCTTGAAAGCATCTTTCACAGAGGAGACGTTTTTAATCTTAATGAAATCCAGCTGATCAGTTATTTCTTTCATGGATTCTATCTTCTTTGTTGTTTGCTAAAAGTCACTTCCATGCTGAAGGTCATCTGGATTTTCTCCTATGTTATCTTCTAGGAGTTTTATAGTGTTGCATTAACTCAAAATGGTCTGAGATCCATTTTGCATTCATTTTTGTGAAGGGTGTAACAACTTGTGTTGATATGGTCGTGTGATTTTTCTTCCTTAGCCTGTCGATGTGATGGATTGCATGAATTGATTTCCAAATGTTGAACCAGGCTTGCATACGTAGGATAAATCACACTTGGTAGTGGTGTAGACTTCTATTTATACATTGTTGGATTCTATTTGCTAATATTGTGTTAGGAATTTTTGCATCTATGTTCGTAAGATATATTGGCCTGTAGTTTTCGTTTCCTTTTCTTTCTTTCTTAAATTAAGACAGGGTCTCACTCTGTTGCCTAGGCTAGAGTGCAGTGGCACAATCAGGGCTCACCGCAGGCTCAACCTCCCAGGCTCAAACAATCCTCCTACCTCAACCCTCCTGAATAGCTGGGACTTTGGGTGTGCCCCACCACACTTGGCTAATTTTTTTTTTTTTTTTTTTTTTTTTTT
>NC_045450.1:3866929-3882366 GCF_002776525.5 Piliocolobus tephrosceles | reverse complement strand
ATGTTCTCACTCATAGGTGGGAACTGAACAATGAGATCACTTGGACTTGGGAAGGGGAACATCACACATCGGGGCCTATCATGGGGAGGGGGGAGGGGGGAGGGATTGCATCGGGAGTTACACCTGATATATGACGAATTGATGGGTGCTGACGAGTTGATGGGTGCAGCACACCAACATGGCACAAGTTGGCCGGGCGCGGTGGCTCAAGCCTGTAATCCCAGCACTTTGGGAGGCCGAGATGGGCGGATCACAAGGTCAGGAGATCGAGACCATCCTGGCTAACACGGTGAAACCCCGTCTCTACTAAAATACAAAAAAACTAGCCGGGCGAGATGGCGGGCGCCTGTAGTCCCAGCTACTCGGGAGGCTGAGGCAGGAGAATGGCGTGAACCCGGGAGACGGAGCTTGCAGTGAGCTGAGATCCGGCCACTGTACTCCAGCCTGGGCGACAGAGCGAGACTCCGTCTCGCCTCAAAAAAAAAAAAAAAAAAAAAAGGGCACAAATATATATATGTAGCAAACCTGCACGTTATGCACATGTACCCTAGAACTTAAAGTGTAATTAAAAAAAAAAAAAACACCTCCTGATAGCAAAAAAACAAAAACAAAAAAAAAACAAAACAACAAAAAAAGAAAAGTTTCAAAAGACATCCAACCAAGACATCAGGCCTCCTTTCTCTCCTAGGCTGGCCTGCTCACCTGCTCACCTGCTCACCTGCTCACCTCAGCAGGGCTGAGGCGAAAACTCTCTTGGCTGCAGCACTGCGGGTGCTGACGTGGGGGTGGGGTCTGCGTCTCCCCTGCACACCACATGTTGCTCTCAGCACCATCAAGAGAGGACAGTTCACGGCGGTGGCAGGTAGGGCTATTCATGTTGCCACCCTTTCTGAGGAGCTCCTGGAGGCCCAGAGACAAATGCAACCAAGACGCTGCCCTTTCTGGAGCTCACTGGTTGCTCTTAGTGTTGCCATAGAAACGGAAGCCTGGACGGTGGCCGAGGACTCAGTTGTGGCCTCCCCTAAAAGATACGTCCACCTGGAACCTCCAGGATGCGATCCTATTGGGTAAGGATCTTGGCAGATGTGATGAAGCTGAGGCTCTCGAGATGAGATCATCCGGGATTACAGTGGGCCCTATGACAAGTCCTTAGGGGGAAGCAGGACTGCAGATACAGAGACTCCAAGGAGAAGGCCATGTGAAGATGGGGGCAGAGACTGGAGAGATGCAGCCACAAGCCCAGGAAGGCCTGGAACTGGGAGAGGCAGGACGGGTCCTCCCCTAGAGCTTCTGCAGGCGGTGTGGCCTGCTCACGCCTTGATTTTGGACTTCAGGCCTCCAGAACTGTGTAAGAATAAATTTCTGTGGTTTAAGCCACCCAGTTTGTGGTCATTTGTTTTGGCAGCCTCCAAAAAGAATACAAGGCGGCCAGGCTCAGTGGCTCATACCTGTAATCCCAGCAATTTGGGAGGCTGGGGTGGGTGGATCACCTGAGGCCAAGAGTTTGAGACCAGCCTGGCCAACATGGTGAAACCCTGTCTCTACTAAAAATACAAAAACTAGCCAGGTGTAGTGGCACATGCCTGTAATCCCAGCTACTCAGGAGGCCGAGGCAGGAGAATCACCTGAACCCGGGAGGCAGAGGTTACTGTGAACTGAGATTGTACCCCTGCACTGCACCCTGGGCAACAGAGCGAGACTCTTCAAAAAAAAGGAAGGAAGGAAGGAAGGAAGGAAGGAAGGAAGGAAGGAAGGAAGGAAGGAAGGAAGGAAGGAAGGAAGGAAGGAAGGAAGGAGAGAGAAAGAAGAGAAACAAAGAATACAAGGGCAGCTACTGTCGAAGACGGGGCTCCCCAGGACGCATGCTCTGAGATGGAGAGGAGCGTGCAGAGATTTCTCAGGGGTGCTCTTGAGGTCAGCTCATGTGGGGAAGTGTAGAAGCTGGGCGGGCCCGGGAGATGCTGGGCTGCATCACAGGCTGGAGCATGGCCTCAGCAGCCTGACCTCTGCTTCAGACCAGGCTTCAGGGAGTGGACTGAGATTCTCCCCCTGCCTCAGCCACCTCGAAGCAGATCCCAGAAAGGGGATGTGACCTTCAATAAGGCAACTCTCCTCAGTCACGGGCAATTCACAGGGCATTCCAGCAGTTGGAGGGAGCCCAAGTCATTCAGTCCAGAAGGGAGGACGGAGGGTGACCATGCTGTCCCTATAGCCCCAATTACTTTTATGCCAACAGCGGGCAGAGGGATCCCCTGCTTTGGGGGAACAGGGCTGCCTGGCCCCGATTCAAGTGTCACCTGGAACTCAGCATCCACCATGTAGCTTGTTCCAGCCCAGCAGCCTACGTGAAGCGCCCCACCATTTGTGGGTATCCCTGTGAGGGGCTGGGGGAGGCCAGGCCTGAGTCACACTGGGTTATTACTGCAGGGACTTAAGTGGGGCCTCCACAGGCACGGTGGCATATGTCTGTAGTCCTCGCTACTCAGGAGGCTGACGTGGGAGGATTGCTTGAGCCCAGGAGGCAGAGGTTGCAGTGAGCCATGATCATACCACTGCACTCCAGCCTGGGCAACAGAACCAGACCCAGTCTTAAAAAAAAAAAAAAAAAAAAAAAAAAAAGCCAGATGCAGTGGCTCACACCTGTAATCCCAGAACTTTGGGAGGCTGAAGAAGGGGGATCACCTGAGGTCAGGAGTTCCAGACCAGCCCGGCCAACATGGTGAAACACCGTCCCTACTAAAAATGCAAAAATTAGCCGGGTGTGGTGGTGCGCACCTGTAGTCCCAGCTCCTCGGGAGGCTGAGGCAGGATAATCACTTGAACCTAGGAGGCGGAGGTTGCAGTGAGCTGAGATCATGCAATTGCACTCCAGCCTGGGCTACAGAGTGAGACTCCATCTCAAAAAAAAAAAAAAAAAAAAAAAAAAAATGCCCTTTAAAAAGAAAATTACAGGCGCAGTGGCTTATGCCTGTAACCCCAGCACTTTGGGAGGCTGAGGCAGGGAGATCACGAGGTCAGGAGATCGAGACCATCCTAGTAACATGGTGAAACCCCATTTCTACTAAAAAAAAATACAAAAACTTAGCTGGGCATGGTGGCGAGCGCCTGTAGTCCTAGCTACTCGGGAGGCAGGAGAATGGCATGAACCTGGGAGGCAGAGCTTGCAGTGAGCTGAGATTGCACCGCTGTACTCCAGCCTGGGTGACAGTGTGAGACGCTGTCTCAAAAAAAAAAGGCCGGGGGGGTCCTTTGCACAAGCTTGCCTCAGATGCCTGTTTGCTGTGTTCCACGATGTTGCCCAGGACAGGTAGGGCAGACCTTGCTGCAGTCGTGTTTGCCAACATCTCAGTTCTTGCCACGCAGTCTCCCTCCCGTGCTGTGGTTATCCACTCTCAACCTCCATAAGAGAAAGCACTCTGTCCCCTGGGCTTCTGTTGATGGCTCTGAGGGACCTGGGGACTCACGCAGTGGCCAAACAGAGCTCAGCTCCACCCCAGCCTCTTTACTCAGCCCTCTGCAGGCCCTGCCCACACCCCAGTTCCCTGTAGGTATCCAGGCAACTCCTTGGCTCCTCCTTAAAACTGGTGACACCTTTTAATCCTTAATTGAAAATGGTTCCTCTAGTCCCTGGATTGTTCTCACAATTTTTTTTTTTTTTTTTTTTAGATGGAGTCTCGCCCTGTCCCCAGGTTAGAGCGCAGTGGTGCGATCTCGGCTCACTGCAACATCTACCTCCCAGGTTCAAGCGATTCTCCTGCCACAGCCTCCCAACTAGCTGGGACTACAGGTGTGCACCACCACGCCAGGCAAATTTTTGTATTTTTAGTAGAGACAGGGTTCCACCATGTTGGCCAGTCTGGTCTCGAACTCCTGACCTCATGAGTTTGCCCACCTTGGCCTCCCAAAGTGCTGGGATGATAGGCATGAGCCACTGCGCCCAGACTCTTATGATTTTTTTTTTAATGACTTTGCTACTTTTTTTTATCGTGGTAAAATACGTATAACATAAAATTGATCATCTTAGTCATTTATATTATTTTTCCCTCCTTAAGCATTGTGGGTTTTTTTTTTTTTTTTTTTTTTGAGATGGGGTCTTGCTCTGCTGCCCAGGCTGGAGTGTAAGTCACAATCACAGCTCACTGCAGTCTGAAACTCCTGGGTGCAAGCAGTCCTCTCGCCTTGGCCTCCTAATGTGCTGGGATTACAGGCATGAGCCACTGTACCCGGCTGAGTTTTGTTTGTTTGTTTGTTTTTTGTTTTAAAAACAGGGTCCCAGTTGCCCAGGCTGGAGTGCAGTGGCATAATTATAGCTAACTGTAGCCTTGATCTCCTGAGCTCAAGCAATCCTCTCAACTCAGCCTCCCACGTAGCTGGGACTCCAGGCACATAGAGAGACGGGGGTCTCTCTTTGTTGCCCAAGCTGGTCTCGACCTCCTGGACTCACGTGATCCTTCCGCCTTGGCCTCCCGAAGCACTGAGATTACAGGTGTGAGCTACCATGCTCAGCCTGCCATTCTACTTTCTGTCTCTATGGATTTGACTCCTCTAGGTACCTCATGTAAATGGAATAGTAGATTAATAGTATCTGTGTTTTTATGCCTGGCTTATTTCACTTAGCCTAAGGTTTATCCATATTGTAGCGTGTGTCAGAATTTCCATCCTTTTCAAGGCTGAATAGTATTCCATTGCAGGCATGGCCTGTATTTAGTTTAGCTGTTTATCTGTCATTGGAGAGTTGGGTTGTTTCTACATTTTGGCTACTGTGAGAAATGCTGCTATGGACATAGGGGTACAGATATTTCTTCTAGACCCTGCTTTTGGTTCTTCTGGGTATGAAGCCAGAAATGGAATTGCTGAATCATAGGGTAATTCTATTTTTAATTTTTTAAGGACTTGCCCTACCATTTTCCATAGTGGTTGCACCAGCTTACCTTCCTACCAGCAGTGCGCAAGGATTCCGATTTCTCACATCCTCAGCTACACTTGTTATTTTCTGGGTTTTGGATAGTAGCCATCCTAAGGGGTGTCAGATGGTATCTCATGGTGGTTTCAACTTGCATTTCCCTAATGATCAGGGATGTTGAACATCTTTTCATGTGCTTTTGGTTCTCTGTATGCCTTCTTTGGATAAGTGTCTATTCAAGTCCTTTGCCCGTATTTGAATCAGGTTGTTTGTTTTTTGTTGTCGAGTTTTAGGAAGTGTCTATATATTCTGGATGTCAATCCCTCATCAGATATATGATTTGCAAATATTTCTCCCATTCTGTGGGTTGTTTTTTTACTGTATTCATAGTGTCTTTTTATGCACAAATTTTAAATTTTTTTGTGAACAGCTAGCTGGGCATGGTGGCTCACCCCTGTAATTCCAGCACTTTGGGAGGTGAGGCAGAAGGATCACTTGAGGCCAGGAAGTTGTGACCATCCTGAGCAACGTAGCAAGACCCTGTCTCAATAAAAAATTAAAAAATTAGCCATATGTGGTGGCATGCACCTGTAGTCTCAGCTACTTGGAGGGCTGAGGCAGTAGGACCAGTTGAGCCCGGTAGATCAAGGCTGCAGTGAGCCATGATTGTGCCACCCCATTCCAGCCTGGATGACAGAGAGGGACCCTGTCTCAAAAAAAAAAAAAAAAAAAAATGTTTCTTTTCATGAAGTTTAATTTGTCTTTTTTGTTTCTTTGGTTCTTGAGTTTTTCTCATAATTTTTTAAAAACTTAATTTTGGAGGTGGCGGGAGAAGGAAGAGCATCAGGATAAATAGCTAATGCATGTGGAGCTTAATATCTAGGTGATGGATTTACAGCTGCAGCAAAGCACCATGGCACACGTTTACCTGTGTAACAAACCTGCATGTCCAGCACGTGTACTCCAGAACATAAAATAATATAATATATATACGATTTGAAAACTTTAAATTTTGAAAACTGTTGCAAGTGATACATGAATAAATTTGTTTGCTTTTAGCCTTTTTTTTTCTTTTTTCCTCTGTTTTTTGACCCCAGGCACCAAGCATTGAGTGATTCACCTCTTGGTTCATGCTTCATCTCCGCACTGTGCAAAGCCTCTTTTCTTTTGTAAAGCGTAGCTGGCATGCAGCCTGAGGACAGAAACCCCAGGGGGGTGGTGGCCAAGATGGCAGCACAGACTCAGAGGGTAGCCGTGGTGTGGCGCTGGCAGCAGGCAAGCTGGAGGCCTGTTGCTAAGAACGGGAATTCCCATGGCAGAGTTTCTATCCAGAGACCCTGACTTGACCAGTGTTTGGCTTCAGTTACTCTCACCTGTGGAACTGTCCAAAAGGGCACTTTGGGAGGCCGAGGTGGGAGAATTGCTTTAGGCCAGGAGTTTGAGATCAGGCTGGGCAACATAGTGAGACCTTGTCTCTATTTTAAATTTTTAATTACTTTCTTTTTCTTTTTTTTTTTTGAGACAGAGTTTCACTTTTGTTGCCCAGGCTGGAGTGCAATGGCACAATCTCGGCTCTCTGCAACCTCTGCCTCCTGGGTTCAAGCCATTTTTCTGCGTCAGCCTCCGAGTAGCTGGGATTACAAGCACCTGCCACCATGCCTGGCTAATTTTGTATTTTTGGTAGAGACGGAGTTTCTCCATGTTGATCAGGCTGGTCTGAAACTCCCACCCTCAGGTGATCCACCTGCCTCAGCCTCCCAAAGTGCTGGGATTACAGGTGCGAGCCACTGCGCCTGGCCTAATTTAATTTTTTTTTTAAAAAAGAAAGACATCACTGGGCCATGCATGGTGGCTCACACCGGTAATCCAGCACTTTGGGAGGCTGAAGCAGGAGGATCGCTTGAACCTAGGAGTTGGAGGCTACAGTGAACTATGATTGTGCCACTGTGCTCCAGCCTGGACAATAGAATGAGATCCTATCTCTTCTTGATAAATAAATAAATAAGTTATAAGGCAGTGGGAGGCTTTCAGGGGATGCGTGAAGCCAGAAAATCCGGCAAACCGAAAGTGGTGATCATTCATTTTCTGGGTTCTCTTTCATGCCATCAGGCAGTGGGCTACCAAAGATACTGCAGACCCTCCAGAAGGGACATTCTCCCCAGTGTCCAGTGCAGGTGTTTCCACTGTGACCTCATAACAGGGTTGGAGGGGGCAAAGGACATGGCAGATCCTGGTGGAGAGCTGGATGGTAGGCGGTGAAGGTGAGGCCAGATCTATTGACCAAATAACTCGCTCCACCATCAGGACAAGGACCTCTTACTACCCCGGACATCAGAACGTACATGCCATGGGCAGGTGACCGCCCTCCTAGTCTCCCCTCTCCACAGAAGAGGGGTTTTGGATGTTTTCTGTTGTGTTTTTTTTTTTTGTTTTTGTGTGTGTGTGTGTTTTTTTTTTTTTTTGGTTTTGTTTTTCCAAGACGGAGTCTTGCTCTGTTGCTCAGGCTGGAATGCAGTGGCACAATCTCAGCTCACAGTAATCTCCACCTCCCAGGTTCAAGCAATTTTCCTGCCTCAGCCTCCCGTGTAGCTGGGATTATAGGCGCCCACCACCACGCCTGGCTACTTTTTGTATTTTTAGTAGAGACAGGCTTTTACCACATTGGCCAGGCTGGTCTTGAACTCCTGACCTCAAGTGATCCACCCACCTCGGCCTCCCAAAGTGCTGGGATTACAGGCATGAGCCACCACACCTGGCCTGGGTTTTGGATGGTTTTATAGGTCTCTTTCTAGAATACCCCCTTCATGGGCTGGGTTGGTCAAATTCCTCAGTCAGCCATAGGTGGCCAGACTATGAGGACCCACATCCTAGACTTAGCAGAAAGGCCAAGTCACCAAAGATTCCAATCCTAGATTTAGGAGGCTAAGACAGGAGGATCACCTGAGGTCAGGAGTTCGAGACTAGTCTGGCCAGCATGGTGAAACTCCATCTCTACTAAAAATACAAAAAAAAAAAAAAATAGCCAGGTGTGTTGGCACCATGCCTGTGATCCCAGCTACTTGGGATGCTGAGGTAGGAGAATCAGTTGAACCTGGGAGACTGAGGTTGCTGTAAGCTGAGATTGTGCCACTGCACCCCAGTCTAGGTGACAGAGTAAGACTCTGTCACAAAAAAAAAAAAAAGATTCCAGTCGTAGAGTGGGAAACTGTGGCTGGATAAAACTGGGTTGGGACTGGGTACAGTGGCTCATGCCTGTGATCCCAGCACTTTGGGAGGCCCAGGCAGGTGGATCATTTGAGGTTAGGAATTCAAGACTAGTGTGGTTCAAGACCAACCCCATCTCTACTAAAAATACAAAAATTAGCCAGGCAATAGTAACGCATGCCTATAGTCCCAGCTACTCAGGAGGCTGAGGCAGGAGAATTGGTTGAACCCTGCAGGCGGAGGTTGCAGTGAGCTGCCAAGATTGTGCCATTGCACTCCAGCCTGGGTGGCAGAGTGAGACTGTGTCTCAAAAAAAAAAAAGAAGAAGAAGAAGAAGAAAATAAAAGAAAGAAAAACTGAGTTTGCTCCTCCAAAGAGGAAGTAAATGCATGGTCAGTGTGAGCAGATGTGTCTCTGTGGCTGTGAGTAAGGAAGGAGGGTATTTGTAGCTATTGGGCATCCAGGAAAGCATAGGCATTGTTGCGATTGCCCAAGTACCCCTTTGCTCATCTCTGGCTACTGTCCCCTGCTTTTCACTTGGAGGTTCACATCTCCTCCAGTCTCAGCTCAGATGAGGCTGAGTAAGTGAATCAGGACAAAACCTATTCCGGCATTACACCCCCAATAGGAGCAATAGATCCAGGAAGGACACGAGGCTCCTTGAAACTCAAGGAGGAGGCCTTGCTGGGGTTTGCAGGAAAGACTTTAGCTGCTGCTGCTGCTGCTGGTTCTGGGGCTACCATCTCTATTCTGCCTCTGCAGGAGGCCTGAGATTGAAGCCAACAAAAGGAGGCCAAGGCTGAGGTATGGAGAGAAGCCAAGTTTGGATTTTGTCATTTGAAACCCTGAAGCCTGGGTGTCTGAAGCAAGACCTACTCATGGCCTCAGGTCTGGCGATATCATTTGCAGGGGCCAGTGCAAAATGAAAATGCAGGGCCTCTTGTTCAAAAAGCAGGTTAATCCCAGCACTTTGGGAGGCCAAGGCACATGGATCACTTGAGGCCAGGAGTTCAAGACCATCTTGGCCAAGATGGCGAACACTGTCTCTACTAAAAATATAAAAATTAGCTGGGCTAGCTGGGTGCAGTGGCTCACGTCTGTAATCCTAGCATTTTGGGAGGCTGAGGTGGGAGGATCACTTGAGCCCAAGGATTCAAGACTAGCCTGGGCAACATGGCAAGACCCCGTATCTGCAAAAAAATACAAAAATTAGCTGGGTGTGGTGGCAAGTGCCTGTAGTCCCAGCTACTTTAGAAGCTAAAGTGAGAAGATCGCCTGAGCCTGAAAAGTTGAGGCTGCAGGGAGCCATGATCATGCCACTGCACTCCAGCCTGGGTGACAGAGTGAGACTGTCTCAAAAAAAAAAAAAAAAATACACACACACACACACACACACACACATATATATATATATAATTATCTGGGCACTGTGGCACATGCCTGTAATCCCAGCTACTCAGGAGTCTGAGGCGTGAGAATCACTTGAAGCTAGGAGGCAGAGGTTGCAGTGAGCCGAGATTGCACCACTGCACTCCAGCCTGGGCAACAGAGTAAGACTCTGTCTCAAAAAAAAAAAAAAAAAAAAAAAACACTGTAGCTAGGCAAATAAACTAGGTGTAGTGATGCACACCTTTGCTCTCAACTATTTGGGAAGCTGAGGCAAGAGGATTGCTTGAGCCTGGGAGGTGGAGACTGCAGTGAGTCAAGACTGCACCACTGCACTGCAGCCTGGGCAACAGAACTTAAACAACCAAAAAAAGAATAATGAAACTGGCCAGGCACAGTGGCCTGCATCTGTAATCCCAGCACTTTGGGAGGCTGAGGCAGGAGGATTCCTTGAGGCCAGGAGTTTGAGACCAGCCTGGGTAAAATAATGAGACCTTGTCTCTACTAAAAAAAAAAAAAAAAAAAAAAAGAATTAGCCAAGCGTGGTGGCACATGCCTGTAGTTTCAGCTACTCAAGAGGCTGAGGCAGGAGAATGGTTTGAGCCTGGGAGATGGAGGCTGCACCTTTGGTCCCAACTATTTGGGAGGCTGAGGCAAGAGGATTGCTCGAGCCCAGGAGGGAGCAGTGAGCTGTGATCATGCCAGTGCGCTCCAGGCTGGGTGACAGAGGAGTGAGATCCTGTCTCAGAAAAAAGAAGAATGATGCTAAGAAGAACTTTGTGTGCAAGTCTGTGTGCAGATACATGCTTCATTTTTCTTGTGTAGATACCTAATTTCTGTGGAATTTCTGCATCATATGGTAAATTTTACATTTTTTTTTTTTTTTTTTTTTTTACAATTGAATGGTTTTGATATACTCACAGAGTTTTGCACCATTGCCGCAATCAGTTTTTGAACGTTTTCATTATGGCAAAAAGAAGTCCTACACCCTTTATCACTTCCCTTCCCCCTACCCTTATCCTCACCCTCCACCCTGAGCAAAACTAATCTACTTCCTGTTTCTACAGATTTGCCTATTATAGATATTTTATATCAATGGAATCATGTAACATGTGGCTTTTGTGTTTGGTTTTTTCTCCTAACAGAATGTTTTCAAAGTTCCTCCATGTTGTAGTATGTATCAATAGTCAATTCCTTTCTATAGTTGGATAATATTCCATTGCATGGAAAGATCACATTTTCTTCATCCATTCATTAGTTAATGGACATACGGCATGTTTCTACCTTTTGACCATCATGAGTGATACTGGTAAGAATGTTTGTGTACAAGTTTTTCGTAGACATAGGTTTTTATTTCTCTTCGGTATATATCTAGGAGTAGAATTTGTGGATCAAATGTTTAACATTTTGAGGAACTGCCAGACTGTTTTCCACAGAGGCTACAGCATTTTACATTTCCATCAGCAGTCCACAAGGGTTGCAATTTCTCTACATCCTTGCCAACACCTATTACTTTTTCTCTGTTTTTTTTATTATAGCGACCCTAGTGGGTGTGAAGTGGTATCTCACTGTGGTTTTGATTTGTCTTTCCCTGGTGACTAATGATGTTTATATGTTTTTGTGGGCTTTTTGACTATTTGTATACTTTCTTCAGAGAAATGCCCATTTAGATATTTTGTCCTGTTTTTGTTTTTGTTTCTGTTTTTTGTTTTTGAGACGGAGTCTTGCTCTGTCGCCCAGGCTGGAGTGCAGTGGCGTGATCTCGGTTCACTGCAACCTCTGCCTCCTGGGCTCAAGCGATTCTCCTGCCTCAGCCTCTCAAGTAGCTGGGATTAAAGGCATGCAACCATGCCCGGCTAACTTTTGTATTTTTAGTAGAGATGGGGTTTCTTTTCACCTCTTCGGCCATGCTGGTTTTGAACTTCCGACCCCAGGTGAGGTACCTGCCTTGGCCTCCCAAAGTGCTGGGATTATAGGTGGAAGCCACCACGCCCGGCCCTTTTGTTCATTTTTAACTGGGTTATTTGTCTTTTAATTATTATTATTAGTAGCGGTATTATAGAAACGGAGTGTTGCTCTTGTCGCCCAGCTGGAGTGCAATGGCACAATCTTGGCTCACTGCAACCTCCTCTTCCCAGGTTCAAGAAATTCTTCTGCCTCAGCCTCCCGAATAGCTGGGATTACAGGCGCCCACCACCACGCCCGGCTAATTTTTAGTATTTTTAGCAGAGACGGGGTTTTGCCATGTTGGCCAGGCTGGTCTTGAACTGTTGACCTCAGGTGATCCACCTGCCTTGGTTTCCCAAAGTGTTGGTATTACAGGCGTGAGCCACCACGCCCAGCCGTCTTTTTATTATTGACTTGTAAGAGTTATTTATATATTCTAAATACAGTTCTCTGATAGACATATGATTTACAAATATTTTCCCCATTATTTTCACTTTCTTGACAGTGCCTTTGAAATATAAGTTTTAAATGCTGATGAGGTCAAATTGTTTTATTTATTTATTTATTGCTACTTGTGTTTTTGGTGTCATGTCTGAAAATTTGGGTTTTTGTTTTTGTTTGAGATGGAGTCTCACTCTGTCACCCAGGCTGGAGTACAATGCCGCGATCTTGGTTCATTGCAAGCTCCACCTCCCGGGTTCAAGCAATTCTCCTGCCTCAGGCTCCCGAGTAGCTGGGCTACAGGCACGTGCCACCACGTCCAGCTAATTTTTGAACTTTTTGGTAGAGAGGGGGTTTCACCATGTTGGCCAGGCTGGTCTACAAACTCCTGACCTCAAGTGATCCACCCACCTCAGCCTCCCAAAGTCCTGGCACTAAAGGTGTGAGCCACAGTGCCCAGCCAATCTTAACCATTCTTTTTTTTTTTTTTTTTTTTTTGAGACGGAGTCTCACTCTGTGGCCCGGGCTGGAGTGCAGTGGCCGGATCTCAGCTCACTGCAAGCTCCGCCTCCCGAGTTCATGCCATTCTCCTGCCTCAGCCTCCCCAGTAGCTGGGACTACAGGCGCCTGCCACCTCGCCCGGCTAGTTTTTTGTATTTTTTAGTAGAGACGGGGTTTCACAGTGTTAGCCAGGATGGTCTCGATCTCCTGACCTCGTGATCCGCCTGTCTCAGCCTCCCAAAGTGCTGGGATTACAGGCTTGAGCCACCGCGCCCGGCCCTTAACCATTCTTTAAGCATGCAGTTCAGTGGCATTAGCCATTTTCACATTGTTGTGTGACCATCACTGCTATTTTTCTCCAGAACTTTTTAATCTTCCTAAACTGAAACTCCATCCCCATTAAACATGAACTTGCCATATTCCCCTCCTCCCACCTACTGTAACCGCTATTCTAGTTTTTGGCTCTGAATTCAACTTTTTTTTTTTTTTTTTGAGATAGAGTCTTGCTCTGTCATCCAGGCTAGAGTGCAGTGGTGTGATCTTGGCTCACGCAACCTCCGCCTCCCGGGTTCAAGTGATTCTCCTGCTTCAGCCTCCCGAGTAGCTGGGGCCACAGGCACATGCCACCACGCCTGGCTAATTTTTTAATTTTTTGGTAGAAATGGGGTTTCACCATGTTGGCTAGGCTGGTCTCAAACTCCTGACCTCAAGTGATCCACCCGCCTTAGTCTCCCAAAGTGCTGAGTTTACAGGCGTGAGCCACTGTACCTGGCCTCTGAATTCACCTATTCCCTTTGACTCTTCTACTTGTAGGAGGTACAACATACAAGTGGAATCATGCAATACTGGCCCTTTTGCGTTTGGCTTATTAGCAAGTCTTCAAGGTCCGGCCATGTTGTCCATGTTGGAGCAAGTGTCAGAGCGCACTTCCTGTTGAAGGCTGACTCATAGCCCATTGTATGAATGGACCATAGTTTGTTTCTCCATTTATCCATGGAAGAACACTTGGGTCGCTTCCACATTTTGGCAATTGTGAATAATGCTGCTGTGAACACGGCTGTAAAAATATATCTCCAAGTCTCTGCTTTGACTTCTTTAAGGCATTCACCTTGATATGGGGTTGCTGGATCATATGGTAATTTTATGTTAATGTTTGAGGAACCACCATATTGTTTCCACAGCAACTGTACTGTTTTATGTTCCCACCTGCAATATACATAGTTGTTATTTTCTGTTTTTTTTTTTTTTTTTGATAATAGCCATCCTGGTGGGTGTGAAGTGGTATCTCATTGTGTCTGTGTGTATTTTTGAGACAAAGGCTCACTGTGTCACCCAGGCTGGAGTACACTGGCGTGATCTTGGCTCACTGCAACCTCTGCCTCCCGGGTTCAAGTGTTTCTCCTGCCTTGGCCTCCTGAGTAGCTGGGATTATAGCTGCACATCACCAGGCCAAGCTAATTTTTGTATTTTTAGTAGAGACAGGGTTTCACCATGTTGGCCAGGCTGGTCTCGAACTCCTGATGTCAAGTGATCCACCAGCCCCGGACTCCCAAAGTGCTGGGATTACAGGTATGAGTCACCGCGGCCAGCACAATTTATCTTTTTTTTTTTCTTTTGTTGCCCTGTACTTCTGGTGTCATACATTAAACGTGTATATATTTACTTATTTATGGAGCTGAAGTCTCGCTGTGTTGGCTAGGCTGGTCTTAATCTTCTGGGCTCAAGGGATCCTCCTGACTTAGCCTCCCAAGTAACTGAGGCTTCAGGCATGCACTTGGCTACATTAAACTTCTTAAAGAATTGCTGAACTATTTGTTTCGAAGAGCGCCATTTTACACACCCACCAACAATGTATGAGCGATTTTGTTTCTGCTCGCCAACACTTGTTTGTTTGTTTGTTTGTTTGTTTATTTATTTATTTATTTTTACTGTAGCCGTTCCTGGTGGTTGTTAAGTATTATCTCAGCTGGGCGAGGTGGCTTACGCCCGTAATCCCAGCACTTTGGGAGGCCAGTGTGGGCAGGTCACCTGAGGTCAGGAGTTTGAGACCAGCCTGGCCAACATGGTGAAACCCCGTCTCTACTAAAAATACAAAAATTAGCCATGCGTGGTGGCAGCCACCTGTAATCCCAGCTACTCAGGAGGCTGAGGCAGGAGAATTGCTTGAACCTAGGAGGCGGAGGTTGCAGTGAGCCGAGACCACACCATTGCCCTCCAGTCTGGGCGACAAGAATAAAACTCTGTCTCAAAAAAAAAAAAAAAAAAAGAATTACCTCATTGTGGTTTCAAATTGCATTTTCCAAATGATCAATAATTTTGGGGATCTTTTATTCTCTCTCTCTCTTTTTTTTTTTTTTGAGACAGTCTCACTCTGTTACCCAGGCTGGAATGCAGTGGCATAATCTTGACTCACTGTAACCTCTGCCTCCTGGGCGTCAGAGATTCTTGTGCCTCAGCCTCCCCAGTAGCTGCAATTACAGATGCCCGCCACTGTGCCGGCTTATTTTTGTACTTTTAGTAGAGATGAGGTTTCGCCATATTGGCCAGGCTTGTTTCAAACTCCTGGCCTCAAGTGGTCTGCCTGCCTCAGCCTCCCAGAGTGCTGGGAATAGAGATGTGAGCCGCTGCACCTGGGCTTGAGGACCTTTTCATATACCTATTTGCTATGTGTACTTTTTTTTTTTTTTTTTTGGTAAAATGTCTAATCAAACCTTTTTCGATTGATTTGTTGGGTTGTTTTCTTATTTCGTTGTAAGAATTCTTTGTGTATTCTGGATACATGTGCTTTCATGAGTAAGTGTTTTGGAAATATTTTCTCCCCATGGATTGCTTACTTTGCCATTTTTTTAATGGTATCTTTTGAAGAATAGAAGATTTGCATTTTGATGAGGTCCAATTGATCAATTTTTTTTTTTTTTTTTTGGGGGGTGGTTTTTTACTCTTGCCACCCAGGCTGGAGTGCAATGTAGTGATGTTGGCCCACTGAAACTTCCGCCTCCTGGGTTCAAGCGATTTTCCTGCCTCAGCCTCCGGAGTAGCTGAGATTGCAGGCATG
>NC_045450.1:3852520-3866529 GCF_002776525.5 Piliocolobus tephrosceles | reverse complement strand
AAAAAAATTATGAATAGGTATTGAATTTTGTCAGATGGGTTTTTCTTCATCAAAAGAGATGATTATGAGATTTTTCTGTTTTAATCATGTATTTCCTAGCTGAAGCTGCTGTAGGAAATTGCCACAAACTTGGTGGCTTCAAACAACGAAACTTAGACCAGATGTGGTAGTTCATGCTTGTGATACCAGCATTTTGGCATGCCGAGGCAGGTGGATCACTAGAGGTCAGGAGTTTGAGGCCAGCCTGGCCAACATGGTGAAACCCTGTCTCTACTAAAAATACAAAAATTAGCCAGGTGTGGGGGCACACGCCTATAATTCCACCTACTCAGGAGGCTGAGGCACAAGAATGCCTTGAATCCGGGAGGCAGAGATTGCAGTGAACTGAGATCGTGTGCCACCGCACTACAGCCTGAACAGCAGAGCAAGACTCTGTCTCAAACAACAACAACAAACAAACCAAACAACAAAAGTCTATTATCTAACAGTTCTGGAGGCTGGAAGTCTGAAATTAAGGTGTCATCAGGGCCACACTTAGCCTGAAGGCTCTGGGGGAGGAATCTGTCACTTGCCTCTGGTTTTTGGTGGCTGCTGGCATTCCTTGGCTTGTGACTGCATCACTGAAATCTCTGCCTCTGTCTTCATATTTTCTTCTCTGTGTGTCTGTCTCCTCTTTCTGTGTCAAGTATCCTTCTACCTTCTTTTTAGATGGACACCTGTCACTGCACTTAGCAATGGAGCCAAGTGTCACTTAGCAACAGAGATATGTTCTGAGAAATGCATCATTAGGCAATTTTGTCATTGTGTGAACATCGCAGGGTGCCCTTACACAATCCTAGACGGTACAGCCTACCACACACCCAGGATACATGGTACAGCCCATTGTTCCTGGGCTACAAACCTATGCAGCTTGTTACTGCACTGAGTACTGTGGCAATTGTAACCTTGTTGTATTTATGTATCTAAACATGTCTAAACATAGAAAAGGTACAGTACACATACAAAACTACAGTTTTGTTTTGTTTTGCGTTTGAGATGGAGTCTCACTTTGTCTCCCAGGCTAGAGTGCCATGGCATGATCTTGGCTCACTGCAACCTCCACTCCCTGGGTTGAAGAAACTCTTGTGCCTCAGCTTCCTGAGTAGCTGGGATTACAGGCACCCAACACCACACCTGGCTAATTTTCCTATTTTTAGTAGAGAAGGGTTTCATCATGTTGGCCAGGCTGGACTCAAACTCCTGACCTCAAGTGATCCTCCCACTTCAGCCTCCCAAAGTGCTGGGATTACAGGCGTGAGCCACCTCACTCGGCCTTTATTTTATTTTTTAACATATGATTCAAAGGCCTACACAAAAAATACAAGACATCCTGGAGAAAAAAAATATTAATATGATTGGAACTAACAGAATAGTCTGGCAAATTTGTTGGATGAGCCAAAAGATGGGCAGGCCCTTATGGAGAAAATTATAAAACTTTTTTTTTTTTTTTTTTTGAGACGGAGTCTCGCTCTGTCGCCCGCGCTGGAGTGCAGTGGCTGGATCTCAGCTCACTGCAAGCTCCGCCTCCCGGGTTTACGCCATTCTCCTGCCTCATCCTCCCGAGTAGCTGCGACTACAGGCGCCCGCCACCTTGCCGGGCTAGTTTTTTGTATTTTTTAGTAGAGACGGGGTTTCACCGTGATAGCCAGGATGGTCTCGATCTCCTGACCTCGTGATCCGCCCGTCTCGGCCTCCCAAAGTGCTGGGATTACAGGCTTGAGCCACCGCGCCCGGCCGAAAATTATAAAACTTTATTGCAAGACAGAAGAAAATGTAAATAAATGAATAGCTATATCATGTCTGTGGATGGAAAGACTAAATATTTCAATGTTATTATTGTTATACTGTAATGCTAATATGTTATTATACGATTATACTATAATAATACACTGTATAATAATACACTGTTGAATAATAATCTCTCTGTTGCCCAGGCTGGAGTAAAGTGGCACAATCACAGCTCACTGCAGCCTCAAACTCCTTGGCTCAAGTGATCCTCCTTCCTCAGCCTCCCAAGTAGCTAAGACTACAGGTGTACATCACCATGCCTGGCTAATTTTTAAATTTTTTGTAGAGATGGGGTCTTGCTGTGTTGCCCAGGCTGGTCTTGACTTCCTAGCCTCAAGCAGTCTTCCTACCCCAGCCTCCCAAAGTGCTGAAATTATAGGCAGGAGCCACCACACCTGGCCCTCATATTTTAAAACCTTTTATTATGGGAATTTTTGAAATACACAAAAGTATGCAGAATAATGTAATGAATTCTCAGGTACCTATCACTCAGTTTCAATAACTATCTATTCCTCACCAATCTTGTTTAATCGATTATTCCACCTACTCCCAGGCATCCTATTATCATACTATATTTTATATACATTTATATCTGTTGTATTGTTTTTAGATTATAAATATTTCAGCCTATGCCTCTAAACAGAAGAACTATTTAAAAATACATAATCACAGTGTTACCATCACACTTTAAATAATTGGCTGGGGGCAGTGGCCCACACCTGTAATCCCAGCAATTTCAGAGGCCAAGGCAGGTGGATTGCTTGAGTCCAGGCAATACAGCAAGACGCCACCTCTACAAAAATTAAAATATAACAAAAAATTAATGGTAACTTCTTAGTGTCATTCCATATCAGTCATTGTTTCAATTGCTTTCTTTTTTTTTTTTTGAGATGGAGTCTTGCTCTGTCGCCCAGGCTACAGTTCAGTGGCGTGATCTCGGCACACTGCACCCTCTGCCTCCCAGGTTCAAGCGATTCTCCTGCCTCAGCCTCCTAAGTAGGTGGGATTACAGGCACCCACCACCATGCCTGGCTAATGTTTGTATTTTTAGTAGAGATGAGGTTTTACCATGTTGGCCCGGCTGGTCTTGAACTCCTGACCTCAAGTGATCCACCTACCTTGGCCTCCCAAAGTGCTGGGATTACAGGCATGAGCCACCGCCCCTGGCCAAGACACACTATTTTTTAAATGGCAGCTTTCCTCAAATTAATTTACAAATTCAAAACAATTCTAATGAAAATCCCAACTTTTTCTTCACACTCCTTGAAAAATTGAAATTCACATGGAAGACCAAAATAGTCAAGAATAATAGTCAAGACAACTTTGAAAGGGAATAGGGGTGGGGGAAACTCTCCTATCCAGAGACCAGGAGTTACCCTTACCTGGAAAGATTTTATACATTGTAATACTGGCACAGGGGAATACAAATAGGCCAACTGACAGAAGAAAGAGGATCTTGGGGCCAGGCTCTGTGTCTGATGCCTGTAATTCTAGCACTTACGGAGGCCGAGGTGGACAGATCACTTGAGGTCAGGAATGAGTTTGAGACCAGCCTGGCTGGCCAACATGGTGAAACCCCATATCTACTACAAATACAAAAATTAGCTGGGTGTGGTGGCACGTGCTTATAATCCCAGCAACTTGGGAAGCTCAGGCAGGAGAATCACTTGAACACAGGAAACGGAGGTTGCAGTGAGTCAAGATTGTGCCATTGTACTTTAGCCTGGGCAACACGGCAAGACCCTGCCTCAAAAGAAAGCAAAAGGAAAGGAAAGGGAAAGGAAGAGCATGACGGAAGGAGGGAGAGATGAGGGAGAAAGAGAAGAAAGAAAAGGAAGGAAGGAAGGAAGGAAGGAGGGAAGGGAGGGAAAGAAAAAAGAAAAGGAAAGAAGAAAAAAGAGAAAGAAAGAGGATCTTGTATAAGAAAAGAGTTGACATTGGCCGGGCGCGGTGGGTCACGCCTGTAATTCCAGCACTTTGGGAGGCCAAGGCAGGCGGATCACGAGGTCAGGAGATCAAGACCATCCTGGCTAACATGGTGAAACCTCGTCTCTACTAAAAATACAAATAATTAGCTGGGTGTGGTGGCAGGTGCCTGTAGTCCCAGCTGCTCGGGAGGCTGAGGCAGGAGAATGGCATGAACCTGGGAGGCGGAGCTTGCAGTGAGCCAATATCGCGCCACTGCACTCCAGCGTGGGCGACAGAGGGAGACTCCATCTCAGAAAAAAAGAAAAGAAAAGAGTTGACATTAGAAATCAAAGACACAAAGATGGAGTATTTCATAAAGGGAACCAGCTATCTGTAAGGAAAAAGAAGTAAATCCCTACCTCAAACAATGAACATGTGTATGCTCACGTGCACAGTCCCAGAATGCACTGAACACCCAAATGTGAAAAAGCAAAACTAAAATTTCTAGAAGATAACATGGGAGACCATCTTTATAACATCAGAGTAGGGAAGGAGATCTAAGCCACAGATACACACCATGAAGGGCAAGAGTAATCAATTTGAAGAGATGAAAATATAAACATCCAGCCAGGTGCGGTGACTCAAGCCTGTAATCCTAGCACTTTGGGAGGCCAAGGCAGGTGGATCACCTGAGGTCGGGAGTTCAAGACCAGCCTGGCCAACGTGGTGAAACCCCATCTCTACTAAATACACAAAAATTAGCTGGGCACGGTGGCAAGCACCTATAATCCCAGCTACTTGGGAGGCTGAGGAACGAAAATCACTTGAACTCGGGATGGGGATTGCAGTGAGCCGAGATCATGCCACTGCACTCCAGCCTGGGCAACAAAGCAAGACCCTGTCTCAAAAAAAAAAAAAGAAAAGAAAAGAAAAGAAAAGAAAACGTAAAAGTTCTGTATAACAAAAAGTACTGCAAGGGAAAAGATAAGTCACAGATGGAAGAGAATAGCTACAAGTTTTTTGTTTGTTTTTGAGATGGGGTCTCACTGTGTTGCTCAGACTGGAGTGCAGTGGTACCATTATAGTTCACTTCAGCCTCCAGGTCCTGGGCTCAAGCGATCCTCCCACCTTGGCCTCCTGAGTAGCTGGGGCTACAGGTGCTTGCCATTACGCCCAGTCAATTTTTATTTATTTATTTATTTTTTTGTAGAGATGGGGTCTCACTGTGTTGCCCAAGTACATTTCAAACTCCTGCGCTCAAGTGATCCTCCTGCCTCAGCCTCCCAAAATGCTGGAATTAAAGGTGTGGGCCACTGCGCCTGACCAAACAGTTATAATTTATTTATGAAGGATTAGCATCCAAAATTTAAAAAGAAACTTATTAATGAATTAGAGAAAGATAAACAACCCAACAGCAAAAGAGCAACGGATAAGGCAATCCACAGTACATAAAACCTCCCCTAAGCAAATAAGTATGTGAAAATACTCAGCCTCATTAGTAATTAGGGAAGAGCATATTAAAATTAGGAGGCACTGGTCGGGCACGATGGCTCAAGCCTGTAATCCCAGCACTTTGGGAGGCCGAGAAGGGCAGATCACGAGGTCAGGAGATCGAGACTATCCTGGCTAACACGGTGAAACCCTGTCTCTACTAAAAAATACAAAAAACTAGCCGGGCGAGGTGGCGGGTGCCTGTAGTCCCAGCTACTCGGGAGACTGAGGCAGGAGAAAGGCGTAAACCCGGGAGGCGGAGCTTGCAGTGAGCTGAGATCTGGCCACTGCACTCCAGCCTGGGCAACAGAGCGAGACTCCATCTCAAAAAAAAAAAAAAAAAAAAACATTAGGAGGTACCATTTCATCCCCGAAGGCTGGGAAACAACTCAAGTTAATGAAAATTACGCCTGGTAAATAACAGCAAATGTCAGGAAAGATGTGGGTATATGGATAGCATAAGTTGCTGGTGGGAATGTAAATGGATAAAATCATTTTGGAAAGCAAATTGGGCCCGGTGCAGTGGCTCACGCCTGTAATCCCAGCACTTTGAGAGGCTGAGGCAGGTGGATCACCTGAGGTCAGTAGTTCAAGACCAGCCTGGCCAAAATGGCGAAACTCTATCTCTACTAAAAATACAAAACAACTGAGCTGGGCATGGGGGTGCACACCTGTAATCCCAGCTATTCGGGAGGCTGAGGCAGGAGAATGGCGTGAACCCAGGAGGCGGGGCTTGCAGTGAGTCAAGATCGCACCACTGCCCTCCAGCCTGGGTGACAGAGCAAGACTCCATCTAAATAAATAAATAAATAAAAGCAAATTGGAAATTCCCCCTACAGTTGAGGATGGCTATACTCTATGTGCCAGACATCTTTTGGATAGCCCTCCAATCGATCCCTTCACCCCTTTCCCCGTTTTCCTGGCCTCAGGAGGCTGACTTGGACAGGTTGGATCAGAAGGAAGGAAAGGCTGGGCGTGGTGGCTCACACCTGGCATGTCTGCACTTTGGGCAGCTGAGGTAGGAGGATTGCTTGAGCCCTGAAGTTTGAGACCAGCCTGGGCAACATAGTGAGACCCTGTCTCTACAGAAAGTAAAAAAAAAAAAAAAAAAAAAAGCGAGGTGTGGTGGTACATGCCTATAGTCCCAGCAACTCCATGGGCTGAGGTGGGAGAACTGCCTGGGTGGTCAAGGCTGCAGTGAGCTATGATCGTGCCACTGCACTACAACCTGAGACCCTGTTAGAAAGAAAGCAAGAGAGAGACAGAGAGAGAGAGAGAGAGAAAGACAGACAGGAAAGAAGGAAGAAGGAAAGCTAGGCATGGTGGCTCACGCCTGTAATCCCTGCACTTTGGGAGGTGAGGTGGACAGATCACCTGAGGCCAGGAGTTCGAGACCAGTCTGGCCAACATGGTGAAACCCTGTCTCTACTAAAAATACAAAAATTAGCCAGGCATGGTGGCATGTGCTTGTAATCTCAGCTACTTGGGAGGCTGAGACAGGAGAATCGCTTGAACCCAAGAAGTGGGGTGACAGTGAGCCAAGATCGTGCTACTGCACTTAAGCCTGGGCAACAGAATGAGAATCGAAAGGAAGGAAGGAAGGAGAAGGGGAAGGGAGGGGAAGGGAGGGGAAGGGAGGAGAGGGGGAGAGAAGAAGAAAGAAGGAGAGAAGGAAGGACGGAAGGATGGAAGGAAGGAATGAAGAAGGAAAGGAAAGGAAGAAAAGAAAGAGAGAAAGAGTGGTCACAGTATTTGGTCACATCAAGTCAGCTGAGTCCCTCTGCAAAAGATCACCCCTCTCAAGATGACCATCTCTACATAATTATTTTCTTTCCGGGTCTGGGAGGCTTTCCCTTCTGTATCTCTTTCGGCCTTGTGGCAGTAACAGCTCAGCTGCTACAAGCCCTAGGTTGCTGCTCTATCCCTTATGGTTTCCTTGCAACCTGCCCTAACTGTGTAGGCAGTTCCTCTATGAAACCTTCCATAAGTTGGCTGATTTTAAGTGTGCCATCTCCTTCTACTGGGGCTCTGCCTGATATAACCTTAAACCCAGGAAATCCACTTCTCAGTGTTCATCCGGTGATACTCTTAGGTGCACAAGGAAACCCGTACAAGAACATTAATTGCGGCCCTGTTTGTAACAGGAAAAAAGTGGGAACAAACCAGTCCCTTAGGAGGAGAATAGATAAATAAAATGCGCTTTGTTCCTGCAATAGAATACAAGACAGTGGCTAAAAGGAATGAGCTGAAAGATAGCACCTCACACCCATCAGAATGACTATTATCAGAAAAGAAAAGAACAAAACAGCATAAGTGTTGGTGAACATGTGGAGAAACTGGAACTCTTGTGCACTGCTAGTGGGAATGTAAAATGATGCAGCTGCTATGGCAAACAGTATGGGAGTTCCTCATAGAATCAAAAGTAGAATCACCGTATGAGACAGCAATTACCCACTTCTGGGTATATACCCAAAAGAACTGAAAGCAGGCCGGGTGTGGTGGCTCACGCCTGTAATCCTAGCACTTTGGGAGGCTGAGGTGGGAGGATCTTGAGCCCAGGAGTTTGAGACCAGCCTGGGTAACATGGCAAAACCCCATCTCTACTAAAATACAAAAATTAGCCGGGCGTGGTGGTGGGCACCTGTAGTCCCAGCTACTCCGGAGGCTGAAACACAGGAATCGCTTGAACCCCAGAGGCAGAGGTTGCAGTGAGCCAAGATCACGTCCCTGTACTCCATCCTGGTGACAGAGCAAGACTCCATCTAAAAAAGAAAAAAAACAATTGAAAGTGTGGTCTGGAAGAAAAGAAATACACCCATGTTCACCACAGCATTAATCATGATAGCTACATGGTGGAAGCAGTTCTGTGTCCATCAACAGATGAATGGTTAAGCAAACTGTGGTCCATCCATACGACCTAATATTCATTGTTCATAAGGAAGGAAATTCTCTATGGGCACGGTGGCTCACACCTGTAAACCCAACACTTTGGGAAGTTGAGGCAGGAGGATCACTTGAAGCCAGGAGCTCAAGATCAGCCTGACCAACACAGCAAGACTCCATAAAAAAAATTAGCTGGGCATGGTGGTGCACACCTGTGGTCTTAGTTACTCGGGAGGCTGAGGCAGGAGGATCACTTGAGCAGGAGATGTCAAGGCTGCATTGAGCCATGACTGCACTACTGCACTCCAGCCTGGATGACAGAGCGAGACCCTGTCTCAGAAATAAAAATAGGCCAAGCACGATGGCTCACGCCTATAATCCCAGCACTTTGGGAGGCCGAGGCGGGCAGATCACCTGAGTTCAGGAGTTCGAGACCAGCCTGGCCAACATGGTGAAACCCCCATCTCTACTAAAAATTCAAAAAATTAGCTGGACATGGTGGCAGGTGCCTGTAGTCCCAGCTACTTGAGGCAGAAGAATTGCTTGAACTGGGGAGGCAGAGGTTGTGGTGAACCGAGATCATGCCACTGCACGCCAGCCAGGGAGACAAAGCGAGACTCCGTCTCAAAATAATAGCAATAATAATAAAACAAAAATAAAAATAAAAATAAACACAGGGCATGGGAGAAGAGGAGATGAGCCCAGCCTTTGTAGACAACTTGTTCAAGTTTCCTTGGCTGGGGATGGAAGAGACAGGGTGGAATCAGGGCTGAAGCTGGAGCTGACTGCCAATGTGTTTGAGGAGAAGGAGGCACTGGGGTAGGTGAGGGAGAAAAGATTTAGGGGAGGTGATGGTAAAAAGCAACAGCAAGAGAGGTGGGTGCGGCCTCCCATGTGGAAGGCACAGAGAGGGGAGGGGCCTCTCCCCTTTGAGCACTTGCTTCCCACTGCCCCAAATAGCAGCTGCCTTGTATGGTGCCTTGGTGTGCCAGGGACCCCATGCACCCTCCATCTCATCTCCACCGCACCTCAACTCTCTCAGCAGGTGAGGAAGTATTTGGTTTTTTTCTTTTTTCTTTCTTTTTTTTTTTCTTTTATTGAGATGGAGTTTTGCTCCTGTTACCCAGGCTGGAGTGCAATGATGCTATCTTGGCTCACCACAACTTCCGCCTCCCAGGTTCAAGCAATTCTCCTGTCTCAGCCTCCCGAGTAGCTGGGGTTACAGGCATGCACCTCCAAGCCCGGCCGATTTTGTATTTTTAGTAGAGACAGGGTTTCTCCATGTTGGTCAGGCTGGTCTCGAACTCCTGACCTCGGGTGATCCGCCTGCCTCGGCCTCCTAAAGTGCTGGGATTACAGGTGTGAGCTACCGCACCCGGCCAGGGTATTTGTTTTCAGCACAGCTAAGAAAAAGCAGTAGGTTTGGGACTTGAACCCAGCTCTGTCTGGATCCCTCCACACCACCACACCACATTCTGCCTTTCGTCCACAAGGAACTGGCTGGAATCCTGCCCTCTTGGGACTATTCCCCCAGGCCTCTGCCCCGCAACCCCCCGGACTTCCGCCCCTGGGGGATCAGTTACGGTTATGTGCTCTTCTGACTTGGATTCTCTGCTTATCTTTTCAATGTGTGTTGTGTTTGTGTTTTTCTCCCCAATGCTGTTCTGCATTGCTTGAAGGCAAAGTCCAAACCTGATGCTATCTTTTAATCTATTTAAGCCTAGAAAGGGACAATCAATATCAAATTGCAACAATTCCATTTCTTTTTCTTTTTCTTTTTTTTTTTTTTTTTGAGACGAAGTTTCACTCTTGTTGCCTAGGTTGCAGCACGATCTTGGCTCGCTGCAACCTCCGCCTACTGGGTTCAAGCAATTCTCCTGCCTCAGCCTCCCAAGTAGCTGGGATGACAGTCGCCCGCCACCATGCCCAGCCATTTATTTGTATTTTTAGTAGAGATAGGGTTTCACCATATTGGCCAGGCTGATCTTGAACTCCTGACCTCAGGTGATCCACCAATCTCAGCCTCCCAAAGTGCTAGGATTACATGCGTGAGCCACCGGTCCTGGCCAACAATTCCATTTCTTTCTCTTTGTTTTTATTTTTTAGACAGTATCTTAGTGTTGCCCAGACTGGAGTGCAGTGGTTTGATCATAACTCACTGCAGCCTCGACTTTCTGAGCTCCGGTGATCCTATTGCCTTGGCCTCCCAGGCAGCTGGGACTACAGGTGCACGCCACCACACCCAGTTAATTTTTTTTTAACATTTGGTTGTAGAGATGAGGTTCTCACTGTTGCCTAGGCTGGTCTCAAACTCCTGGGCTCTAGAGATCCTTCCACCTTGGCCTCCTAAAGTGCTGGGATTACAGGTGTGAGCCATCGTGACCAGTCCCTTGGTTTTGTTCTATTTACTTTGGTGGCTATGAGAGGGGGGCTTGTTATGCCGCCCAGGCTGGAGTGCTGTGACCGGATCTCAGCTCACTGCAAGCTCCGCCTCCCGGGTTTACACCATTCTCCTGCCTCAGCCTCCTGAGTAGCTGGGACTACAGGCGCCCGCCACCTCGCCCAGCTAGTTTTTTGTATTTTTTAGTAGAGACGGGGTTTCACTGTATTAGCCAGGATGGTCTCGATCTCCTGACCTCGTGATCCACCCGTCTCGGCCTCCCAAAGTGCTGGGATTACAGGCTTGAGCCACCACGCCCGGCCTCCTTGGTTGTTTTTTAATGTGGTCTCTGAGACTAGAGAAAGTGAGGTTTGTTCAGGAAGCCTTAGGTGTGCACCGGAGTGAAGCCCCTTAGTGGCTAGGTGACTTGTCCTCCTTTGGGCCTTATTTCCTCATCTGTGAAATGAGGACAATTTTTCCTTCCAGGATTGTAGGAAGTGCTATCCATGGGAGACATGGCAGAGCGGTCTGGTATCCCCAAGGCACTCACTTGTCAGTGGTGATCCCCAGCGAAGTGAGTGCAGGCAAGAGCCATGCTTCCCTCCTTGCTATTCTCCCATCAGTGTCTGAGCTCAGGGTTCTTTGAGTCAGACTGAAGGGAGAAGAAATTGAAACAGGAGAGAACAATGAGACAGAAAAATGGACTGCAGAGCAGGTACATTTTGAGGGTGGAGCATGGAGAGACAGGAAGACTAGGGGCTTTGGAGAGTGAGGACCTGGGTTCCAGGCCCAGCCTTGCCATGTCCAGGTCATTTACTTCTGAGTCCTTGCAACTGGGTTCCCTTGCTTTCCTCTGTAAAACGGAAACCTGTCAGGCAATGGCTCAAGTTCCTGTGCACACTTCTGTGTAAACCACTTACCAAGGGAACCCTGGGGGGCTTCATGGTGTCTCCACTGCCCCAGAGTAGGCCCTAAGGCCTCTAAGTGGCTGGACACCTTGTCCCTTTTGAGGAGTGGCCTGGAGCCACCTCAGGCTGGGGCCCACCCTTTTCAGTGACCTGAAGGCCTCTAGGACTCAGGGCACCTGACACAGTTCATCACTCATTTATTCAATTTTGCAAACCTACTTCTTCTTGCAGAGCACTGTTTCTGTGACTAAGACACCACCTTTGCCTCCAAGGAGCTCACAGACCCTTGGTGAGATGGACATTCAGATACACGGTGTGGCCTGCCCTGTGCCACTGATAAACTTCTTGCCTTTCCTGTGCAAATTGACTTCTTGAATGCATCCATGTATGGTTTCCAGGATATGCTATTTTAACTCCTTGAATATATGGGGATCTCTTTATGTTTGGCAAAGGGGATTAACACAGCCTCAATGCCCTTGGGATTTTCAAGAGCCATTTGATGCATAAGTAAAAACATGAACTAATTCAGGGGCAGTGGAGGGCAGGAAGAAGGGGCAAGATGTGTTATGTGTTCTCTCACAGAGCCCAGAAGTGATATGGGAGCCGAGGAGTGGGTTAGGAGGGCTTTCTGGAGTAGGTGACATTTGAACTGGGTCCTGGAGGATGAGTTAGAATTTGCCAGGCATGTACTCTTAGCACAGGGAACAGCATTTGAAAAAAAAAAAAAAAAGCCTGAATGATGAGAATTGCCTACTGGCCAAGTGGGTATAGGATGATGATGGTGAAGTGAGCCATGTCAAGTGGAAGAGACAGATTCAAGAGGGGTGTCGCGGTGCAAGGTTTTGAGCAGTACAGATAAACAGAGAAAAGCAGAAAGTTCACTCAATCTTGACACTCAAGGACAGTCACCATATGTACATATACCTATGTTTTTAAGAGAATTCATGCATGTTCTTTTTAAAAGAAAGACTACATATGCAGTGTTTTCTTTTCCGGTGTCAGGGAGTTCTGTTTCGTTTTGTTTTTGAGACGGAGTTTCACTCTTGAAGCCCAGGATGCAGTGCAATGGCGAGATCCCGGCTTACTGGCCTCCCGGGTTCAAGGGATTTTCCCATCGCAGCCTCCTGAGTAGCTGGGATTACAGGCCCACGCCACCACGCCCAGCTAACTTTTGTATTTTTAGTAGAGACGGGGTTTCACCAAGTTGGCCAGGCTGGTCTTGAACTCCTGACCTCAGGTGATCTGCCACGACGCCTAGCCAGGGAGTTGTTTTAAACAGATTTTTTTCCCTCTCTTCTCAGGATGTTAACTTTGGTGCTGGGTGGGGAGAAACGTGGCAAGCAAAGAACAGTTAAGTGAGCAGCTGCCACCATAGCCACCGGGACAGTGCGGGAAGAGCCGTCTCCCAGGTAAAGACTGTGGGTAGAGGGGCGCGTGGCGGGTGAGAGGGAGGAGTCTGCGCTGACTCAGGGTTTCTGGCTTAGGAAACAGCGGTGCTGCTGATACCTTTATGAGGAAGCCGGGCTAGTTTGGAGGGGCAGATAACTAACTTGGATGGGAACACCTCGGGCGTTCGTGGAAGTGTCCTGCGGGCTGTAGTCTCGCGTGGGGGACTCCCCAGGCCCGCACCCCTGTCTGGGGCACCTGCGAGGCGCCAGGCGAGTTGCCTGGGGTGGGGAGCGCGGCCTGGGTGTCCAGGCTTAAGCCCCGATGCACGGGCCCTTCTCCGCCCAGGCCGGCCACTCCGCTCTCCCAGGTGAGGGTGTCGGCCCCACCGCCTCGGGCTGGGAACAGGCGTGAGGCCTCCTTACTCCCTAGTATCACCAGGTGGGGCGGGACCCGAATCCCGGCCCTGCCACTTCCTGCCTCGATGACTTTGGAGAAGTTGCTCTCCCACCTCCTGCCTCAGTTTCCCCATCCGCCCACCTCGTCGGCAGACCTGAAGGCGGTCTGTAACCTGCAGGGCCATTCCACTTCCCTTGCCGGCGGCGAAGGCTAGTGGTGCGGCTTGGGCTGGGGTCGCCCCGCCCGACGCCACCGAGGAGGGTATCGGGCAGGGACGCAAGGAGCTGGGAACACGCAGCGCCGCCCCAGCGGGACGGGCGGACCCGGGCTGGCGTCGAATCCGCGCTGGAGAGCCCAGCCCGTGGCCAGGCCGCCGCTCCCGGAGCCCGCTGGGGCCCGGAGCCCCGGCCCTCGCCGCCTCGTCGCCATCAGAACAAAAGCCGCGGCTCAGCCCGGAGCCCCGGCGCCCCGCAGGCCTGGCCGGCGCCTGGCAGCCCGCCGCCCTGCGCTTCGCGGCCGCGCCTTCGGGCCTTCGGGCCTTCGGCCCGAGCACGCTCGGCTCTTTCCGCCACGGCCGGCGCAGGTGGAGGGGGCGGGGCGGGGGCCGTGCGTGGTGACGCCGCGGGGGGGTGACGCACCAGCGTGCCCCGCCCCCACCCCCTCCCCGTTCAGGCTCTGGAAAGAGAAGAAAAAAAACTTTCTTTTTTTTTTAATTGAGGAATCAACAGCCGCCATCTTGTCGCGGACCCGACCGGGGCTTCGAGCGCGATCTACTCGGCCCCGCCGGTCCCGGGCCCCACAACCGCCCGCGCACCCCGCTCCGCCCG
>NC_045450.1:3843129-3852120 GCF_002776525.5 Piliocolobus tephrosceles | reverse complement strand
CGGCGGCGGCGGCGGCGGCCGGGGGCGGGCGGTGAGCGCTGCGGGGCGCTGTTGCTGTGGCTGAGATTTGGCCGCCGCCTCCCCCACCCGGCCTGCGCCCTCCCTCTCCCTCGGCGCCCGCCCGCCCGCTCGCGGCCGCGCTCGCTCCTCTCCCTCGCAGCCGGCAGGGCCCCCGACCCCCGTCCGGGCCTTCGCCGGCCCGGCCGCCCGCTCCCGGGGCTGTTTTCGCGAGCAGGTGAAAATGGCCGAGAACTTGCTGGACGGACCGCCCAACCCCAAACGAGCCAAACTCAGCTCGCCCGGCTTCTCGGCGAATGACAGCACAGGTGAGGAGGGGGTCCGGGGCGGCGGGGGCCCGGGGCGCGCTGTCACCCCCACCTGAAAGAGAGCGTCCGGGGGTGGTGGTCGTAGATACCGACCGAGCCGGGAGCCCGGAGCAGGCCCTGCAGCCCGTTCCCTTCGCCCCGCGCCGGAGGGTGGAAGTTCGTCGCAGGACTGTCACTGGGCCCGAGTTGGGCAGCACACGCCCGGTGCACTCGGCCTCCCCGCACCCGATCAGCCCTCCTCGCGGGGACCCGAGTGGCACTCCAGGAGGGAGAAGTAAAGTGCAGCGTTTAGGTTTGTTTGGTAATGTCCTACGCATCCATCCGCGGCCGTGTCCACACGCGTGGCCGTCCAGAGGAATGACAGCGGAGGGTACCTTTGATGCTTAGAGAAAGCAAGATCGCGGCCAAAGGCAGCTCAGTGTATTTTCTGGATTGGCGACACATTGACCAGGCTGCAGTCAGGGGATACTCACAGCAGCCGCCAGCTTGCGAGTTAGAACCGAAGTTTCTTGGAATGAGTGAGTTCTTTGGAAGGATGCTTAGTGCTAATTTTCAAAACTCCTTGTTTTTTTTTTTTTGTTGTTGTTGTTGTTGGTGGTGTTTTTTTTTTAGTCAACTAGTCATTCCATTTTTCAAAACCTAAACTTCGTTAGCAAGATGTCATTAAAGTTGCTGTGGTGTGTTTCATTTCCATGTGTAACTTCAGAAGAAAGTTAAACAGCAGATTTAAGTTCATTTGGGCTGTCATCTCCATTTGAGTTTGTGTTGCTTTCACAGTGTAGATGTACAAAAAATTATGTTAAGGCATGTAGGAATTTCAATTTTTCAAAAAAATATAGCAGGATACTGAATAAATCATCTTTTGTTTGTTTGTTTCCTCTCATTAAACAGCTTTCCTGGAAACTTAAGTAATCATTGCTGCTTAAGAGAAGTATTTAGTTTTCTATATATTCAGTAATTCTGAGTCCTACTGCGCTGGTTCATGGTAACATGAACTAGTTGTATTTCCTCTTTTAGAGCTCTCTCCTTTGCAGCAAAAACTTGTGTGCCGCTGCGAACAATTCCGTCTCCAGCGCAGCTTGCATTTCTCCAGTAGTCTTGCAGTGGCAGCATCTGAAAATCAGTTTCTAATGAATGAGTCCAAATTGAATTACATTGCTGCCTTCAGATTTGTGCTAGACACAGCTGTTCAACTTGTGGAAATAGTTCTGTGACCGACCACTAGCATATTCAAAAAACTGCTATTGCTGTTGAAACAAAACTTGAATTTTGTGGCTTAAGTTTGAATACAATTCCTGGAATCAGGTTATGATAAGCGACATTTAATATTAACGTGGAAGTGAAAAACAGTTTTTAAAAATCAGTCATAAGGAGATTCTTATCTAGTTAAAATTTCTTAAACAGTGGGGGGGAGTAAATGATGCTCATGGTATGTAAAAATCACTAATAATGCTTTTCTTTTTAGCTGATAAAAGTTGAGTTTGACATTAATCTAATGAAACGAACTTACTGAAGTGAGAAATTTGGAAACAATAGTTTAATTGCCGTTGTACTGCAAAACAGATCTCCGTTGCTTCATTAATCTTGCTGTGTTTGAGTAGTCTTCAATTCTGTGAGACGTAGGTCATACGAGGCGAGTTCAGCTTTGAAGCTTGTCTTCTGAAACTAGTAACCTGGATGGCTTTGTAGCTTTGCTATTGTTGAATGAATTTGTTGTAGATTTTGTCTGAAAAAGGGGGACAATTAGTAACACAAGACTTAACAAAAAGACTTGTCCTACTGTGTACATCCAGCTGTTTCCAAGATGGAGCCTAAAGGATAGCTTTTTCCATAGTAGTTTCCATTATTGGATGATCAGATGCTTAATAACAAGTTGATCAGAAAGGATTTTCCACCCTTAACCAACTTTTCCCTCTTCCTTTCCAGTTTTTATCCTTGTAAGGCACAGGGGCTCTTTTGTGGGACCAGAAGTCAGCTTTAAATGACTCCGATTTAATCCAAAGTAGAAAGTCGACATCATACTTAAGTTGGGTCCTGGGTTACACATTCATCACCATCACACTATTGTGAAAGGGTCTGTTAGTGTGGGGGACAAAGGAAGGGATCATTGTCAAGCACATTAAACAAGGGGCTGGATGCCATGGCTGATGCCTGTAATCCCAGCACTTTGGGAGGGGGAGGCTGGTGGATCAACTTGAAGTCAGGAGTTCGAGACCAGCCTGGCCAACATGGTGAAACCCCATCTGTACTAAAAATACAAAAAAATAGCCAGGCATGGTGACGTGCACCTGTAATTCCAGCTACTTGGGAGGCTGAGGTATGGGAATAGCTTGAACTCGGGAGGCAGAGGTTGTAGTGAGCCAAGATCGCGCTGCTGCACTCCAGCCTGGGTGACTGAGACGCTGTCTCCAAAAAAAACAAGGGACACTTTGTCTCGTGTAACTACTAGTCTAAGAAATTGAGTAATGAGATGGATGTATATTAAACAAATCTTAGAAATGTATATTAAACAAATAAATGGCTTGAGTTTTTACATTAAATACATTCAAAGGACTGAAGGCATTTGGTTAGGTGGGACAGACCTGAGAATAACATTCTTGAGAGACTCAGTCTTATTTTAGCGAGGGGATCTGTCTCTGAGGCTCCCAGGGGAAAATTGGGCCTAGGGGAGCAGGGCATGTGCCCCGTGCATGAGATCAAATTTGAGGGAGGGGTCCTCTGTCTGGGAGCTGAGGGGTTGAAAGGAGGAAGAGGCCTTGGCAGCCTGAGAAACAGGAGCTACTTGGACTGCAGTGCTTGTCTGTAGAGACTGGCCTGTGGGGCCACCAGTGTCACATAGATGTTTCTGTGCAGGGTGGCAGTGAACTGAGAGAAGAGTGCCCCCGACACTGGGGAGCTGCTCAGCCAGGGTGCTGCTCATCGGGGGCATGGATGTTGCAAACAGCACTCCCTAAGGTCAGGCAGCACCTCAGAGTGAATTAAATGTCACTGCCACTGATGACAAACAGAAGTCGCTGAAGGCTGGGAAACTTACGCAGATGTGATGCAGAAATAGGGAATGTGCTGCGAAGGAGGGTAGCAAGAGGAAGAAGGAAAAACAGTACCTTTCACCCCGCTGAAGCAGCAGCCCCTGAGAGGCACAGAATTTGATGGCCTCAGATGTTAAAGTAGCATTTTCTTGTATTATGTTGAAGCCTTAACACTTTCTCATAGATGAGGTCTTCCTTTACTTGGCACCATTACAAAAAGTGGGGACTTCATGTTTCCAGTATATAGTTAGTTGGATGTTTTGGAAACTTCTGGATTTAATATGTCCAAGTTAAAATAGTGTATTGTGTCTTTCAACAGCAGAGATTCATGATTTAACAGTGTAAGACAAATATCCAGGCAAGCAGTAGACTTTGTTTTTGTTTTGCTTTTTGTTTTCTAGGGTTTTTTTGGTCAGCTTTATTGCAAAATTTGCACACAACAGACTATTTACAAAGTTTTTTGAAATTGCAGGCCAGGGTGGTGGCTCATGCCTATAATCCCAATGCATAGGGAGACTGAGACAGGAGGATTGCTTAAGGCCAGGAGTTGGAGACCAGCCTGGCTAACATAGTGAGATCCCATCTCCACAAAAAAAATTTAAATTAGTTGGGTGTAATAGTACAATCCTGTAATCCCAGCTATTCAGGAGGCTGTAGCAGGAGGATCTCTTGAGCCCAGGAGGTTGAGGCTGCAGTGAGCTGTGATCATGGCACTGCACTCTGGCCTGGGTGACAGAGTGAGACCCTGTCTCTGGGGGAAAAAGGAAAAGAAAAGCTACATTCTGAAGATTGAACATAGCTATATTTCATCTTGTGCTGTATAAGTGGCTCTAAGCAGTTGTGATTACATTTTATGACGTGAATCCTTTTAAATGCACTAGGGAAGCTTAATTTAAAGAAAGCGGTGGCGAATACAGTTGTCAACCAAATGATCTGTTATGTATGTCTGGTATGTATGTATTATGTATCAGAGTGCTTTTCTCCACATCACCTCAGTTTGTTCCTTACAGCGTCCTGTGAGGAAGGGAAGATGCTGTTACTGCTATTTTCTAGGTGAGGAACTGGACTTGAGTGGTGATACAGGGTCGAAACCAGATCCAACCTAGATTGTTAAAGTCAATGGTTCTATGTATTTGTTTTCTCAGTCTCCATCTGTAAACAGTGCACTTACTCGAACTGAGGACCCGGGAACCTCCCATGCTTGGTAAGTGTCAGTAGCGGCCCTCCCGCACCGAAGTTAGGGCAGCCAGGAGTGTATTCTTCCTCCTGGGTTAGGGGCTCCCCCTTTTTTCCCTCTGGTTCTGGTGTTATCCTCAGCGTGAAGTGTGTGGGCTCATGTTCCTGTTTACCTCAGGGAGAATGAGAAACAGTTATGTTACCCCATCAGTGAGTTCTGTCTAAATAGGAATAAAAGTTGTCATAGAAACCTTTAGGGCTAGGACATTTCATGACCCTGCGCACTTTTGAATAACAGAGGGGTGACAGTGGTGACCCCATTCAGAGGTCCTCAGGGATGAAGGTAGGCAAGAACAAGTCATGTGCAGGGCACCTTAGAGGGCCTTCAGAAGATGGAAAGTGGCTCCTGGCTGAACATTCAGATTTGATTCTGTAAACAGAATTGAACATAACTTACAAAGAGAATGAGTCCTGCAGTCGGAAGTTGATGCTTAGATTAGTAGCCTGTGTTTTCACAGCTTCTAAGTTGTGCGTTGTAATTGTGTGACAAAGTATGTGATTACTTGGGGGGTCCATAATTGCTTGTGTTTTTTACTTGATGTATTTGAAAACAGGAAAATGATTTTGCCAAAGTGTCTTACCTTAGTTAAGATGAAATGTACCTTATTGTGAGTTTCTGAAGATTGCAAAAGCTTGTCAGTTTAGTTTTTGGGGTCCCATTGGTGAGGGCACCCCTCTTTACCTCACTCAAATCAGCTCTTCACATGTATTCCAAGAAACCAGAGGGCATGCTAAGAGGTGTTTCTCAACAAAGGGTTTGTGCTCAGATGCGGTTGGTTGTAGCTGAGGAATTTGACTGCAGGCTTTCCCAGAGCCTTGGTGTGCTAATGGGGCACTGTGAGCGAGGGGCTGCAGTTGGACCACTCTCAATCCTTTTTGACCCTAGAACTCTTTGTAGCCTATTTATGGGTCTGCAGACTTTTTCTGTAAAGGGCCAGAGAGCACGTGTGTGGCTTTGTGAGCCATAAGGTCTCTTGTTGCAACTACTTAAGGCTGCCATTTCAGCAAGAAAGTAGCCATAGGCGGGTGGGCATGGCTGTGTTCCAGTAAAACTTTAGTTGTAAAGACTGGTGTCTGAGTACGTGACCCATGGGCTGCAATTTGGTGACTCTGATATAACGTGGGACTTAATTCTCTGAGCACCCCTTGGGGAGCACTGGCCTGCCACGGCTGCACAGACAGCTTTAAGGAAAATAGCAGCAGGGCAAGTTTCCCCAGCTGCATGAAATGGAGCCGGGAGAGCCCAGGTAAGCAGCAGGCTTGCACGGGTCTCCTGTCTTGGAGCACTTCAGAGCTTAGCAGGGTCCTCTCCCTCTGTCTTTTTTGTTCTATGGATGACTTGAATTAAAATCAGACGAGTTTATCAGAAAGCCAGGTGACCCATTGCATTTTTCTTTGTTCTTTTGCTTTGTGTTGACCCCGGTGGCCCACATGGTATTTCTCATCCCTCTTTGTCGTCTCAGGCTCTGGGCTTCCTCTCCTTCCTGTGACACCAGAAGGTGAGGGTCAGTAAGAACTCTAGAGCCTTTCCACAGCCCTTTTCCCAGTGCTTCCCTCCCCAGGGACAGCACCTGACAGATAGTAAGCCCTCAGGAAATACTTGAGGGAATTGGTGAAAGAGTTATATGATATTTGTCCCTTAAAGTTCTCATCATTTTCTTGTTAAGATTTTATTTTTAAGCGAATTGCCACCTATCTTCAAGTTGGGTCTGTTATTTGCTTCCATAATCCAAGTTCCATACCCATGGGCTCCCACCTGACCACCAAACCAGCTGGCCTTAGGAGTGCTGGGGCTAGAGCATGTTTGGGGCAAGTTATATCAGCTCTCTGAGCTCAGAGTCTCCTCATCTGGAACATGGAGATAATAACAATTCCCGTCTGAGGGTGGTTATGAGGGTAGCCTGAGATGATGTGTGTCTGGCATCTACGCTCAATGAGAACTGACACTGGCGTTAACCAGGGACGTTGTTATACCTTGTAGTCCTAGGACTTACTGGGGATGCTAGTCTGATTGGACCAAGACCTGTTTCTCAGCAGTTCTGGAAAGGACAGAAGCCATGTGCTCGTATCCCCAGAAACCAGTGTGCAGGCACGTGTGTGGTAGTGTAGCACATACATAGCTGGGAATTCTGTCATCTATACCATTGATTCTGTCTCTATTTTTTATTGTATTTTTAAAAATAGGAACATGGTGGCCATGAAATTTTAAAATTAGGAGAACTTAAATGGTGTGTGTTCTGAAATTTTTCTTTTAAATCAGATCAGGATGTACACTGAAAATTGATAATTTTGAAGCATATTTCGTGGACCGATTAAGCAGCAGACAAGTATGTGATTCTGTTTCTTTACTGTGTGTAATTTATCTTGAGGTACCTGTTAAGCAGTAGCAGTGTACACAGGATTCTGATAGATGGATGCCTGTGAGTAACTTAGAACCATCTTGACAAGATGAAACCTCGAGGCAAAACTTAAGGAAAGAATACAGAAATGCAGTTAAGTGCCAAAACTCTGGAACCAGAAAGGGTGGTCTGAATAAGTCTTCATTTGCTCCCTCCCCTGTTTCCTGAGTGTCCCCATGTGCGCAAGTCCAGGACTGCATGCCCCACTGGGAGGCAGACCCTGGCATGGTTGAGGAGCCTTGGGCTCCTGTGACAGCCCTCCTGCTGAGTCAGCAGAGAGCCAGGAGTTGGGGAAGCCTGCCTGTTTTCCATGCATTCCTGGTTGTTGGGGAAAGCACCCTGACCATGACGGTTTGTTTCCTGGGGTATCGTTGTAGGCCCATGGCTTGCTTGCATCTGAGTCCTCTTCTGGTTGTCCCCAAACAGTCTCTCCTAAGCTCTGAAACTCCTGGCCATGCCGTCTGCTTTTTAGCACATGTGCCCAGCATTCCGTTTAGTCCTCTCTGAGGCCTTTTCCTTGCAGTGCATCCCTCCAGATACACTCCTTGCTTTAACTGGAAAACGATGCTACTCTTCCCAGTCAGGCTCAAACTTGGCTTTCAGGAAAATTCTCCCATTGCATGAGTCTTTGATGCAGAAATGTAAGCCTTGGGAGCAGTGCCTGTGGGGGCTTTTGCCTGTTTTCCTTTCCCTGGGGCTGTGCTCTGCTGACAGGGGTGCCACAATAGGCCCTGAGCAGAGTCCCTGGGGCGTCCTGGAGTGGTCAGGACTTGAAGAGATTTGAGCATGGGCACACAAATCAAATTGGGGAAGGCTGTGTGAAAGGCATAGAAGTAAACAAAAGTGGCCCCTCTCTTTTTAAAGTTTTTTTTTATTAATTTCCTAGACAGAATAGGCAGTGACTGTGGCTGTATTTAAAATACTGCCTTTAGGGTGTTTTCTGGTTCTAAATTTAGGAAGCAAGGCTATTTTTGAGCTCTGTCTCCAAAAGTTGAATTCCTTTTAAAACTTACCCTTAAGAAAGATTTGGATATTATCCCGTGTGACATTTTCCCCCGTGTTTCATTTCCATTAATCAAAAGACTGTTTAGTTGAACCATCGCTAAGAATAGTAAAATCTAATGGGGAAAATAATTCTACATGATTAAATCTGACTTTACTTTCCCATTTCTAGGTGTCCTGTCTGCTGTTGTTTGAAAATGTCTTAATTTGCCTTTCTAATATGCCTGTACTATGCTGTATACAGTAGGTGTATCTTCCAGTTGCACCTAATTCAGCCTTTCGAATTTGAGTAATCTGTGATAAGGAGAGAAAACTAGCTGTGTAGTGGAGTTGTACAATTCTTTTGTAAAGCAAATCTTTTTATAATTCAGAAGCTGCTTCTCCTCCCCCTAGTTTGGATTTTTCTTATTAAAACTGCACCACCTAAACATGTTTTAACTTTATGGTTAAAATAACCAGTGAAATAGAAAAATAAATCACTGTTCTCTATGATAACCTGTAGAGAAGGCTTGTACAACATTTAAATAAGGAGATTTGGGTATTTGATTACAAACTGAATGAGGACATTCAGGAGCTGTAGAAATTTATCAGGTAATTAGAGTTTGCTTAGACAATTATGGACTCTACGAGTTTGACCCATTTGCTTTGGATTAAAATATTTTGAGTATTTGTCACCTGATTAAAAGTAGAACCTTCTAACCGTGAGTCACAGTTGAAGGAAGTTTTCGTCAGAGATTTTTATACTGGGAGGCAGTCAGTGTGGTGCTGAGGAGGGAGCTCTGGCTCCTGCTCAGAGTGGACTCTTGAGTCCCAGCTCCCAGCTCATCAACGCTGTGACTTGGACTGGTGACATCACATTTGAGTTTTGCAGGGTAGGGTGTATGTGTGTGTGTGAGAGAGAGACACAGAGAGAGAGAGATCTCTAAAAGGGACTTTTTACCCTGCAATATTCCTCTTCTCTTCTCTTCTCTTCTCTTCTCTTCTCTTCTCTTCTCTTCT
>NC_045450.1:3819296-3843119 GCF_002776525.5 Piliocolobus tephrosceles | reverse complement strand
CTCTTCTCTTCTCTTCTCTTCTCTTCTCTTCTCTTCTCTTCTCTTCTCTTCTCTTCTCTTTTCTCTTCTCTTCTCTTCCTTCCATCCTTTTTTTTTTGAGACGGAGTCTTGCTCTGTCGCCCAGGCTGGAGTGCAGTGGCCGGATCTCAGCTCACTGCAAGCTCCGCCTCCCGAGTTTATGCCATTCTCCTGCCTCAGCCTCCTGAGTAGCTGGGACTACAGGTGCCCGCCACCTCGCCCGGCTAGTTTTTTGTATTTTTTAGTAGAGACGGGGTTTCACCGTGTTAGCCAGGATGGTCTTGATCTCCTGACCTCGTGATCCGCCCGTCTCGGCCTCCCAAAGTGCTGGGATTACAGGCTTGAGCCACCGCGCCCGGCCCCTTCCATCCTTTCTGTCTTTCTTTTCTTTTCCTCCCTCCCTTCTTTCTTTTCTTTTCTCTTTTCTTTTCTTTCTTTTCTCTTCTCTACTGTACTCTACTCTTCTTCTTTCCGGTGGGGTCTTGCTTGCCCAAGCTGGTCTTGAACTCCCAGCCTCCAGCAGTCCTCCTGCCTCAGCCTCCTGAGTAGCTGGGATTACAGGTGTGGGATGGAGTCACTGTGTCTGGCTCTGTTTCTGCTTACTTTGATTAGCTTGGTACATTGGGCTACTAGGGTGCCTGGCATATAGCAGGTTGAGGCAGCTGTTATTATTGTTTAATTGTATGGGAAAATATGAGCCATCACCTACCTCTTGGGCCAGTGAGGACTGAGATGATGTAGCCTGACCCAGAATCAGGAGGCTTCTCACTGAGTACATGGGAAGCTTCTGCCCCTACCTATTTGGCTTCTAGCACCAGGTCTAGTGCAGTTTGGGAACCAGTTTGTAAGAAAATGAATTAAGAGCTAAGATTCGAGAATCTTACAAAATGGGTAATCGTTTGACTCATTTTACTGCGTCTGTGTTTGCAGTTCAACTGTTCTTTATTGGAAAATTGAACTCTAAATGGAACTGTGTTTCTAGTTATTGCTTCAGAACAAGGGCTTGATTTAGATTAGGACTTAGAGAAAAGGGAAAAGTGAATGCAGAGAAATTATAAACATAGTATTTTATTGAAAACAGAGTTGGAGAGAAAATGGCCTTGGGATCACTGTCCAGTTTAGTCAGGTTGGTTGAAAGGAATACCAGTGAAACTCAAGTTTTCTCCCGGGCTCAGCTACACAGATCTTGAAAGGAACAGACTCAGCTCTGTGCTGTACTGTAAGACTTTTCTCTTCCTGCAGATTCATAATAGGAAATTCTTTTAATGGAGGTTACTGTTTAACTGTTCTTCTAGATTCGGTGTGATTATTTTTTTGAAGTAAAAGTTACCCCGTGATGGACAAAGAATTTTTCCCGTAATTTGTAGATATCTTTACTTAAATCTGATTTACATATTCAGTAAGTCACCTTTATTGAAAATAACAAAAGACATAAAATATTGATAGATTTTCTGTGTCATTGTGGTGGTTCCTCTACTACTGTGGGAATCGGTTTTTGTTTGAAGAGCACCCCTGCCTATAGTTGAACTTCTGTTGGAAAGTCTCTGAGGGAATCATTTGAATGATGGCGAGAGAACCAAGTGTTCTGCTTTCACTGATGGCTTTCTCAGTCACTGAAACTTAGGGGAGAATGGATTCTTTCCCAGCAGGAAGAGGGTGGATTGAGATGTTTCCTTTTTCTGGAATGCCTTTGTTCTCAGGATGCCCTCCAAGCCAGCGCTGTCCGGTGGTCCTTTTTGGGAGGGTAGCTCTATGCTGTATCTGTATGACACGGTACTGGAACCACGAGCCACGTGTGGCTGTTGAGTACTTGAATTGTGATTAGTGTGACTTAGGAACTAAATTTTAAATGTTATTTGATTTAAGTAAACGAAGATAGCAACATATGGTTAGTCGCTACGGTATAGGACCACACAACTGTAAGTACATTTACTTATCCTGTTTGTCTAGAGTTTTCTTTAAGATATGTATCACCTAGATATTTATGACAAAGTTCCTTTAAAACGATCATTTTTTACAGATGCAAGACTCCAAAAAGAAATGATGAAAGACTCCTTCAAAAATATTCACGGCTTAGGTCACACTGTTCAGGATTATTCAGTAATTTAGAAAATATTTGTTAAGCTGTGGTGTAGGCCCTGGCGATCCAGTGGGGACGTGACAGGCCCTGTCTCTGCCCTCATGGGTAGTGATGGATACGGGACAGGTAACTGCAGTCAGGTGTGACCTTGGAGGGGACATACTGTGTACTGACTGGGGCACCAGACAGGGACTGAGCCTGTTTTGAAGGGTATTGGAAGTCCCTGGGGGCTGTGACGTTAGCACTGACACCTGAGGGTGAATAGGAGATGGCAGATAGTACTGTTCCAGGCAGAGGGAACAGCACACATAGCAGGCATGGAGGGCTGACTCTTGTGACAGTGTTTGGGTTATGTTCACTGGGCTACCAGAATTTAGGAGGCTTCATGGTTTTGCTTCTGAGAGGGTGGAGACTAAAGGTGTGGTTCTGCCCTGCAGGGGTTGATCGGGCCTAGGATCCAGTCTTGACTCCTACCACTTCATTCTTTTATTCAGCAATTATTTAAGCACATTTTATGTGTATCAGCTGTGGTGATAACAGTGGTGGCAGAAGCTGCTTCTGTCCTCAGGGAACTCTGAGTTGTGTGGTGTGAGTGAGCAGTCCCGTGGTGCCCACCATTGCCTATAGCATTTCACACTGAGCTCAATGTCTGACTGGAAGGAATTGGATGCCTCAGGCTGGGTGGTCACGGAGGCTTGTTGGAGGAAGGACACCGGAGCTCATTGAGGGTGAGTAGAGCATCAGCTTGGGCATCTGAAGGTGAGGTAACGTCACCAAGGGCCTTGAATGTCAGACCAATGAGTCCAGTTTATTTTTTTTTTAGGGCTTATAAAACACAATTAAATTTTTTTTTTTTTTTTGAGACGGAGTCTCACTCTGTCTCCCGGGCTGGAGTGCAGTGGCCGGATCTCAGCTCACTGCAAGCTCTGCCTCCCGGGTTTACGCCATTCTCCTGCCTCAGCCTCCCGAGTAGCTGGGACTATAGGCGCCTGCCACCTCGCCCGGCTAGTTTTTTGTATTTTTTAGTAGAGACGGGGTTTTACCGTGTTAGCCAAGATGATCTCGATCTCCTGACCTCGTGATCCGCCCGTCTCGGCCTCCCAAAGTGCTGGGATTACAGGCTTGAGCCACCGCGCCCGGCCTAAACACAATTAAATTTTTTTTTTTTTTGAGACAGAGTCTCGCTTTGTCGCCCGGGCTGGAGTGCAGTGGCCGGATCTCAGCTCACTGCAAGCTCCGCCTCCCGGGTTTAGGCCATTCTCCTGCCTCAGCCTCCCCAGTAGCTGGGACTACAGGCGCCCGCCACCTCGCCCAGCTAGTTTTTTTGTATTTTTAGTAGAGACGGGGTTTCACCGTGTTAGCCAGGATGGTCTCGATCTCGTGACCTCGTGATCCGCCCGTCTCGGCCTCCCAAAGTGCTGGGATTACAGGCTTGAGCCACCGCGCCCGGCCTCACAATTAAATTTTTTAAAAAACCCATGTCTGGAGTAATTGGGGGAACTCTTGTGATTTATTTTCCAGAAGTTTAGATTAGCTTTTTCCAAGGTGTATTTTTTCATCCAAGCTCAGGTCTGTAGGGAGAGTAGACAATGCTTTCCCCTCCTGAGCCCCATTTTTAGGAGGAAAAGGGCCCCATGGAAAGCAGCCTAAGAACTGGAACTAGTGTTCTTATTTAAGATGTTAGGAAATTTTTGTACAGTTTTCTTTTAAAAGATTTTTTAAGTTCTTTTGAGTAGATAATATATTCATATGGTTCAGAATTCCAAAAAAGCAGAGTAATTGGTGAAAACCCTTCCTCCTCTCTGTGTCTGGTGTCACTGGTCATACGCAACCAGTGTTAGCTGTTTCTTACATATTCTAGAGATGTACTGTACGTAGCCAGGCACATATGGTCTCTTCTTACTCTTTTTGCCCTAAGTAGCCCATTATATGTTATTCTACTATCAGTGCCTTTCAGACTGATACATATCTCAGAGCTGTTGGAAATGTTAGTGTTAGAAATGCAGGCTTTGTTCTATTTTTTTAAATTTATTTTTATTTATTTTGAGAAAGGGTCTCACTCTGTCCACCAGGCTGGTGTGCAGTTATGTGATCACAGCTCACTGCAGTGTCCACCTTCTGGACTCAAGCAGTCCCTCCTCAGCCTCCCAAGTAGCTAGGATGACAGGTGCATGCCACTATGCCTGGCTAATTTTTTTTTTTAGTAGAGATATGGGGTCTTCCTATGTTGCCTAGGCTGGTCTTGAGCTCCTGGGCTCAAGCAATCCTTCCACCTCAGCCTCCCCAAGTTTAAGGATTACAGATGTGAGCCACTATGCTTGGCCCAGGCTTTCTTTTAATTAAGTCTTCTTTTTTAATGGTAAAATGTTTTGATGCTGCACTTAGATAGATAACACAAAACAATTTTAATGTTTTCACTATATTATATAAATAGGAATAATTGAAGTTTTCTTGTTTTTTGTTTGAGACACAGAGTCTTGCTCTGTCTGTCACTTAGGCTGGAGTGCAGTGGTGAGATGATAGCTCACTGTAGCCTCAAACTCCTAGGCTCAAGTCATCCTCCCACTTCAGCCTCCATAGTAGCTTGGACTACAGGCACGCACCACCAAGCCCAGATAATTTTTTATTTTTATTTTTGTAGAGACAGGGTCTTGCTATATTGCCTAGGCTTAAAGTTTTTTGTTTTTAAATTAATTCCATGTCATCTCAAAGAATATTAGAGGTTTTGTTACTGTCATCAAAATGCATGTCATGCAGCCAGCTCACACAGAAGTTGTGTTTATCGTCTCTCAATTCCTGGAATCGATTCTTAAAACTTCTGGTTTTTATTACCTACCTTACTTAGTATTTGAAATAGAAATATCTGTGGGTTAGCAACCTACTTCAACACCAAGCAGATACAGTTTCTTGATTGGTAGGACTTCTAAGAACATTCTCATTAACTCCAGACCTTTTCATTAATTTAGTTAATTAATGTAGAAATTGTAAAACACTGAATATGACTCAGAAATACTTTAGAAAAGAAAGGGTAAAATCAGTGAAGCTCCATCAGAAGAGTAGCTGAGTTCCCTGGCATTGCAGATCCAGTTGAGGGAGAGTGATGGGTACTTAGGAGTGAAGATAAGATTGAGAATCAGTAAACAAAGGATAGAGAGCAAAAATGATAATTAGATCTCTTTTAGGGGTAGAAAGAGATATGCTAATGGTGTATATAGGAAATTTCTAGAAATTGTTTTTCGGGGTTGAGCTAGGGATGTTTTGGGGGCTGTTTTTCATTTTATATTCTTCTGAGTTTTTTTTTTTTTTTTAAGCAAAAAACCATAAATATATTACTTTCATACTGAAAAAAGAAAAACTAGTTAAAAACAAATTCAAAACAACACATTTTGGGGGTATATATGTTTTTGTATTGTTTTATATTTGTGATTAGGAGAATCTGTTAAATGGTGACAAGCAAAGTTCTGGTTAGTTCCTGTTGCAAAACCTTTAGACCTGTAATGAGAATTATTGGAACAAAGTACAAATTACCCTTAAGACAAGCAAAGTTTTGGTTAGTTCCTGTTGCAAAACCTTTAGACCTGTAATGAGAATTATTGGAACAAAGTACAAATTGCCCTTAAGAGGTGCCATCCAGAGATAGGAAAATGTGACTGTTTTAGTGTAGCATCTGATCATCACGTCCTTTGTCACAAGCTCCATTTTTAGCATCATTTTTATATTAGAGGTTTCTTCATTGATTTGCTAGAAGCCACAAGACCTGACAGCCAACTAATTTTTGAGTATTTTGAAATAATGTCAGATTTCCCTATGTAAGCATTGGGTACAAAATGTTACATGTCGATTGTCACATCCCTTTAGAAAAAAATACTTACTTTTGGAAAGTTCTTCTTTAAAGTGCCCTTCTTTTCTAGCCTTTTAAGCTTATCTGTACACTAAATATATTTTAAACTAATAGTGAACCCATTTCAGATTTTCTCCTCAAATCATAAACACTCTAACTGGAAACTGGAGCACCGGGAACCATTCCAGGTGTTATCACCTGGTGCTGAAGTTAATCACCTGGACCAGTACACCCCCAGTGGGGGTGCCTTAAAAAAATCAGTTTCTTGGCCGGGCGCGGTGGCTCATGTCTGTAATCCCTGCACTTTGGGAGGCTGAGGTGGGTGGATCATGAGGTCAGGATATCGAGACCATCCTGGCCAACATGGTGAAACCCCGTCTCTACTAAAATATAAAAATTAGCTGGGCATGGTGGCGTGCACCTGTAGTCCCAGCCGCTTAGGGGGCTGAGGCAGGAGAATTGCTTGAACCCAGGAGGTGGAGGTTGCAGTGAGCTGAGGTTGCGCCACTGCACTCCAGCCTGGGCAACAGATCAAGACTCCTATCTCAAAAAAAAAAAGTAGTTTCTTTAATTACTTAAACTAGTAGTTCATTCACATGGCTCAGAAAACTCAGAGGACAAAACTTGTAGAGAGAGCCACCTTCCACGTAGTTCCTCCCAGGTAACCACTGGAAGTAGTGCTGTCTTCCAGGGTTTATCTGCATTCAGGCAGACACTGTTGTCTCATAGTTCTCTCTTCCCCCTTACTGCCTTTTTCTTCTTAACTGAGGTTGTGTAGTGTACACATGGCTGCATACCTTTATTGTCTTCTTATAGTTGCCTACCATTCCATTATGTGAGCTGTGCCATAATTGCTTTAATCCTGTCCCCACTGATCGACATTTAGGTTATTTCCAGTCTTGTCTTCTCACAAACAGAGCTTTAATGAATAGCCTTGTAAAGTTATGCAGGCAAGCAAATCTATGGAACAGATTCATAGAAATGGAAATAGTGATTAAAAGGCATATGCGGCCGGGCGCGGTGGCTCAAGCCTGTAATCCCAGCACTTTGGGAGGCCGAGACGGGCGGATCACGAGGTCAGGAGATCGAGACCATCCTGGCTAACACGGTGAAACCCCGTCTCTACTAAAAAATACAAAAAACTAGCCGGGCGAGGTGGCGGGCGCCTGTAGTCCCAGCTACTCGGGAGGCTGAGGCAGGAGAATGGTGTGAACCCGGGAGGCGGAGCTTGCAGTGAGCTGAGATGGTGCCACTGCACTCCAGCCTGGGCGACAGAGCGAGACTCCGTCTCAAAAAACAAAAAAAAAAAGAAAAAAGGCATATGCATTTATAGTTTTGATCATAGCAGATTTTCCTTCAAGAGCCTGTGTGTTGGTAGAGTCTTAAAATGTGAAAAGCAGGCCAGGCGCAGTGGCTCATGCCTGTAATCCCAGCACCTTGGGAGGCTGAGGCAGACAGATCACGAGGTCAGGAGATCGAGACCATCCTGGCTAACACGGTGAAACCCTGTCTCTACTGAAAATACAAAAAATATAGCTGGGCATGGTGGCGTGTGCCTGTAGTCCCAGCTACTTGGGAGGCTGAAGCTGGAGGATGGCCTGAACCCGGTAGGTGGAGGTTGCAGTGAGCCGAGATCTCGCCACTGCACTCCAGCCTGGGCGACAAAGCAAAACTCCATCTCAAAAAAAAAAAAAAAAAGTGAAAAGCAGCACATATATATTGTCAGTGTATACATTGTTAGATATGTTGCAGATATTCTTTTTTTGAGATGGAGTCTTGCTCTGTTGCCCAGGCTGGAGTGCATTGGCACGATCTTGGCTCACTGCAACCTCCGCCTATCGGGTTCAAGTGATTCTGGTGCCTCAGCCTCCTGGGATTACAGGCATGTACTACCATGCCCCGCTAATTTTTGCATTTTTAGTAGAGGAGGGGTTTCGCCATGTTGGCCAGGCTGGTCTCGAACGCCTGACCTCAGGTGACCTGCCTGCCTTGGTCTCCCACAGTGCTGGGATTACAGGTTTGAACCACCGTGCCCAGCCACAGATATTCTTTGTCAGCATAGTCTATGATGAGTAACACTAAGGTTGTTCTTCAGCTTGTGATTCTCCATCATGTTGTGCTTCTTAGTTGTTTCTGAATTCTCTCATTTTATGGTGTACCTTATTATTATTATTTTGAGTCAGGGTCTCACTGTCACCCAAGCTGGAATGCAGTGAGGTGATCTCGGCTCACTGCAGCCTCCATCTCCCAGGCTCAAGCAATTCTCCCACCTCAGCCTCATGAGCGGCTAGGACCACAGGCATGTACCACCATGCCTGGCTAATTTTTGTACTTTTTTTTTTTATAGAGGCTAGGTTTTGCTATGTTGTCCAGGCTGGTCTTGAACTCCTGGACACAAGCAGTTCACCCGCCTCAGCTTCCCAAAGTGCCGGGATTACAGGCGTGAGCCACTATATCTGGTCCTGGCATACTTTTTGGACTTAAGACATTCATTTTCTGTTTGTGGCTCTCAAATAGCCCGCACGCCTCCACGCGTTCGTTGTACATGGAACTGGCACTTCCAAATCTGCTTTCACGTCTGGGATATGCTCTTTCCCCCTTTCTTGACTTCTTGTTGCCACCCGCCAGCTACATCTCACAGCATTTGGGGCAGAGGACCTGGTCTCTGCATGTCCGTTTGCTTGATCTTATGGTATGGCTGGGAATCTGGGGTCTGGGGCTGCTTCTGCAAAGGCTAGATCCTAGCTCGACCCCGACATTCTTCCTCCTCCAGGACTGTTCTTGGCTGGAGAATCCTCCCCCTGTAAGCAGGGTGGACAGGCGGCTGACTATAGCACCTCTCCGGGGTTTGGTGCCCCTCTCAGCTGTGGTGGTGGTCAGCAGTCAACCCCTTTTTGCTCTCCTGTCCCAGATAATTGGGCTAATGTGCAGGGGCTGCTGGGTCATTACTGTGTTCTGGTGGGAGCTGGCTGCTATGACAGCCACCTTCCGTTCCACCCTTGTACCCACCCCTCAGGGCTGAGAGGCAGCACGCAAACCGTGTTGAGGGAACTAACATTGCCTTGGCTGTCTGGGGATGGCACTTCCCTGTGACTTATAAGTACACCAAATAAAAATAGACTGGCTGCATTTCCAGGACAGTTTAGGGTCCCAGGTGACAAAGAACTTTGAATAAGGACTGTCTTGGGGTTTTTTTGTGTTTTTTTTTTTTGTGTGTGTGTTTTTTTTTTGAGACAATCTTGCTCTGTCACCCAGGCTGGAGTGCAGTGGCGTGAGCTCGGCTCACGGTAGCCTCTGCCTCCCGAGTTCAGCAACTCTCCAGTGTCACCCTCTCAGGTAACTAGGATTACAGGCACCCACCACCACGCCCGGCTAATTTTGGTATTTTTAGTAGAGATGAGGTTTCACCATGTTGGCCAGGCTGGTCTTGATCTCCTGACCTCAGGTGATCTGCCCACCTGGGCTTCCTAAAATATTGGAATTACAGGCATGAGCTACTGTGCCTGGCCCTGTCTTGCTTGGGTTCTTTAAATGGAAGGTAAATAGCAATCATTCAGCGAAGCAGGATGTTTTTGATACCTGATACACCATGAAGTGCTTTTGAGAATGAATAAAAAAGCTAAAATTTTCTAATCAATTACACAAAGTAGATTTTATCTTTTCCAGGTAGCATTCTTGAAAATTGTGTTAAGTGCTTTTGATAAATCAGATATTTCTCTTCTGATTTACATCACAGTTTCTAAGGTTCTGTAATTTTTATTTCAGTTAGTTTAACCTAATGCCGTAGCTTGATTTCTTCCCCCTACCTTCAAACTTTGAAGTTCATGATGTTTCCATATTAAATGTACTTACCGGGCAGGTTTACATCTAAAAGAGTCCCCCTGGATGGACCCTTCTGTGACGTGAAGAATATCCTGTAACTTGACTTTCTTTTTTTTTTTTTTTTTTTTTTTTTTTGAGACGGAGTCTGGCTCTGTCACCGGGGCTGGAGTGCTGTGGCCAGATCTCAGCTCACTGCAAGCTCCGCCTCCCGGATTTTACGCCATTCTCCTGCCTCAGCCTCCCGAGTAGCTGGGACTACAGGCGCCTGCCACCTCGCCCGGCTAGTTTTTTGTATTTTTAGTAGAGATGGGGTTGACTTTCAAATAATAGGCAAACACTGAACAGAGCTTTAGAGGGAAAGGACACTAAGAAAAGACAATTCCAAAGAGGCAGGGACTGAAGACAGCAAGGCAGGCAGGCAAAGGCAAAGCTGGCTGCTCTGCCGTGGGGAGCTTCAAGGGAAAAACTTCAAGATGGCAGGAGCCCCTCAGTAGCTATGAATTCAATACAGTGGGAAGGGCCTCACTTTGGTAGGTATGTGGATCTGATACAGTAGGAAGAACCTCACTAGAATGTTCTGTATGATGAATGGACTCCTTGGGGAAGATCATTGTTAATGTCTACTTAAATATCGTTCATCATACAAAACACAGCATATGACAGGAAAACAAGAAAACCCGAATTCTAGGCTCTAGTATAAATGTTAAGTGTTGTCTTGAGGGCTTTAAGACAATTCAGTTTATTAAACCCAAATTTAATAACCCGAGATTGTGTCACTGCACTCCAGCCCAGGCGACAGAGCAGGACTGCCTACTGTAGTGAGGCCCTTCCCACTGTATGGAACTCGTACCTACCCTGGGGTTCCTGCCATCTTGGAGCTTTTTCCCTGGAAGCTCCCCACACCAGAGCAGCCAGCTTTGCCTGCATGCCTTGCTGTCTTCTGTCCCTGTCTCTTTGGAATTGTCTTTTCTTAGTGTCCTTTCCCTCTAAAGTTCTGCTCCGAATTTGCCTCTTATTTGAAGCCTTTCCTACTTTTGTTCACTACCTTATTCCACTTGGCTGTAAAATATGACATACATGTTAATCAATTTAAGTTTGTGACATGATGTCCATGGGCTGTCTTCCTGAATTAGAGTACAGTCCTCTGGGGAGGCCGACTTCTATTCTAGTCTCAAACCAGCCAATCCTGCACTGAGTGAGGGCCGCTGAGCAGTGACTTGCTTCCTTCTGTAGGGGAGGGGAGGGTGGGGGCTGCCAGCCAAGCTCTCTGGCTCTTCAGCAGATCACTGATTCTGAGGAGGGGCAAGACTTAGTCAAGATAAGATCACTGTTCAGAGTGAAGTACAACCTCATTATTCTGCTCTAATTAGGGGTTGGTGTGTCTGCATAAAAGAAGCCCGAATTACAGAAGATTTTAGAAGGAGGTTGCTTTAATTATTTCCTAATAGTCATTGTAAAAAAAGAAAAAAAGTTAGATGTCTTTTGGGAACTTGTTTAAATGCCTAGATAAAAATTACTTACGATGGCATAAATATTAATAAAACAGCTTTTCTCTTTCTTTTTTTTTTCTTTTTTGATATGGAGAGTTATTCCATTATTATTATTATTTTTTGTATAATCCCCAAGAACTTTCAAAGCAAAGTAACCTTTAATTCTGCTAGAATTGCCAGAGATCACCAGGGTTGAGTTTATTAGCAAGTCACTACCATTGATAAGTAGTGACTCTTGAGCGCCTGCTCTGTACCAGCCCTGTGGGGCCAGGTTCTTACGGCTTTGGCTGGTTCAGCCCTCGTAGGTGCCTTGGGAGATGGGCTTGGGACAGTGATAATAATGACTAATATTTTTTGAGTCCTTACTGCGTACCAGGCTCAGTGCTAAATGCTGTATGGTTTAATTCTTTGATCAACGATCCTGTGAAGCAGGTGCTACTGTCCTTCCATTTTATGTTATGTTATGTTATGTTATGTTATGTTATGTTATGTTATTTATTTGAGACAGAGTTTTGCCGTTGTTGCCCTGGCTGGAGTGCAATGGCGCAATCTTGGCTCACTGCAGCCTCCACCTCCCCGTGATTGTCCTGCCTCAGCTTCCTGAGTAGCTGGGATTATAGGCACCTGCCACCATGCCCAGCTAATTTTTTGTATTTTTTAGTATTTTTAGTAGAGATGGGGTTTCACCATGTTGGCTAGGCTAGTTTCGAACTCCTGACCATAGGTGATCCACCCGTCTTGGCCTCCCAAAGTGCTGGGATTATAGGCGTGAGCCACTGTACCCAACTGTCCTTCCATTTTAGAGCTAAGGAGCAGTATACAGGGAGGCAGTAGCTGTGATGACAGCTGTGATCTGAACCAGGGCTTGGTTGAGTACTCTTCTCACTACACCAGACTGCACTTCCTGTGTCCGTAGTGTCTAATCAGTAAGAGATCAGTAAACACACCGAGAGCCTAGTGTGGCCTTCACGTCATTTAACAATAATAATAACACTGTGAATTCTTCCACCACTCTCTAGATTCCTCATCTTTAGATGTGAACTTTTCCAGGATGCTTTGCCCTTGGTGGATCAAGTTTTTTGTATGTAGATTTTTTCCTTCAAATTTTAATTAACAAATAAAAATTGTACGTATTTATAATATACAACATGATGTTTTGAAATATCTACACATTGTGGATTGGCTAAATTGAGCTAAGTAACATATGCATTACCTCTTCCTGTGTCTAGTGTTAACTTAGAAATTAAAAATTCTTTTTGGAGCCAGAGTGGCACATGCCAGCAGTCTTGGCTGCTTGGGAGGCTGAGGCAGGAGGATTGTCTGAGTCCAGGAGTTTAGGAGTTTGAAGCTGCATTGAACCATGATCACACTTGTGAATGACCACTGCACTCCAGCCTGGGCAGCACAGACCCCATCTCTTAAGAAAAACTTCCTTTTGTAAGTTTTTCGAGGGTAAGTAAATAGGTGAATAAAAATGTTTAGCTTTTGAAAGATTTAATAGAAGCATTTGAGTAGTCAGGGTTGTAGTACAAGTCTGAGGATGTAGGGACAAATCAGGTTTCTCCTATACTCATTTATTTCTGTATTCAGTGTCAACAGTCAATGCAGAACACTTCTGGGACCAGATTTGTGGAGGTTCTCCCAGCCACACACATACACTGAGTAAGCACTCGGTACTGCAGCAGACACCAGCTGACATGTAGATGGTGTCAGATCTCCCAGTTGAGGGCTCCGTCCCCAAGACTGCTCCCACCCCCTGCCGTTTGCAAGCCCCAAGTTGTTTTACCTGTGCTTCTGACTGGCTGTAAATGGGGTTCCCACAAGCCCCTCCTTGGGTTCAATTAATTTGCTAGAGCGGTTGACAGAGCTCAAGGAAACATGTTTACGGGTTTTTTTTTTTTTTTTTTGAGATGGAGTCTCGCTCTGTCGCCCGGGCTGGAGTGCAGTGGCCGGTTCTCAGCTCACTGCAAGCTCCGCCGCCCGGGTTTATGCCATTCTCCTGCCTCAGCCTCCGAGTAGCTGGGACTACAGGCGTCCGCCACCTCGCCCGGCTAGTTTTTTGTATTTTTTAGTAGAGACGGGGTTTCACCATGTTAGCCAGGATGGTCTCGATCTCCTGACCTCGTGATCCGCCCGTCTCGGCCTCCCAAAGTGCTGGGATTACAGGCTTGAGCCACCGTGCCCGGCCCTACGGGTTTTTTTTTTTTTATTGTAAAAGATATTAAGAAGGATACCACTGAATATCAGGTGAAAGGGAAGGCATATGAGAGGGCCATGTAGCTTTTTTGCCCCTTCCAGGTATGCCACTCTTTAGGAACCTCCTTGTGTTCAGCTGTCTGGAACCTCTCTGAACCCTCTACTTTTGGGTTTTTTATGGAGGCTTCATTACATAGGCATGATTGATAAACCAGTGGCCGTTGGTTATCAGCTTAATTTAACATTTCTCCCTTCCTGGGAAATTAAGGATGGGCTGAAAGTCCCAGTCCTCTAATCAGTCATGCCTTGTTCTTCTTGGTGACCGGCTCCCATCCGAAGCTATCTAGGGGCTGCCAGCCATCATTCAATTCGTGAGCTTACAAAAAGACGTTACTGGCTGGGTGTCGTGGGTCACACCTGTAATCCTAGCACTTTGTGAGGCTGAGGCGGGTGGATCACCTGAGATTGGGAGTTCTAGACCAGCCTGACCAACATTGTGAAACCCTGTCTCTACTAAAAATACAAAAAAATTAGCCGGGCGTGGTGGTATGCACCTGTAATCCCAGCTACTTGGGAGGCTGAGGTGGGAGAATCGTTTGAATCCGCGAAGTAGAGGCTGCAGTGAGCCAAGATCTTGCCACTGCACTCCAGCCTAGGCGACAGAGCCAAAAAACAAAAAACGAAACAAACAAAAAAACTGCTTTGAAGATTCCCAGGATTTTAGGAGTTGTATGCCAGAGACAGGGTGGAAGACCAAATACATATTCACGGTATTATAAAAGTAATGCAAAAGACAATCTAAAGAAACCATGAAAAAAAAATCTGAAGAAAGGAGACCTTTTTCACAGGAAAGAGGGATGTGGGAGAGAAATTAGGGGTGGGTGAGGAAGATAAAATATGTGTGGGAGGGAAAGCAGAGAAATATGAACACATCACAAAATAGCATCTGAACTCTTGCTTGCTTATTTCTCACACTACTGTTGCTCATTCTACATTATGCTATTTATTCTGTGTATCAGTTCTAGGGTTGGGGTTCATTGATGCTGAGTTTGTAGTCAAAGACTGAAATATACTTGGGTGGTCCCCTAAAAGGTAAAGAGGGCAATAGGAAAAAGTCTTAAAGAGAAAGATGAGTCAGTGTAATATTTCTAGAGAATTCATTATTGTTTCTGTTTTCAGAAAGTAGTGGTAAACATTAAGATTACTTAAGATTACTGCTTTATATCTTTGACTAGACAGGCAGGTTGTTGATACTGTGTATCCTCTATAATTTGTGCACTCAGACGTGGGTTTATTGAGTGCCTAGTACATACAAAGCATTTTATGCTAGGCACTGAGTAGATAAGTAAGACAGGATCCCTGCTTTCAGGGAGCTTACAGCCTCACGCGTTATAACGTGAAGTTGTTAGCATAATTTTAATGCATTATGTCTGTAGGAGCATAAAGTAGTTCTTATTTCCAGAAGAAGGTGTGATAAACCAGTCCTGTCCATACAAATAGTTTGGGACTCCAAGTGGAATTCGAAGAAAAAAATAAGGTATTAGGAAAGAGGAGACTGTAGAAAACCTGAAGAAAGGTGTGTTTTGTGGATACTTTGGCTGATGCCTTTGACATTTTTTTCAGATGAGACTGTTTTCAAATGTTATTGGCTGCACAGATTGATTTAGCCACCCACCTGGGGTTTGATTCTAATAGTTCATTTCTTGCTGAAGGTGAAATGCTGATTTCTGGTCATGATTATTAAGAATGGATCCTGGAACAGATGTGGGTCCCATTTGTCTTTCAGTGTTTAGGAGTGGTCCCATCTAACAGTCTCTGTGTGAGGACCGCCGACTTGAGTTTCCGAGTATAGAAGTGAATGTCTCTCTACCTGGCTTGTCTTTCCTGAGGCTGCCTGAGTTTGGCTGTAACTTTTTCCTTCCTGAGTCCCTACTATTTTCCTCACTCCTCACTGGGTCTTCCCAGCCTCGTGTGAGTGTGATAGAAGTGGGAAGTGTGTAGCCTCTCTTTACTCTCATTTCAGCTTAATGAAAGGGGTAGCCTCCCGGTTGGCAGCCAGGAAGCTCCAAAAGAGAAAATTCCTGTCCCTAGCTATGAAAGTATGACAGGCAGTGTTTGCTATTTGACACTGGCTGGGGAAGTCTCCCTTGAGGTGCAAATGCCCTGGGTGCAGGGTGCCCACAGTCTCCTTTGCTTTGCGTTCTCCCGGGCCCCTGGTGATGGTCAGAGAGAAGAGAGCTTACCTGGGATTGGATCGCTGTCAATCCTGAACCTTAGGAACTTCCGATGATACAGATTGCTCTTGCTCAAGCCATGTGTTGGGACACTTTGGTGTGTAGAAAGCAAAGCTGTGCTGTGTTGCAATATCCTGGCCTGCCTCCTTCCCTCCCCTTTGTCAGTTTTTTTGAACTAGGGAATATGAAAATGTGGTGACAGTGGTGAACAGAAGGGTGATGATACGACTATGTGTGCACCCTATCTTGTCTTTTAAAAAGCCACACCTATATATTTGGCTTTACATATATTCATATGGTGAATTACAGAAGAAAAATCAGTCAACTCTCCTTTCACCCAAACAGCTGGTATATGTATTTGGACTGAAATAGGATGAAAAAGTGGTCAGGGTGGTCAGAATGTAGCAGACGAGTGAAAAACAAAAACACTACCCAGGACAGAAGCCCTGCTTACAATTTGGAAACTTGCCTGTGAATTTGAATTTGGTAAGAACTAGAATAAATCACAAATGAAAACTGATAGCTCTGAGAGTGGCAGGATGATAGGTGAATTTTTTTAACTCTGGGGGGTTGGTACCCTTGTTTTACAGGTGGGGTATGAAGATGCGGAGATGAAGCAGTTTGCCCAAGGATGCAGGATTTGAACTCCTGTGCTCAGCTTCCCCATTGGCCTACACTGAGGCCAGCCCTGCTGGGTTTCACTAACTACTCTCTGAGTTTGTCTGCTATTCTGTGGCCTGGCCTCCCTCTCCTAGGAAGAGTGCTTAGGGATGTTTGAAATAGCCAGTTATGTCGCATTTTGCAGATTTTTCCAAACTTAAATATAAAATATTTGGCACTTGTTTGCTTCTGGGTTACAGTGCTTGACATGGTCTCTTCATCCTTGCCCTGGACAGAAAGGAAGGAAAGCTGATCTCTCATATAATGGCTCCACTTCCTGGTTTAGATGAAGTTTCATTTTCATGCTCATCAGTTAAGGAACACTGCATTTTTAAAAGTTATTTTGGACTGCAGTGGCTCATGCCTGTAATCCCAATGCTTTGGGAGACTGAGGTGGGAGTATTTCTTGAGGCCAGGGGTTTGAGACCAGCCTGGGCAACATAGCAAGACCCCGTCTCTACAAAAAAAATAATTTTTTAAAATTAGCTGGCAAGTCTGGGAAACATGGTAAAACCCTGTCTCCACAAAACAGTACAAAAATTAGGTGGGTGTGTTGGTGCGAGGCAGAAGCTGCAGTGAGCCTACAACTTGACTGCACTCCAGCCTGGGCGACAGAGCAAGACCCTGTCAAAATAATTATTTAATTAATTCATTAATTAAAAATAAAATAAAAAATGAGCTGTGTGTGGTGGGGTACACCTGTGGTCCCAGCTGTGGGGGGCTGAAGCGGGAGAATTGGTGGAGTCCAGGAGTTCGAGGATACAGTGAGCTGTGATCGCACCATTGCACTCCAGCCTGGGTGACAGAGCAAGACCCCATCTCTAAAACATAAAATAAAAAATAAAAAGTTGTTATTTTTGGAGGGTACATATTTTATTTTTTCCTTTTATTTGTAGTTGACGTATAACAGTTGTATATATTAATGGGGTACAGAATATTTTGTAACATGCATTCAATGCGCAATGAGCAAATCATAGTAATTAGGATATCCACTACCTCAAACATTTATCATTTGGTTGGACAAAAGTATTTATTAGGGAATACTATGTAAAAGTGTGTGTGCAGGTGGACAAAGCCTGGAGGGCAACAAAGAAAACAGTAGTTATGTTAGGTCTTTTTTTTTTTTGAGACGGAATCTCTCTCTGTCACCCAGGCTGGAGTGCAGTGGCGAGATCTCGGCTCACTGCAAGCTCCGCCTCCCCGGTTTACGCCGTTCTCCTGCCTCAGCCTCCTGAGTAGCTGGGACTACAGGCACCTGCCACCACGCCCAGCTAATTTTTTTTTTTTTTTTTTTGTATTTTTGGTAGAGACAGGGTTTCACTGTGTTAGCCAGGATGGTCTTTATCTCCTGACCTCGTGATCTGCCCGCCTTGGACTCCCAAAGTGTTGGGATTACAGGCGTGAGCCACCGCGCCTGGCCTGAGAGGACTTTTTAATAAAATGTTATATTGTGCAGTCTTTGTATCTGGACACCTCAGTGAATCTCCAAGTTTAGGATAGCATAATAGCATAAAAACTATGAATTGGGACCCTCAGAAGCATGTTGAGTCCTAGTTCACCAGGTACAGGCCTTGTGCCCTCACGGAGCTGTCTGCTGTATCCGGGATCAGATTCCTGTTTCTTCAGAATGACATGTCCTATAACCATGAGGAGGTGCCCCAAATTGAAGGACCTTCTACAATAACAGCTAGCCTCTATTCTTCAAAAATGTGAGTTATGGCTGGGTGCAGTGGCTCACGCCTGTAATCCTAGCACTTTGGGAGGCCTAGGCGGGCAGATCTCCTGAGGTCGGGAGTTCGAGACCAGCCTGGCCAACATGGCGAAACCCCGCCTCTCCTAAAAATACAAATGTTAGGCGGGTGCAGTGGCGCACACTTGTAATCCTAGCTACTCCGGCTGAGGTTGGAGAATTGCTTGAACCCGGGAGGCAAAGGTTGCAGCGGGCCTAGATTGTGCCACTGCACTCCATCTAGCCTGGGTGACAGAGCAAGACTCTGTCTAAAAATAATAATAATAATAAATAAATTAATAATAAAATGTCAGTTACGAAAGACAAAGGCCAGGGAACCTTTGAACCTTTTTCGATTAAACAAGGTGACAAAGACATGACAATTAAATGCACCATGATCCTGAATTAGATCTCGGATCTTGTAATCTCATGGCTATAGGACATGTCATTTTGAAGAGACAGATGTGAAAAGACCATTATTGGGACAACCAGCAACATTTGAGTAAGGGCAGTATATTCAGTATTGTATCAGTGTTACATTTCCTGAGTTGCACATGCATATTGTGATTATGTAAGAGGATGTTCTTAGGAGATATGTACTGAAGTACTTAGGAGAACAGTGTCATTTTGTCTGCAGCTTACTCTCAGTCTCAGTTTTTCTTTAAAAACTGTTGTATGCATGTACACACTCCTAAATCACACCTCATTCCTTATAGACAGGTGGGAAAATACAAGTGTGTGTTAGACATGATTTTCTAGACTGACAAGAGGGACTGTTCGGTTGGGCAGAGGCAGCCCAAAGTCTTCCTAGTTGCTGTGTCTAATCTGAGTGGGAACTGAGGTGAGTTTTAGAACGAGAGAGAGATTCAAGAAGATTCCCAATGCATGTGCCAGCTCTTAGTATTGTGGCTGGAAAGTAGGAGGCATCTGGTGTTGTCCTGTAAAGGAAGGCCGAAAAGATAGCCTCACGTGCCATGAGAAGGTGTTTGAACTTCTTCCAAAGACATGATGGGTCTGTTAGGGTTAGGGTAAGGGTTAAACTCAGGCTAAAATGGCCTAAATGACAGTAAGTGTATTTTCTCGCATAACATGAAGTTCGAAGGTGGGAAAGTACCACGGTTGCATCACTCAGCAGTTCGGAGATGATCTACCCACCCCAGGTGTTTGTGTTTTTGGCTAAAGCCATTCTTAGCATGCAAGTGGTGTCTGCTCTCCTGGCTACAGGGTGGTTGTCACCTGCCCATGACGAGATGTAGTGAAGAGGAGGGAGATTTCTTTCCGAGCATCCCTTACTGTTAGGAAGGAACACCTTTTCCACAATGGTCCTGGTTCAGTGTACCTTCAGATTCCCTTAGCTGAGATTGTGTCACCTGCAAAGGGGGATGTAATCATGGTAGTGGGCTTATCTGGTCATTCCCCCTCCTGTGGCCAGGAAAGGTGTTGCCCTTCCTCAGAGGAACCTCCCAGGGAGCCACCTCAGATCATGTGGGTGTTGCCAGCAGCATGGGGCCAGGGGTATTGGGTAAGCAGACATTAGGGTCTGCCACCATGCAGAAAAAATGTTTTAGTTTTTTCTTTTTTTTTTTTTTTTGAGATGGAGTTTCGCTCCTAGGCTGGAGTGCAATGGCGATATCTCAGTTCACTGCAACTTCCACCTCCCAGGTTTAAGCGACTCTCCTGCCTCAGCCTCCCAAGTAGTCGCAATTACAGGTGCCTGCCACCACGCCCAGCTCCTTTTTGTATTTTTAGAGGAGACAGGGCTTTGCCATGTTAGCCAGGCTGGTCTCGAACTCCTGACCTCAGATGGTCTGCCTACCTCAGCCTCCCAAAGTGCTGGGATGATAGGCATAAGCCACAGTGCCTGGCTGATGTATGGTGTTTTTTGTTTGTTTTTTTGAGATGGAGTCTCACTCTGTTGCCCAGGCTGGAATGCAGTGGTGCGATCTTGGCTCACTGCAAGCTCCACCTCCCGGGTACACACCCTTCTCCTGCCTCAGCCTCCCGAGTAGCTGGGACTACAGGCATCCACCACCACGCCCAGCTAATTTTTTGTAGTTTTAGTAGAGACAGGGTTTCACCGTCTTAGCCAGGATGGTCTCAATCTCCTGACCTCATGATCTGCCCACCTTGGCCTCCCAAAGTGCTGGGATTACAGGCATGAGCCACTGCGCCCGGCCTGAAGTTTTAAAGTATTATACAGCAGCTTATTACACCTCCTGTTATGGATAGCAGTAATAATAATACACAGTACTTAGCATTTACCACCCACAGGCACTGTTTGTTCCCAGTCGTGTTTTACACTTACTTATTCATTTGGTGCTCACAACAGCCTTATGAGGTGTAGGGGCCATTGTTACCCCTAGTTTCCAGATGAGGAAACTGAGGCAAAGAAAGGCTGAGTAACCTACCAAGGTCACATCACTAATGAATGGGGGGAGCTGGAGTCCAGTGTGGGCAGCCCCAGTCTAGATTCTGTAATCACTAGGAAAAACTGCCTCTGGGTATTTTTTGTGCTTTTTTTTTTTGGATGCTACAGATAATACTAAAATGAACATATTTCTACATACCTCTTCCTTTGCACATACATGAATAGCCTGGCCATCGTGGGTTAGAGTACGTGGGAGATGAGAAGGTAGAGATGACATGTGTAGACCATGCTTCAGAGAAAAGTTAATTTGAAAGGGACCAGAAAAAAGGGGTTGTTTTAGTTCCCATTTGTTTCCTTATCAGGAAGGATGGATTATTTTGTTTAGTGTTTTATCTCCCCTTGGGGTGATGACCTGCTTATGTCCTTTGTCCATTTATAGTCGGGACTCAGTGTGCTTCTCATCTTCCTGTGTGATTGACATTTACCCTTTTCATATACTACAAATACTTTTAGTCTCTTTATTTTCTTTTATTTTCAACTGTTTGTATTTTCTGTGTGTGTCTTTATTATCATTTCCTGCAGCTTCAACACTTTAAGAAATCACTGATTTCATTTTGCATTAAAGCTAGTTTATTTTTTGTATTTTAACTTTTAAATAATGTAATTGGCCGGGCACAGTGGCTCACGCCTGTAATCCCAGCACTTTGACAGGCTGAGGCAGGTGGATCACGACGTCAGGAGATTGAGACCATCCTGGCTAACACCGTGAAACACCGTCTCTACTAAAAATACAAAAAATTAGCCGGGCGTGGTGGCGGGGGGCCTGTAATCCGAGCTACTCTGGACGGGGAGGCAGGAGAATGGCGTGAACTCGGGAGGCGGAGCTTGCAGTGAGCCGAGATCGCGCCACTGCACTCCAGCCTGGGCAACAGAGGGAGACTCCATCTCAAAAAAAAAAAAAAAGTAAGATTGACTTTACTGCCCCTAAATTGCTGTTCATCCAAGTCAGTGCCCAATTACTTTTCTACACACATACATTGTTTTTTCTTTTGTTTGTTTTGTTTTGTTTTTGGGGGACGGAGTCTCTCTGTTGCCCAGCCTGGGGTTCAGTGGCCGGATCTCAGCTCACTGCAAGCTCCGCCTCCCGGGTTCATGCCATTCTCCTGCCTCAGCCTCCTGAGTAGCTGGGATTACAGGCGCCCACCACCTTGCCCGGCTGATTTTTTGTGTTTTTAGTAGAGACTGGGTTTTACCATGTTAGCCAGGATGGTCTCGATCTCCTGACCTTGTGAACTGCCCACCTTGGCCTCCCAAGGTGCTGGGATTATAGGGTGAGCCACTGCGTGCGGCCACACATGCATTCTTAGAAGCATTTTAAAATTATAATTCAGTGAATTTGGGGTCTTCCCATTGTTTTCTTTTAATTTGTATATCTGAGTTTGCCCTCACACCACACTATTATGGTAAATTTCATCTGTTTAACTTTTCTGTCTTCAGAATTTGAAGGATATTTTTTCTTTTTTTAGTTTCCCCAATAAACTTCTAAATCATTTTGACATTACTCTTTTTTTTTTTTTTTTTTTTTTTTGAGACGGAGTGTTGCTCTTGCTGCCTGGGTTGGAGTGCAACAGTGCGATCTTGGCTCACTGCAACCTCCGCCTCCCAGGATCAAGCTATTCTCCTGCCTTAGCCTCCGGAGTAGCTGAGATTACAGGCATGCGCTACCATGCCCGGCTAATGACATGACTCTTAAGACATGCTAGTGTTCGTGCTGAATGCCTCATTAGGTTAAGATCATAGAAACATGGCATTTGGAGAGCTGTTAAGGTTGCCTAGTTTCTCATTTCCATTTCTGTTTAATTTCTAGATTTTGGATCATTGTTTGACTTGGAAAATGATCTTCCTGATGAGCTGATACCCAATGGAGGAGAATTAGGCCTTTTAAACAGTGGGAACCTTGTTCCAGATGCTGCTTCCAAACATAAACAACTGTCGGAGCTTCTACGAGGAGGCAGCGGCTCTAGTATCAACCCAGGAATAGGAAATGTGAGCGCCAGCAGCCCCGTGCAGCAGGGCCTGGGTGGCCAGGCTCAAGGGCAGCCGAACAGTGCGAACATGGCCAGCCTCAGTGCCATGGGCAAGAGCCCTCTGAGCCAGGGAGATTCTTCAGCCCCCAGCCTGCCCAAACAGGCAGCCAGCACCTCTGGGCCCACCCCCCCTGCCTCCCAAGCACTGAATCCGCAAGCACAAAAGCAAGTGGGGCTGGCGACTAGCAGCCCTGCCACGTCACAGACTGGACCTGGTATCTGCATGAATGCTAACTTTAACCAGACCCACCCAGGCCTGCTCAATAGTAACTCTGGCCATAGCTTAATGAATCAGGCTTCACAAGGGCAGGCACAAGTCATGAATGGATCTCTTGGGGCTGCTGGCAGAGGAAGGGGAGCTGGAATGCCATACCCTACTCCAGCCATGCAGGGCGCCACGAGCAGCGTGCTGGCGGAGACCCTAACGCAGGTTTCCCCGCAAATGACTGGTCACGCGGGACTGAACACCGCACAGGCAGGAGGCATGGCCAAGGTAAGTGAGCTGACGCGCTTTCAATACTTCCTACCTAACCGCGGGCTTTCCCTCTGAGTAATGCGTAAAATGGGACCATGTGGCCCACTCCTGTTTCTCCTCTTGGGCTCTCCACGTGCCACTCATACTTGGAAGAGACAGATTTCTTTCTAGGTTAAAGATCTTTGCACCATTTCTGTCTTTAAAATGAGAATTCTTAAAAAAGTAGAATAGCTTGCAGGTCAGGCAGTTGGAAAATACAGGGCCTAACGTGTCCATGAACCTGTTAAAGGTTGCTTCCCGCCTCTGTACCGCCCACTGAGGAGGTGATCGTTAGTCTGTGTGCTCCTCTATGGCTACCCAGTGAAGTATCTGTTGTCACAGTGTCCATTTCACTGAATGAGAAAGCTGTGTTCCAGGGTTGTCAGCTCACTCTCTGCCATGTTAACAGGCAAGAGGTGGCAGAGCCAGGGAGAGGCGCGGGCATTCGGGTCCCAGAGGAAACCCTAGTGCAGTGATGCTTGAAGTGGGGTCCCCCAGACCAGCAGCAGCAGCAGCATCATCCCCTAGAAGCTTGTTAGAAATGCATACTTATTGACTCAGAAACTCGGGGTGGGGCCTGAGCTTGAAGAAGCCTCCAGATGGATGCTGGACGCAGTGACTCATGCCTGTGATCCCAGTACTTTGGGAGGCTGAGGTGGGTGGATAGCTCAAGTCTAGGAGTTCAAGACCAGCTTGGGCGCTGTAGCGAAACCCTCTTAAAAAAAAAAAAAAAAAGGCAGCAACAGCAGCCTCCAGGTGGTTCCAAGCTCACCCACATCCCCCC
>NC_045450.1:3781383-3819286 GCF_002776525.5 Piliocolobus tephrosceles | reverse complement strand
ACACACACACACACACACACACACACACACACACACACACACACACAGCCGAGAGGTCTGCTAGGGTAGGAAAAGGCCTGGACTGGGATTTGCAGCCACCAGCCTTGTAGCTGCCTTCTAGAGTAGGAACTGAACTTGGAGAAGGGGGAAGGCATATGCCTAGATAGATGTGAGACAGCTGGAAAAGCCCAAGGCTTACAGGGAGGTGTGCAGAGAAGGAAGCGCTGCCTATTCCCACTGAAGTGACAAACACTGTGAATGCTCTGCAGCCAGAGGCTTCTCAGCGGCAGCAACCAGGCACGCCTTCAGGCAGTGGAATTCCGCACATCCCAGAACAGAAAATCAGTTTGGGTTGTTCTTTGGATTTGTTTAGTCCCAAGTAAGTGTGAGGGAGAAATAAGAGTAGAACAGTTTCCCCACAAGGTTGATGAGAGCGTTGGGTGATGGGTCCGAAGCCCTGTGACTGTCGGAAACAAAGAGAGGATTTTTTTTTTAACTTAAGAAATGAAGGTAGAGTAATTCTCAGTGTTTAAATTGCATTTGTCTCTTTTGAAATGTTAGTAGAGGGGAACGTGAACTTAAATTTTACTTGTACCTGGCTTTTGAAGAAGAGTCTGTATGAGTGTGTCATTTAGAGTCGATTGAGAAGGAATTTCTCATGGGTTTATGGTTCCTGGAGAGATGATGTGATCCTTATTCCTCGTCCTAATTCAGTCATCACTCTACTTCTTACTACCCATTTTTAAAACTCTGTCTATTCTGGAGAGTTTTAAATCATACGAAGTGGACATAATAGTATAAAACAATGATTCCCAAACTTTTTTTTAATAATCAAGACTCCTGAATAATCTTAACAATTACTGAGGACCCCAAAGAGATTAATATGTGCAGTATGGCTGGGCGCGGTGGCTCAAGCCTGTAATCCCAGCACTTTGGGAGGCCGAGACGGGTGGATCACGAGGTCAGGAGATCGAGACCATCCTGGCTAACACGGATGAAACCCCGTCTCTACTAAAAAATACAAAAAACTGGCCGGGCAAGGTGGCGGGCGCCTATAGTCCCAGCTACTCGGGAGGCTGAGGCAGGAGAATGGCGTGAACCTGGGAGGCGGAGCTTGCAGTGAGCTGAGATCTGGCCACTGCACTCCAGCCTGGGCGACAGAGCAAGACTTCGTCTCAAAAAAAAAAAAAAAAATATGTGCAGTATACCTGTCAATATTTACTGTGTTAAATAGTAAAACAGAATTTTGAAACACATTTCATTATCCGTCCAGCTCAGTGGCATCACACATCACAAAGTAACTAGAAAACTAGATCTACTGTGTTCTTGTGAGAGAATGAGAGGGAAAAGGCAAATCATGTCTTAGTATTTTATGGAAATAGTTTTGACATCATGGTCCCCCTGAAAGGGCTGGGACCCTGGACTGCACTTCAAGAGCTTTTGATAACATGTATGTAGAAGTTAGACTTTGTAGGCCTAAACACAAAGCCGTTGTCACATATTAACAAATTTAACAGTAACTTCATGTCATACAGTATCCACAGAATAGCCACGTTTCCAGTGGTCTCATATGTTGTCATTTGTTTTTTTTTTTTTCCCGAGATGGAGTTTCACTATTGTTGCCCAGGCTCTGGAGTGCGTTGGCACCATCTGGGCTCACTGCAACCTCTGCCTCCTGGGTTCAAGTAATCGTTCTGCCTCAGCCTCCCGAGTAACTGGGATTACAGGCGCCTGCCACCACACCCGGCTTTTTATATTTTTAGTAGAGTCGAGATCAAGCTGGTCTCGAACTCCTGACCTCAGGCAAACTGCCTGCCTCGGCCTCTCAAAGCGCTGGGATTACAGGCGTGAGCCACTGCGCCTAGCCTGTAATTAGTTTTTACAGATTTTTACTCAAAATCTACATTTCAGTCAGTTGATATGCCTCTTAAGAATCTGTTATCTGTTGGTCTGTGGGATCCTTACAGTTTATTTATTGAAGAAACATGTTTTGGTTGTTGTCTGGTATTTATGCTGGGGAGTGTCTTCCAGAGGTTGGACTTTGCTGATTACACCTGTAACATTTCATGCTCCTCTGTCCACCCAGGCTTTTCATTCCATCCTGGGGTTCCTTTACACAGAGTGGTCTTTCTTTCAGACAGGAACTCGTGGATGTCACTGTTTGGAAAGTGAGCCTCACTTTAGCATGCTGGGGACAGTTGTCTCTTCTTTCCTATGGGTATCTCAAAGCAGCCCACTAGAGGTGGGTAGAGTGCTTTTTTTAAAGATGTGTCATGGCCTTTGGGTGGAATGAAGGACCAAGTGGTGGTGGGCAGAAAGTAAGAACAAGAGACAAGTCCATTTTAACCCATTCCCTCTCTAGAACCTTACGATAGCAGAGCCAACTAGATTTTAAAATGCACGGGGAAAAGGCGCTTTTTTTAAAAGATAATTTTGTTTTAAGAACGGTTACACAGGAAGTACATCCTATGAAATAATTAAAATAGTAGGAAAAAAGCAGCATCTTCCTTACAGATAAAGTTTTAAAATACATAATGAAACCGGACTACATAAGCACCTTGCTGTTTTATTTGACAGTATACCTTAGATGGCTTTCCGTGACACTGCACAGAGATTTTTTTTTTTCTTACTGATAGCAAAGTATTCCATTATATGATGCATCATAATTTATTGATCTGATCCTCTGAGGATGAACGTTTAGATTGTTTCTGACTTTTCACTAGTACAACAATGCTTGTCCACATATGTCATGGATTAGGTTCTGAAAAGGAATATTAATGGGTCACAGACTTGTTAAAAGTTTTGTTTTTAGAAAGTAAACATGCACATGATTTAACAACAAACAACCATAAAAATACTCTAAGGGTAAGAACCAAAGAGTTAATCCTTAATTCTTGAATTTTGGTTCTCCCAAATTCTCACCAAAGGCAACTATTATTTCTTACCTGTCCCGCTAGAGATGGTGTATGTATATAGAGGCATAGAGAGAGGTGTGTGGGCATGTGTGTGCTATCTCCCCAGACATAAAGAGTAGCATTACAGAACATTTTCCTGTGAGTGTAGACATTCCCCTCCCCACCCGTGGCTTACCATTACAAGTTGGAAATTCTTCCATGCTCCGTGTAGCTGTCAGTCATTCTTCATAGGTGAAATAGGAATTCCTGATTTGGGTGTATCATAATTTAAGGACTTGTGCCCTGTAGGCTGAGCATGTGGGTTATTCCCAGTGTCTTGCTGTTTTCACAATTTTACTTTGAACACATTGTACATACATCTTTGTACAGCTGAGTGATCATATCTGCTAGATAATTTATTGGACGTGGAATTTCTGAATTAAAAGATATTGAGATTTTTAAATAAGCGTAGATAATCTCAGATACTCTTCAGAAATATTGTGCAAATTACACCTTCACCAAGAGTGGGTGAGTCTCTATCCAGATCTTGACCAACACTGAATATTACCATCCTTTTACTTACTTGACATTCTGTTAAGCAAATTGTCTTCTTTATTAAGTGTGGCTTTTCATAAAGTCACTGGCAGTTGTATTTTATTGATTGTTCGTAATCTTTGTCCATTTTTCTCTTGAATTGTTTGTCATTTTTTCTCATTAATTTATATTCTTAAGTCTCTTAAAACGTGTTTTTCCCCTTTGTTATTTACCATAGTCTGTTTCACCAGGAATATGGTCACATAGGTTTACAATGTTTTTACCTAGTTTTCAGTTTGTATGGAAACACATTTATCCATTTATTTCCTTCATGACTTTTAGGTTTTATGTCACATTTTAGAAGTACTTTTCCTATTAAAAATTATGAAATATTTTCCTCTATTTTTCTCTTTATTAGTTGACTTTTTTTTTTGGAGATAGGGTCGCAGTTTGTTGCCCGGGCTGGAGTGCAGTGGCATGATCTCGGCTCACTGCAACGTCCGCCTCCTGGGCTCAGGTTATCCACCTGCCTCAGCCTCGCCAGTGTCTGGGACTACAGGCACGCAACACCACACCCGACTAATTTTTGTATTTTTTTGTGGAGACAGGGTTTCGCCATGTTGCCCAGGCTGGTCCTGAACTCCTGAGCTCAAGCAATCCACCCACCTTGGCCTCCCAAAGTGCTGGGATTACAGGCCTGAGCCACCGTGCCTGGCCTCCTTGAATCTTTAACTCAATTTGTTTTGGCATAAGGAGTGAGACACAGAGATCAGCAGTATATATTTTTTCATGTTATAGTCATCTTAGTACCATTTATTTAGATACCGATAATCCATCTTTTCTCCCACTGATAATGATGTGCTATTTTTGGTATATACCTTATTCTCTTTTCAGATATGTAGGATTTGGGTCTTATTTCTGAGCTCTTTTCTTTAGTTCCATTGATGTTTGCTTGTTCCTGTGCCAGAAATGTATTAACTTAGCTGTGTGATGAATTTTAGTATATGACTACACTAGTTATTTCTCACACAAGTGGTTCTCAACTCTGTCTGTACTTTATCAGATTTATCTGGAGAGCTTTTAAAAATATGATGCCTGAACCCCACTACAGAGCAGTTAGTTAGAATCTGGGGGATATGATAGAAGCATTCATATAGTGTGTAGTTCCTCAGATGATTTTTATGGCAGCCAGGGTTGAGAACCCCATTGTGTTCGATAAATTTAGGACTTTTTCTTTTTCAAATTTTAAAAACAAAAAATCTTTGGGATTTTGGATTTAGAAGAATCAGTGCAACTTTATAAGTCATTTTAGGAGGGATGTGACATTTTAACAGTTCTGTGACTTCCTGAGTCGTCTTATACGTGCGAATTATCTTTTCTGGGGGTCTTATGCTGCTTGAAAGCATAGTATGGTTTTATCTATCTGTGTAATCTTTCTCACTAAGTTTATTTCTGGAGGCATGGGGTTTTTGTTGCTGTTGGTGATGAGTTATATTTCATTATCTAACTGGCTATTTTAATATACGAAAGATGTTATGTATATGCTACTCTGATAATCTGGCTGCTTTGTGGGATTATCTTAATTATTCTGATAAGTTTTCAGGAGATTCTCTTGGGTTTTCCAAGGAGATAGTCATCTTTTGCATTATTGATACTCTTGTTTTCTCCTTGCCAATATTTTTACCAGTGTTTATGCTCTCAGGCATCACTGTCTCGTGTCCTACTTAAATGGAGGTGTATCTAGTGTTTTATTATTAAGAATAATGTGAGCTTTGGTTTGCAGTCAGTAGTATATTTCTTTTAAAGTTGGGGCATAATCTGTTCCTCATAAAATAAATGATAAAATCTAAATGTTAGGTTTTATCAGATTTCTTTTTGATACCTACCTATGTTGATTACCCTGTGATTTTTCACTTTCTGTTTATTTATGTGACAGATTATCTGTGTAGGTTTTATAATACCAAATTGAACCATCTCTGTAATTTTAAAATCAAAAGTTAACGTATTGCTGAGTTTTAATTGCTAGTGTTTCATTTAGAATTTTGTTTCTCACTTATAAGTGATGAAATTGATCCATAGTTCTTTTTGTGCTTTGTCAATTTTTATATCAGTGTTATGTTAACTTGGTCAAAAAGAGTTTGAAAGTCTTTCATATTTATTCTCTGAAGCAGTTTAAATTAATTTGGAATTATCTATTCCATGAAGAATTGAGACTTCACCCTTACAGTAATGTGGGTCTGAAGCCTTTTTTTTTTCCTAGGAAGTGACTGAAGATCTTTGACAACAGTGCTGGTCGTGGTGGCTCACACCTGCAATTCCAGCACTTTGGGAGGCTGAGGTGGGAGGATTGCTTGAGCCCAGGAGTTCAAGACCATCCTGGTAACATAGGGAGACCCTGTCTTTAAAAAAATTTTTTTAATTTGCTGGTCATGGGGGCACATGTCTGTGATCTCAGCTACTCAGGAGGCTGAAGCAGGTGGATCGCTTGAGCCCAGGAGTGCAAAGTTGCAGTGGACCAGAATCGTACCACTATACTCAAGCATACCAACAGAGTGAGACTCTGACTCAAAAAAAAAAAACAAAAAAAAAAAACGTTGACAACAACTTTATCACTATTTTCTATAAATATTGACATTGGCTGTTTTAGGCTTTTAGTAGTCTCTTAGGTCAATATAGTTTTTATGTAGTAAAGTCTAAATTTGCTTTGATTTTGAGAAAAACTAAAAGAGACTTAACTTTTAATCTTTGTTTTTTTTTAAAAAAAATAGGAGGTAGGCAAGTCCCATGTTACAGATTAAGAAGTGGAGGCCGCCAGTGAATGGCAGAACCAGGCTATTTTTTTTTTGCATCCACACGGTCTGGCCGGGGGACTGCTAACACTAATGCACTGCAGTCTGTTCTTTTGTGAGGTTTGTAGTTTCTGTTTTAGTAGAAAATTCTTTTCATCTAGTCTTTAAAATTTGTTAACTTAAAGCTGTGCAAAAATGTGTGCAGTTCTTTGTCATTGTTGATGTTTGTGATTATTTCTCCTTTTCTCATTCCTAATTTTTTTTTTTTTTTTGAGATGGAGTTTCGCTCTTTTTGCCCAGGCTGGAGTGCAGTGGCATGATCTCGGCTCACTGCAGTCTCCGCCTCCCAGGTTCAAGTGAATCTTCTGCCTCGGCCTCCTGAGTAGCTGGGATTACAGGCGCCTGCCACCACACTCGGCTAATTTTTTGTATTTTTAGTAGAGGCGGGGTTTCACCACGTTGGCCAGGCTGGTTTTGAACTCCTGACCTCAGGTGATCTGCCCACCTCAGCCTCCCAAAGTGCTGGGATTACGGGCCTGAGCCACCGTGCCCAGCCATCTCATTTCTAATGTCATGTGACTCTTAAAATATTTACAGTAGGAAAAACACAACCCGTGTTGACAACATGGCACTGTTAACAATACATGATATTACTGTTTTTTTCTTTTGCTTACTCTTGTGATAGAAGGCATGATAAGACTTTTTTAAAGAAAAAAAAAATAAAACAATTGCTTTATTTAGACAGTAGCCAAACTTAACATGTAGTCTTACGAGGGGAGCATGTGCTCGTTTTCTACTAAGAATAACTCATACACTTGTCGTCTAGAAAGAAAGGAAAAAAGATCAATTTAGGTGGGATTTAGAAGCCGCACAGACACTCTCTCTCCTGGCTACAGGTGGTGAGAGATGTTGCTCGGCACAGAGATGACAGAAGGAAGTCAGAAGCTGGTAGAAAGAGGAAGGTGTAATTTCGGGTCAGGGGGTCCGGAGGCATTCTAATTTTAAGGTTGATAAGAATTTGCTTTTGTGACCTTAGAAATCTTTTAAGTACTTTCTTTTAACTAACAAATCTGAAATGTGTCCAAAATAGTTTGTATGGTAATCCGTCTTCACAGGGGGTCAGAATAGGGCTTATTTTTTGAATAAAGTGTTTGGAATATTCGTCTTTTTTAGAAAGTGGTCAGAAAACACAGGGCTTGATTTTTGACTAGAGGTGTTCCTGGAGTAAAGGTTTTAAATTAGATCAGCTCCCAGGACTCAAGTCAGCCATCATTATCGTCAGATACTGTAAAGCAGTGGTTCCCAAACTTTGAACATTCAGCAGAGTCACTGCAGGCTTGTCAAGACAGATTTCTGCCTCCAACTTTCTAAGTTTCTGATTCAGCAGATTTTGGCTGGGACCTGAGAATTTACATTTCTAACCAGCTCACAGGTGACCCTAATTGTGGTGGTCAGGGACCACACTCTGAGAATCTGTGCTCTAAAGGAGTAGATTAGCAGAATATAGTCAGTAAAGAATTAGTAGAACCAAGTTGACTAAGAAATGACTAATCTACCTTCTCTATTTTGGGTAGATTATTGGAAATCTCTAATTTTATTTGTTTATTTTGAGACAGGGCCTCACTGTCACCCAGGTTAGAGTGCAGTGGCATTATCATGGCTTCCTGCAGCCTCGAACTCCTGGGCTCAAGCAGTGCTCCAGCCTCAGCCTCCTAAGTAGCTGGTACTACAGGTGTGCACCATCATGCCTGGCTAATTTTTTTTGATTTAAAAAAAAAAATAGATTCTCGGCTGGGCGCGGTGGCTCAGGCTTGTAATCCCAGCACTTTGGGAGGCCGAGGCGGGTGGATCACGAGGTCAGGAGATCGAGACCATCCTGGCTAACATGGTGAAACCCCGTCTCTACTAAAAATACAAAAAACTAGCCGGGTGTGGTGGTGGGCGCCAGTAGTCTGAGCTACTCGGGAGGCTGAGGCAGGAGAATGGCGTAAACCCAGGAGGCAGAGCTTGCAGTGAGCCTCTCCAGCCTGGGCGAAAGAACGAGACTCTGTCTCAAAAAAAAAAAAAAAAAAAAAAAAAATTGATTGTCTTATATACACCTTTATTTGTACTGAAAATTGTAAGAAGAGCACAAAGTTTCCTCTTATTGCAACCCAAATTTTTCTTAGTATTACACTCTAGCCGAACTACCCCATGCTTTCTTTACCCACAAATGACTTTGCTTCAAATTCTCGATGTTGGGTTTCATCTCACTGACTTTGGGCTTCTAAAACACATGGGGATACTTACGTCCTCTTGGCTTCTTTGAGTCAAACAGTAGAGCTGAAGTATACTGAAGTTATTCAGATACGTTCAAACTACACAGACCCATTATACGTCACTAGCATCATGGTAGAAAGGAAAAGATACAAGAAAAATACATCCTAGAACTCATCAAAATTTTTGGTATATAGTGTGTTGTAGCATAGAGTAGCTTTCTCAACCTGCTAAATAAAATTACCAGCAAGAAAAAAAAGTACAAGAATAAGGTTTATGGCTGAAGTGGCTCAGTGTTGTAATTCCCTATTCTAGCACTCTCAAAAGTACCCCATCTGTTACACATGCAAAAACTGCAGCAACATCTGTAATGTCCACTTCTTGATTCATTCTGAACTCCCTTAAGCCCAGTGTTTGTTAGTTCTCTTTCAAGCCTAGGAACTCTGCCAAGTAACAGGTATCTCAATTTTGCCATCCTTTCTTTTTGCATAGACAGCAGTGTTCTTCATCTTCTCCTGTCAAGCAAGTCGTCTCTGATTTCCCTGAGGATCATTGCTCCAGTATACTGTTGTTGGGGTGAGCCTTCTGGTAGAGGGGAAGAGAATTTGGTACTAGGGTTGATAGTCAAGTTACTAAGGTTCTTCATCAACATCTCAGAGCCTGGCTAATTTTTGTGTTTTTAGTATAGACGGGGTTTCACCATGTGAGCCAGGCTGGTCTTGAACTCCTGACCTCAGGTGATCCACCTGCCTTGGCCTCCCAAAGTGCTAGGGTTACAGACGTGAGCCACCTCACCTGGCCTTACGAATTTCTTTTTTAAACTTTTTAATTAAATGAGATTGCATATGTATATTAAATGGATTGAGACACACATAGTACTTAGTATACTTACTGCAGCAGCAGTAGTAATAGCAGCAGCTCAGACTGCCTTCTGCAGATGTAGTGGCTAATTGCTTTCAATCCTGGCTTGGGCTCTGAAATAAGCTGCCTCAGTTCACATCCAGGCTTCACTAATTATTAGCTATGGGAAACTTGTTTAATTTCTCCGGGTTTTAGTTTTTTTGGCTTTTTTTTTTTGAGACGGAGTCTTGCTCTGTCGCCCAGGCTGGGGTGCAGTGGCGCAATCTCGGCTCACTGCAAGCTCCGCCTCTCGGGTTCACGCCGTTCTCCTGCCTCAACCTCCCGAGTAGCTGGGACTACAGGGACCTGTCACCATGCCCTGCTAATTTTTTGTGTTTTTAGTAGAGACGGGGTTTCACCGTGTTAGCCAAGATGGTCTCGATCTCCTGACCTCATGATCCGCCCACCCCGGCCTCCCAAAGTGCTGGGATTACAGGCGTGAGCCACCGCGCCTGGCTTTTTGGCTTTTAAATGAGGATAATAGTAGCTGCCATTGAGAATTGTTCTGTCAGTTAAAAATAGATAATAATCTCTATCTTACAGAATTGCGTGCCAATTAAATGAGATGATGTATGTAACATTCTTAGTATATGCATAGGTTTACTGAAAACCTTCCAGAGAATATCGAGTAGTGAACTGGTGAGGTGCTTTGCCACATAAAATATTTGAGATAGCCACAAAACATTTGAAGTGATAATGAGACTGCTTTTCAAATGTTTTCTGACAACATTTTTTGGTAGTAAAAATAGCTGTTGAGCTTGGTGGCTCATTCCTGTGATCCAGCTACTTGGGAGGCAGAGGTGGAATTATTGCTTTAGGCCAGGAATTTGACACCAGCCCGGGCAACAGATCAAAATCCTATATCAAGTTTTAAAAAGTTGATGTTTGTTACACAAAATTAGCACAGAAATGTCTAGAAAAGAAAATCTTGCCTATAAGCCTATCACCCAGTCATACTTAGCACTAAAGAAAACATACTCCTGGTGTTTTCTCTACCAGTCTTTTATCTATAATCATGTATCTTTTTTAAAGTCAAAGTTGGAGTAGTATTTCCAGTTAACTTTGTGGCTAATTATTTTCTGTAACACAAACTGAATGAATGTTTGGCATGATAACAACAGTAAAGATTTTTATTTGATGTATCTCCCAGGTGACCGGCTTGAAGAGTAACTTAAACATGCGTCACTTAATGATGGGGGTGAAATGCATCCTTAAGTGATTATGTTATTGTAGGAACATTATAGAGTAGTTACACAAACCTAGATGGCATAGCCTATTACACACCTAGGCTATATAGTATACCCTGTTGCTCCTAGACTCTAAATCTGTACATCATGTTACTGTAATGAATACTGTGGGCAGTTGTAACACAGTGCTTCAATGCTAAGTATTTATAAACCTCAACATTTCTATACATAGAAATGGTATAGTAAAAAATACTGTGTAAAAGATTTGAAATAGTACACCTGACCAGGCACTCAGTTCCATGCCTGCAATTCCAGCACTTCGGGAGGTTGAGGCAGGAGGATCACTTGAGCCTATGAGTTGGAGACCAGCCTGGGCAGCATAGATCCTGGTGTGTGTGGCATGGGTGGGCGGGTGTGTGTGTAAAACACACCTGTATAAGGCATTTACTATGAAAGGTGTTTGCAGGACTGGAAGTTGCTGTGGATGAGTGAATGAGTGGTGAGTAAATGTGACAGCCAAGAATATTGCTGAACACTGCTATAGGCTTTATAAACACTATACACTTAGGCCACACTCTTTATTTTTTTAATTTCAGTAATAAATTAACCTTGGCTTACTATAACTTTTCACTTTATAAACTTCAGCTTTTTAAAAACTTTTTTATTATTTTGTGTTAACACTTAGCTTAAAACACAAACGCACTGTACGGCTATACAAAAGTATTTGTGCTTATTCTATAAGCTTTTTTCTATTTTAAAATTTTTTATTTTTTATTTTTTTTGAGACAGAGTCTCGCTCTGTTTACTAGGCTGGAGTGCAGTGGTGCAATCTCTGCTCACTGCAACCTCCACCTCCCGGGTTCAAGCAGTTCTTCTGCCTCAGCCTCTCAAGTAGCTGGGATTACAGGCACATGCTGCCACGCCCACCTGATTTTTTGCGTTTTAGTAGAAACAAGGTTTTACCTTGTTTCCCAGGCTGGTTGCAAACTCCTGAGCTCAGGCAATGCGCCCACCTTGGCCTCTCAAAGTGTTGGGATTACAGGCGTGAGCCACTGCACCCAGCCAATTCTTTAATTTTTTAAACTTTTTTGTTAAAAACTAAAACATAAATGTACACACACACAGACACACACACTAGCCTAGGCCTCTACAAGGTCAGGATCATGACCTCCACATCTTGTCCCACTGGAAGGTCTTCAGAAGCAGTAACATGTATGGAGACTGTCATCTCCTATAATGACAATGCTGCCTTCTGGAATACCTCCTGAAGGACCTGCCTTGAGGCCATTTTACAGTTATGCAAAAGTAGAAGGATTATACTCTAATAAGTGTAGTAAATACATAAACTAGTAACAGTCATTTATTATCATTATCAAGTATTATGTACTATACATAATTGAGCCATGCTTTTATACAGCTGGTAGTGCATAGATTTGTTTCCACCAGCATCTTCACAGACACATGTGTAATGCCTTATGCTATGACACTTTCAACAGCTACTACATCACTAAGCCATTGGAATTTTTCAGTTCCATGATAATCTTATGGGACCACTGTATATGAGGTCTGTAGTTGTCTGAAATGTTGTTATGCAGTACATGACTGTACTTGTACGAAAAACCATTATCTTCGTTACTTTATCAACTAAAAGTAGCTATTAAGATCTGGAGTTAAAGACCTACGTATATTAATTTTAAAAATATTTTTATTCTTTTATTATTTTTGGAGTTGTAATTTACATAGCATGAAATGCACAGATCTTATATTTGTCAAAACCCTTTACCCATGTAGCGCACACCCCTATCAAGATTCAGGACATTTCTCTTAGCTCAGAAAGCTCCTTTGTATGCCTCCGTTTTTCTGTCCCCACTCATTCCCACACAATTACTGCTAATTTCTTTTTCTTTCTTTTTTTTTTTTTTTGGAGACTGAGTCTCACTCTGTCACCCAGGCTGGAGTGCAGTGGCACGATCTTGGCTCACTGCAACCTCCACCTCCCGGGTTCAAGCAATTCTCCTACCTCAGCCTCCAGAGTGGCTGGGACTACAGATTTGCACCACCATGCCCAGCTAGATTTTGTCTTTTTAGTAGAGACAGGGTTTCACCACGTTGCCCAGGCTGGTCTTGACCTCCTGACCTAGTGATTCGCCACCTCAGCCTCCCAAAGTGTTGGGATTACAGGCATGAGCCACTGCGCCCGGCTGCTAATTTCTTTAACCATGAATTGCTTTGCCTGTTCTCAGACTTCATATAATGGAATCATGTAGTACGGTGACTTACAGTATGTGCTTTCTTTATAAGGCTTCTTTTGCTCACAACTTGTTTTCTGAGATTCATCCATGTTGTTGGCATGAGCTAGTTATTTTTTATTGCTAAATGGTATTCTATTTTGTGACTATAGCATAATTTGCATGTCCATTCTCCCATTAATGGACGTTGGGGTGGTTTCCAGTTTGAAGCTATTAAGAATAAATCTTGGCCGGGCGCGGTGGCTCAAGCCTGTAATCCCAGCACTTTGGGAGGCCGAGACGGGTGGATCACGAGGTCAGGAGATCGAGACCATCCTGGCTAACACGGTGAAACCACGTCTCTACTAAAAAAAAAAAAAAAAAAAAAAAAAAAAAAAACTAGCCGGGCGAGGTGGCGGGCGCCTGTAGTCCCAGCTACTCGGGAGGCTGAGGCAGGAGAATGGTATAAACCCAGGAGGCGGAGCTTGCAGTGAGCTGAGATCCGGCCACTGCACTCCAGTCTGGGCGATAGAGCGAGACTCCGTCTCAAAAAAAAAAAAAAAGAATAAATCTGCTGGGCGCGGTGGTGCACACTTGTAATCCCAGCACTTTGGAAGACCGAGGTGGGCGGATCATGCAGTCAAGAGATCAAGACCATTCTGTCTAACACGGTGAAACCCCCATCTCTACTAAAAGACAAAAAATTAGCCGGGCGTGGTGGCAGGTGCCTGTGGTCCCGGCCACTCAGGAGGCTGAGGCAGGAGAATGGCGTGAATCCGGGAGGTGGAGCTTACGGTGAGCTGAGATCGCGCCACTGCACTCCAGCCTGGGTGACAGAGCAAGACTCCGTCTCAAAATCAATCAGTCAATCAATCAGTCAATCTTCTGTGGACATTTTTGTGCAACTTTTTTTGTGGGCATAGAAGTTTTCATTTCTTTTAGATAAATAACTAGGAATGAAATTGACTGTACAAGGAGGTGTCTGTTTCTGGACTTTGTAGTCTAAGAGCAAACTATAGCCCACAGGCCACATCCAGCCCCATGACCTGTTTTTATATGGTGTGCCATGTAAGAGTGGGTTTTATAGTTTTTAAGAATTGTTTAAAAAGAAAACAATCTGGAATGGAAACCATAGGTCATCTGCAAAGACTAAATTATTTATTAACTGGTGGCCCTTCGCAGAAAAAAAAATCCCTGTACCTCTGTTCTAGTCTATTCAATTGATCTATTTTTCTATTCATTTAGTTTGTTTTTAAGAAAAGTTTTTAAAGATTTAATTTTTTTTAGAGTAGTTTGGGCTTCACAATGAAATGAAGGTACAGAGATTTTCCATCTATCCCCTGTTCTCCTAGTTCATAGTCTTCTCCATTATCAACATCTTCCCCAACTCCCCTGTCTAGAATGGTACAGTTGTCACAATCAATAAACTGGTATTGATACATCATGATCAACCCAAAGTCTGTAATTTACATTAGGGTTCACTCTTGGTGGTGTACATTCTGTGGACTTGGACAAATGTATAATGATGTGCATCATTACAGTGTCATGCAGAGTATTTTCACTGCCCTAAAAGTCGTCTGTATTTCACCTCTTCATCCCTCTCTCCTCCCCCAAAACCCTGGCAACCACTGATTGTCTCCACAGTTTTGCCTTTTTGTAAACTTACCATCATACAGTGTGTAGCCTTTTCTGATTGGCCTCATTCATTTAATAATAATATTTAAGGTTCTTTTGGGTCTTTTCATGGCAATTATCCCTTTATCTACTGAAAGACTTCATGGTTGCTCCCAGGTTTTGGCAATTATGAATAAAGCTGCCATAAACATCCATGTGCAGTTTTTTGTCTGGACGTAAGTTTTTACCTGTTTTGGGTAGATGCCAGTGAGCGCAATTGCTGGATCATATTGTAAGAGTATGCTTAGTTTTGTGAGAAACTGCAAAAATGTCTTCTAAAGTGACTGTATCATTTTGCATTCCCTCCAGTGAAGAATGAGAGTTCCTGTGGCACTACATCCTCGCCGGCATTTGGTGTTGACAGTGTTCTGGATTTGGCTATTCTAATAGGCAAATAGTGGTATCTCATTGTTTTAATTTGCATTTCTCTGATAAGCTGTGGATCATCTTTTCATACGTTTATTTGCCATCTGTGTATCTTCTTTGATGAGGTGTGCGTTAAGGTCTTTGGCCCATTTTTAAACCAGGTTGTTGAGTTTTGAGAGTTCTTTATATATTTTTGCAAATAGATCTTTATCAGATGTGTCTCTTGCACATATTTTCTCCCAGTCTGTGCCTTGTCTTCTCATTCTCTTGACATTATCTTTGAAGGGGCAGTTTTAATTTTAATGAAGTCCATTCTATCAATCATTTCTTTTATAGATGAAGCTTTCATAGATGTAGTTTAGTTTTACAGTAAGTATTAAAGTCAGGTTGCTTAGTTTCTCATTTTCATTTCTGTTTGATTCCTAGATTTTAGATAATTATTTGTTGCTAGTGTGGAGAAGTATAATAAATTTTTCTGTATTAATGTTGTATCTTGTAACCCTTCTGAACTCACTTATTAATTCTGTAAGATGTCTTAGAATTTTCTGGGACATGTCTGAGAATAAAAATAACTTGTTTCTTCCTTTTTCATCTGTATGCATTTTATTCATTTTTCTGGCTTTAATGTTCTGCCTAGGACCTGTAGTACAATGTTTCGTTTGTTTGTTTTGGGTTTCTTTTGAGGTGGAGTCTCACTCTGTAGCCCAAGCTGAAGTGCAGTGGCGCTGTCTCGACTCACTGCAACCTCCACCTCTGGGGCTCAAGCGATTCTTGTGCCTCAGCCTCCTGAGTAACTGGGACTACAGGCATGCACCACCACACCCAGCTGATTTTGTATTTTTAGTAGAGATGGGGTTTCACCATGTTGGTCAGGCTGGTCTCGAACTCCTGACCTCAGGTGGTCTGCCCACCTCGGCCTCCCAAAGTGCTGGGATTTATAGATGCAAGCCACCGTGCCCCGCCAGTACAATGTTTAATAAAAGCAGTGACAGTGTTCTTCCCTTGTCTTATTCATGACCTGTGGGAAAAAAGCATTCAGCCTTTCGTTAAGTATAATGTTATTGTAGGCTTTAGGTATCATCCATTAGGATGAGGAATTCTGTTACTAGTTTGCTGAGTCTTTTGATCATACATGATTACTGAACTTTGTCATGTCTTTTCTTCATTTATTTATTTATTTTTTTTTTGAGACGGAGTCTCACTCTGCTGCCCAGGCTGGAGTGCAGTGGCCAGATCTCAGCTCACTGCAAGCTCCGACTCCCGGGTTCACGCCATTCTCCTGCCTCAGCCTCCCGAGTAGCTGGGACTATAGGTGCCCGCCATGTCGCCTGGCTAGTTTTTTGTATTTTTTAGTAGAGACGGGGTTTCGCCATGTTAGCCAGGATGGTCTCAATCTCCTGACCTCGTGATCCGCCCGTCTCGGCCTCCCAAAGTGCTGGGATTACAGGCTTGAGCCACCGCGCCCGGCCTTCTTCATTTTTTTTGAGATGAATCGTAGGGTGTTTTTTTTTTTTTAATTTGAATGTGAATTACATCTTTCTGAATGTTGAATCAACCTTACATTCCTATGAGATAACCCCACTTGGTTGTGGAGTGTTAATCTTTTTTATTACTGGATCTGATTTATTAGAATATCGTTCAGGATTTATGCTTCCACAGTAATGTGCTACGTAACGAATTTTGGTCAACAGCAGTACTACATATACAACAGTGGTTCCACAAGACTATAATATATTTTTACTGTGTCTTTTCTATGTTTAGATACACAAATACTTACAATTGTGTTATAGTTGCCTCCAGTATTCAGCACAGTAACAAGCTGTACAGGTTTGTAGCCTGGGAGCAGTGGGCTCTACCGTACAGCCTAGGTGTGTAGTAGGCTGCACCATCTAGGTTTGTGTAAGTACACCCACAGTGTGAGTTCCCACAGTGTCCATAATCACCTGATGACACTTTTCTCGGAAGATAGCCTTGTCTTTGGGTGAAACATGATTGGTATATTCATGAGTGATACGGGTCTATAACTTTCTGGTTTTTTGGAGTGTTCTTACTTGATTTTGGTAACAATAATATACTGGCTTCATGAAGTTACCTGGGAATTGTTCCCTCTCTTCTGAAAGTTCATCTAAGATCAGTATTATTTATTCCTTAAATGTTTGATAAAATTCACCAGTGAAGCGATCCAGGTCTGGAGTTTTCCTTGTGGGACGCTTTTAAAATTATGATTCAATTACTTTAATAGGTATTAGTTATTCAGATTTTCTGCTGCTTGTTCCTCATTTTGGTAATTTGTATTTTTAAGTAATATATCCATTTTATTTAAGTTCTTGAATTGATTTGGCATAAAGGTGTTCATAACATTTCTCCACTGTTTTCTTTTTTTCTTTTCTTTTTTTTTTTTTAGCTGAGTTGGAGTCTCCCTCCGTTTCCCAGGCTGGAGTGTAGTGGCGCCATCTCAGCTCACTGCAACCTCCACCTCCTGGGTTCAAACACGTCTCCCACTTCAGCCTCCCAAGTAGCTGTGATTACAGGCGTGTGCCACCACACCTGGCTAAGTTTTGTATTTTTAGTAGAGGAAGGGTTTCGCCATGTTGGCCAGGCTGGTGTCGAACTCCTGACCTCAAGTGATCCACCTGCCTCAGCCTCCCAAAGTGCTGGGATTACAGGCGTGAGCCACCACGCCCGGCCTCTCTACTCTTCTGAATGTGGGTAGAATTGATAATAATGTCTGGTGTACTCTCTTGTTTTTTCCACATTGAGCTAGGTTGGGGTTTGTCCATTTTATTGGTATTTTCAAAGAGCCAGCTTTTGATTTTGTCAGCCTTTTCTTGTTTGTTTTCTGTGTCATTTATTTCTGTCTTTATTTTCTTCTGCTTATTTTGGGGTAGAAGTTTGTATCACTGATTGTAGACTTTTCCAGTATTAACATTTGGGCAATAAATTTCTCCTTAAACCCTGTGCATCTTTTTCATTTCCCATTTCCTTGAATCCTTTAAATCCATAAACCTTAAAAAGTGCCCCAAATACTGTTGTTAATTGCGTCTCAAATTTTAATACATTTTTAAAATTAGTTTAAAATGTTTATATTTTGCATGTGATTTATTCTTTGACCCATGAATTATGGTGAAGTGTATTTAGCGTAGGAATTTTGCAGATACTTTGTTGCAGGTTTCTAACTCCACTGTGTTGAGAGAACGTGCTTTGTATGATTGTTGTCCTTTGAAACTGGAGACTTGTCTTACGGCCCAGCAAATGGTTTTTCTTGACAAATATTCTGTCTATACTTGAAAAGAATGACCAGGCGCAGTGGCTCATGCCTGTAATCCCAGCACTTTGGGAGGCGAAGGCGGACAGATCACTTGAGTTTCAGACCAGCCTGGCCAACGTGGTGAAACCTGTCTCTACTAAAGATACAAAAAAAATTAGTAGCCAGGCATGGCGGTGCGCATCTGTAGTCCCAGCTGCTTGGGGAGCGGGCTGAGATACGAAAATCACTTCACCGCAGGAGGCAGAAATTGCAGTGAGCTGAGGTTGTGCCACTGCACTCCATCCTGGACAGGGAGCAAAAACTGTCTCAAAAAAAAGAATGTGTATCCTACAGTTGTGGGATGTGATGTTTCATAATTGTCAATTAGAATAAATTGGTTGATGGTGTTCAAATCCTTATTGATTTTTTTTGTTCTGTTGGTTACTAAGAGAGGATTGTTAAAATCTACAATTATAACTGTAGGTTTGTCTAGTTTTTCGTTTAGTCAGAACAACATGTAACTACTTGTTTCGTGTGATTTGAAACTCTTATTAGGTTAATATGTATTTTGGATTGTTATGCCTCTGGTAAATTTAGCCTTTTATCATTATGAAATATTTGTTTTTGCTGATATTCTTTGTCTCCTTTTTCTTATGTTTAATGTAGCCTCCTTATGATTAGCATTCACAAATTTTTTTTCCACTCTTTTTGTTTCGTTTTGATACAGGATTTCACTCTCACCTAGGCTGGAGTACAGTGGCGCAATCGGGGCTTACTGCAACCTGTGCCCCCCACTCCGGGTCAAGCAATCCTCCCACCTCAGCCTCCTGAATAGCTGGGACCACAGGCACACACCACCACGTCTGGCTATTCTTTTATGTTTTTAGTACAGACAGGGTCTTGCCATGTTGCCCAGGCTGGTCTCAAACTCCTGAGCTCAAGCGATCTGCCCACCTCGGCCTCCCAAAGTGCTGAGATTACAGGCATGAGTCACCACATGCAGCCCACTCTTAACTTTGTCTTTACATTTAAAGTATGTCTCTTGTAAACAGCATAGCATTAGATATTGTTTTAATGTATTCTGATAACCGTAGTCTTTTAATTGTAGTGTTTAGTTTATTTATATTTAATGTTAATAATTGTTGGGTTTAGGTTTCTGATCTTTTTTGTTTTGTTTGCCCCTTCTATGTTTTGTTTTGCTTTTTTTTCTTCCTTCCTGCTCTTCTTTTATAGGCAAATTCCAACATCTCCATCATCTCCATCTGTTTCATTTGCAGTCTTTTGTTTGTTTAAATATAGAATTCCTGGTTATGTGTCACATCTTCCTGCTCCTTGGCATATTCAGTACTTTCGGACTGTGCAGTGGACGTGGTGGATAACATTGCTGAATATGGGTTTTATTGTCCTTTAATAGTGTGTTTTGTTCTGGCAGGCACTTAATTACTCAGATCAGTTTGATTCTTTCAAAGCTTGTTTTTATACTTACTTAGGACAGGTCTTGAAGCCCTGTTCCTTAGACATGGCCTTTTTTGGGGTCTCCGTTTAATTCCTGGGGTGTTCAGCAAGATCTTGAAACTCTAGCTGATCAGAACTTCTTTGTCTCTAGTACTGTGCCACCTCTGGAATCAGTTCAATTCACAATTCCTTTGTAGTCCTGCACGCTTAGTCACACTTCCAGTAAGCCCTAGGAGGTGTGGTGATGTGATTGTTGTGTGTGGTCGCACTGGGAGATACTCTCCATTTTAATGGTGTGAACATAACATTATGGTATATAACGGTTATCTCGTAGTGACTGTGTATTTCACACTTTAAACGTTATCTCTCATCTTCTGAATCGTCTGAAGATTAAGTTCAGTGTAGAAACTTGGGCAGTGCCACATCTAACATTCTTAATGTAAATGGGTCCAAATCATAACTTCAAGGATCAACTTTTCCAAAATATTTTTGCTATATTTTAAAAAGAGTTACATTTATACAAATTACCAGAGACAGTAATTTGCTGTCCATCTGTCACCAAGTTAAAATATCTAAGGGTTTTTATTTTGATTACCATGTATTTTTTTTTTTGCATTTTTCAAAATTATATATATGACTATAGCATAAAATTTCAGTGTGATCCCGGTATGAGCAAGGATAACAATTACTATATTTATTCTTCCTGAATTACAGTAAGAGGAAGAGCAGAAAAGGACATGCCTATTGTACTGGGCACTGTGCTGGGTGCTTTGCAAACATGATCTTGCTTCATCTCATTTTTAATAATCCTGTGAGTTGGTTGCCATGTGTCTTTTATAACAAGGAGTAAAATATTCTGAACCACTTTCCTGCCTATCCAGAAAATTATCCAAGATGACACATGTTTGAAAGTGGTAAACTTTTACTTAAAATCCACCTATTATTGACTCCAAGTCTGTATTTTTTTCTACTACATCATTTTGTTTGTAATATAGCTGTATTCAAACTATGGTGGGGAAACACATAAGACCTTATTTTCTGTATGTGGATCAGGTTTTCTCCCATACACAAAATTTATAGAAAGATAACCTGGAGGGTGAGTCTAATTTCCCGGGACTATTTTTGTCAAATGAAAGAATGTACGCTTATTCCTTTCTAGAAACATACCCTTGTATGCTGTAAGCTTTGCCTGTGGTCTTACTGTGCTATGGCTCTTAACGCGAAATACTAATTCAGCCAAACAATTTTTGTAAGACCCATAAAGAAGTCAGCTTCGGCCAGGCGCGGTGGCTCATGCCTGTAATCCCAGCACTTTGAGAGGCCGAGGCGGGTGGATCACCTGAGGTCACAAGTTCGAGACCAGCCTGACCAACATGGAGAAGCCTCATCTCTACTAAAAATAAAAAATTAGCTGGGTGTGGTGGCACATGCCTGTAATCTGAGCTACTCGGGAGGCTGAGGCAGGAGAATAGCTTGAACCCGGGAGGCAGAGGTTGCGGTGAGCTGAGGTTGCGCCATTGCACTCCAGCCTGGGTGACAGAGCGAGAGACTCTGTCTCAAAAACAAAACAAACCAAAAAAATGAGTCAGCTTTTCTGGCTAGAAAGATGTACCTTGGCCTATGTGCAAGAGGCCAGCATAATTAATTTTCTTAAACATTATTTTTTAAAGTGATCTTGGCCAGGTGCAGTGGCTCACACCTGCAATTCCAACACTTTGGGAGGTTGAGGCAGGAGGATTGCTTGAGCCAAGGAAGTTGAGACCAGTGTAGGCAGCACAGTGAGACTCCATCTCTACAAAACATTTAAAAAATTAGCTGGGTGTGATGGCACGTGCCTGTAGTCCCAGCTACTCGGGAGGTTGAGGTAGGAAGATCGCTTGAGCTCAGGAGGCCAGGGCTGTAGTGAGCTGTGATTGTACCACTGTACTCCAGCTTGGGCGACAGTGTGAGACCCTGTCTCTAAAAAAATAAAAAGTAACCGGGCATGGTGGCTCACGCCTGTAATCCTAGCATTTTGGGAAGCCGAGGTGGGTGGATCATGAGATCAGGAGTTTGAGACCCTCCTGGCTAACACGGTGAAACCCCATCTCTACTAAAAATACAAAAAAATTAGCCGGGCGTGGTGGCGGGCACCTGTAGTCCCAGCTACTTGGGAGGCTGAGGCAGGAGAATCTCGTGAACCTGGAAGGGGGAGGTTGCAGTGAGCCAAGATTGTGCCACTGCACTCCAGCCCGGGCAACAGAGCGAGACTCCGTCTCAGTCAGTCAATCAATAAAATAAAAAGTAAGCAAGATCACTTTTTGAAAAATGTTTTTCTTAAATTATGGTAGCAGAGAAAGGTTTGATTTTTTTTTTTTTTTTTTTTTTTTTTTAGAGACGGAGTCTCGCTCTGTCGCCCAAGCTGGAGTGCAGTGGCCAGATCTCAGCTCACTGCAAGCTCCGCCTCCCGGGTTCACGCCATTCTCCTGCCTCAGCCTCCCGAGTAGCTGGGACTACAGGCGCCCGCCACCTCGCCTGGCTAGTTTTTTGTATTTTTTAGTGGAGACGGGGTTTCACCGTGTTAGCCAGGATGGTCTCGATCTCCTGACCTCGTGATCCGCCTGCCTGGTCCTCCCAAAGTGCTGGGATTACAGGCTTGAGCCACCGCGCCCGGCCGGTTTGATTTTTATGTTCTGAGTTTTTAAAATTTTCAACACAAGGACAAAGGATAGTATAACCAACACCTGCGTTTTTCTTAGAATTAATGCCTGTTGATATTTATCACATTTCCTTCATAGTTTTTTTCTTTTCATTTTTTAAGTAGGCTTAAGTTTTTTTTAGAGAGATAGGTCTTCCTATTATGTTGCCCAAGCAGTGACCGTTCACACGCGTGATTATAGTGTACTATAGCCTTGAATTCCTGGGTTCAAGCGATCCTCAGACCTCAACTTTCTGAGTAGATGAAACTACAGGTGGTGCAACTGACTGAGTAGACTCTATGTTGAGAACAGTTTTAGATTTACAGAAGAATTGAAAGAGTACAACAGGGTTCTATATCTCCTCCCTGCTACCCACGCACTTTACTATTGTTAGCCTCTCACCTTTCCTATGTTTGTCACAAGTAATGAACCAATATTGATACCTGTGATTAACTGACGTCCACACTTTAATCAGATTTCCTTAAATTTTCCCTAATGTCCTTCTGTTTTAGGATCCCATCCGTGATACCCCATTACTTTTAATCATCCTGTCTCCTTAGGCGCCTCTTGGTTGTGACGTTTTCTCAGACTTTCCTTGGTTTTTAATGACCTTGACAGTTTTGAGGAGAACCAGTCAGGTGTGTTATAGGATGCGCCTCTGTACAGATTTGTCTGATGTTTTTCTCATGGTGAGACTGGGCTTATGGGCTTTTGAAAGGAAAATCATAGCAGCCAAGGGCCATTTTCATGTCACTTTAAGGGCACATCCTGTCATGGTGACTTACTACTGTGGTTGATGCTGCCCATAGCCACTTGGCTGAGATCGTGCCTCTCAGTTTTCTCCACCGTAGTGCTCCTTTTCCTTCCTCCATGCCATCCTCTTTGGAAGGAGTCACTATATTTAAGGGTAGGGGGTTTATGCTCTATCTTCTTTAAGGCAAAGTGTCTACATAATTAATTTGGACTTCTTCAGTGTGGGAGATCTGTCTCTTCATAGTTTTTTACTAAATGAAATCAACTTTAACAGTAAAAATGAAAGTGTCTTTTACATGATCTGTATTCATCTTGCTTCCCCCACCCCCCCGTCTTGAGACTGAGTCTGGCTCTGTCACCCAGGCTGAAATGCAGTGATATTATCTTGGCTCACTGCAACCTCTGCCTCCGGGGCACAAGCAATCCTCCCACCCCAGCCTCCCAGGGGGACTACAGGTGCATGCTACTGCACCCGGCCTTCTTTTTTTTTCTTTTTTCTTTTGTAGAGATGGGGTTTTGCCATGTGGCCTAGGCCTTTCTCAAACTCCTGAGCTGAAGCAATTCACCTGCCTCAGACTCCAAAAGTGCTAGGATTACAGGTGTAAGCCACCACGCCTGGCCTCATCTTGCTTTTTTAAGAACAATATTAAAATTCATACATACAGATTTGATTCATTTATTCTAACCTGTTCATATGATTATGAATTCTTCCTTGTAGTTTTTTCTATTACAGTTTTCTCTGTGCTTTTGAAGATACACAATGACATTTTAATGAAAACTTTGTCTCTTATAAGAGGTTCAAATGGTGTGGTTGAATCTCAGAAACAAGAGATTTTGTCTTAGTAATTTTTAAAATAAAGGCAAAGTTACTCACAAATTAGGCTTCCCCCAAGCATCTTTAATCATCTTTGATTACTTGATAAAAAATGCCTTCTAACTGTGTGTAGATCTCATTTTCTTTTTTGTTGTCCAAAGAGGACAGAACCCCTTTTCTGAGTGCTCTACTAAGGCAGGTGTCCAGAGCCCTCCACTTAGAGCTAGGAACTGAATGTCAGTGACATTTTCTTGTCAGGAAGTGTAAATGCTTATCAACTAATCGCAATTCCAAGGCCATACTTCCATAGATATACATCTTTATAATTATTACATATTTTTGGAGAAGAATGTGGCACTGTGGTTTGTGGCTTTCAGAAAATAGCACATGGTCTGAAGTAGTGTGATTGCAGGGATTGCATTTTTATTTACTAAATAAAAATTTAATGCCCTTAGCAGTGAGTCATATTATTCATTTCATGTTTTTCATTTCAAGTAATGAAGAATGAAATGGAAAACAAGCCATCTGAAATCCTTCCTAGAACAAAGCAAGAGATAGATAATACTGAGAAATGCCAACTTTATACATTGTCTTGCAGTTATTGATTTTAAATTGTTGCAGTAAGGATGCATACCTGTTTTCAGTACTGTACAAAATCTGTTTATTTTATAGAGTCCTATCTCATGTTAGAGACTTTCTGTGCTCTGTTTTTGGAGAGAGATCTTAGAGCCACCTCAAGATTGCACAGTGCTTAGTGGTTTTCAGAGCATCTTCCCATGTGCTGTCCCATTTAAGCAAGAAACCAGAAGTTAGTGTGGCCCTGTGTAAATGGCAAACAGGAGTGTATATATTAGTGATGAGTGGGCACACTGTTGAGGCACAGGGAGTGATTGGGCATAGAGATTGGGGACAGTCCAGGGAGGGGACGGAGTGTGTTTTCTCCCCTAAAAACCTGGCACATTTTACTTAGAGAGTTACTCTACAACGGGAGGCACTGGCCTGCTTGGCAGTTGTAGTCTCCAAGTTGTCCAGGTGTGATTCAGCCTAGGTGTGCTGCCGCCGCGTGTGGGCTCAGTGAGGCAAAGGCGTGTGGGGATGGGAGTGGCCAGAGGTGGGAGTCACTCTTGACTTGAGTCCGTCAGGATTTGAGTGGAGAGATCAGAGCAGTGTTTGTTCCTGTTGATGTTGTGAGGGATGCTCTTCTGAGACAGTGCTTGCCTTTTGTGACTAACCATCAGCATGAATAACCAGCTCTCTCCTGAGCTTTCCAGTTTCCGTGTTCATTTTAATTAACACGTTAGCTCTGTCAGTTCATCCCCAGCCAGAAGGCTGCACATCTTACCATTTTTTGGTGTACATTTAGATTATTTGATTAGAGATAAACTTTGAAACTGCAAGATTCGTGGCTATCCAGGCCCCTCCCAGAGGTGTTTCACCCCATTCCTGTTCATGGCGAGGTTGCAGAGGCATAGCCGCCATCGACTGTGGCTGTTACCATTTAGCTCACCTTTGCAGGCCCGGCTCTTGACCCTCTTTCTGGCCTCCCAGTCAGGACCCCTCTCCCTCTTCAAACTCCATTTAGCAGTCAATATTGGTGACACCTGTTAACAGCGCATGTCTGATTTCCTTGTGGCTTGTGTTGCTTACCTTTGGCTTGGGAGAACATGGCCCTGTGTGCGTCACCACTGCACAGTATCTCCCTTCTGGAAGACCTTAACACACTTTGCATTCCTAGATAAGTATGTGTGTGTGTGTTGCCGTAGCCTTTTCAACTTCCAGTGTCCTAAAGATAAGAGCATCACTGCTGAAGAGAGCTAGGGGTGGGTGGTGATGTGATAGCTGCCTAGTGGTCTCCTTGCTGGAAAGGTCTGCTGCTCAAATAGGCACTGTCTGACTAGAAGTGTGCCTCGCCCTGGAAACTTGGGAACTAAATGCATTCAGGTCCATCCCTCGTGTTCCACTCTCTTGCTTTGAAGATCACCTAATGATAATCTAAATGCTTACTATTTTATAGATGAGGAAAGCTAAGGGACCAAGAGGTTTGTCCCAGTTACATGGCTGATTGGGGCAGAAACAGGATTAGAAATAGTTTCTCCAGTGACCTTGACCCATTGTTTTTGCTTATGCATGTGGACTGCACCCTGGGGAGCCAGCATCTCTAACTGTAAAGACCTGCCAAGGTGTACCAATAGTATTAGGGTGCCGGTTTCACTGCTGGCAGTTTCTGGAGCAGTTGGGTGATTAACAGTGAAGATACAGGCCTGCATTTCCACTCTTCTTTTAAGTCACATTCTGGTCGTGGCTGTGTGTTTGTGCACACAGTGGCTCAATTATGGATCACTACATCCTCGACCTCCTGGGTTCAAGCAGTCCTCCCACCTCAGCCTCCCAAATAGCTGGAACTACAAGCACACGCCATCATACCTGGCTAATTATTTTTTGTAGAGAAGAGGGTTTTGCTTTGTTGCCCAGGTTGGGCTCAGACTCCTGGCCTCAAGCGATCCTCATGCCTGGGAGGATCTTAACCCAAGACCAGGAAGAATGCTTCTGGAAAGACATTATTCAAATGAAATACACTGAGAGTTGCTAAATACTTTGTTACTAGTCTTCCAATTAGGACTTACCCTTCCAGGGCAAATGTTCAGACCTGGGGGCTGCACATTTTCTTGAATGCATTCAAAGTTGGCGGCACATAAGAGTTCAATTGAGGGGGAAGGTGGGCTGCTTACCTGCCCAGGTGCTTTAGCTGAGCTCTCCTGTCCCAGGCTCACCCTGGACAGCCAGGTGCTGTCTATGGCACTGTAATCAGTGGTGTATTTCTCCCTACTCTATATTTGCCAAGTTGATATAACTGGAAGGATTCCAGGAGCAAGCGGGTGATAGCAGACAACTGAATGCAGTCATGTCTTTCCATGAAAACTGCTTTTCTTGGCTTTCTTCCAACAATGGTAGGTTGCCAGGAGAAAATGCTTTTGGCTTTACAAATGATCTGGCCGTAGTCTGGGTTAGTTCTGGTTCTTTATGTCATTGAAAACAATAAATATTTCTGGCTATTAAATTATTCAGCAAACTTTTGCTCTTGGTGTACTGAACTGAGTTTTTTTTTATACCTTATATGAATTTGTGGTTTTACGTGTGTACCAGCTTGTGGAGAAAGATGCTAAAAACTCCAGCTTGAAAAATATGTTGGGCTGGGCGCGGTGGCTCAAGCCTGTAATCCCAGCACTTTGGGAGGCCGAGATGGGCGGATCACGAGGTCAGGAGATCGAGACCATCCTGGCTAATACGGTGAAACCCTGTCTCTATTTAAAAATACAAAAAACTAGCCAGGCGATGAAGCGGGCGCCTGTAGTCCCAGCTACTTGGGAGGCTGAGGCAGGAGAATGGCGTAAACCTGGGAGGCGGAGCTTGCAGTGAGCTGAGATCCGGCCACTGCACTCCAGCCTGGGTGGCAGAGCAAGACTCCGTCTCAAAAAAAAAAACAAGAAAAATATGTCAAGTTAGGCTGAAGCCGCATCAAATGGAAGTTTGTTGCTGTGTCGTGGCTGGCTTATGATTGGTAGTTGCATCAATTTCTTTTTTCGTGGGAGTTTTCTTTCATGTTCAGTTCTTCTATATTTTGGTTTAACTTTCAACCCAAGAATGTTAGGCTAGGGTATTTTGATCATATGTCATTATTGCTTATGATTTACTTTAAGTTTGAAATAAACACCCTGAGTTTATTGTTTTTAAAGTTATAAAACAATGTAGAATGAAAACTGGAAACGCTTGTGATTTACCAGGACAATTGGAAAATAATGGCCTCTTCAGAGTATTTCTACAGATAGCAAATGCGCAAGATTATTGTTGTCACAAGTGTTTCTCTGAATATATCTCATAATCAAATGCCAGTAATCCCAGCTGGCCTCTCCCTGTCGCCCTATGTGTTGGAACCACTCTCCACCATCACACGTTCTCTGAAAAGCATTCCTTTATTTCATTACTGCTTAAGCGTGGTCAGGAAAGAAATCATATGTAGTGTAGAATGATTCCTCCCAAACCTGTCTCTCATCTGCTCACCCCAGGTACTCACTGTGGCAGCTGCTCATCTTAGTGCTTCGCATATAGGAACTTGTTTAGTTCTCACACAACCCTTAGAGGAGGTGCTGTGATTTCCATTTTATAGATGATAAAACCAGGGTGCAGAGAGGTATAAGTAGATCCCTAGCAAGTGGCGGAGCCACCATTCAGATACCCCAGAGCCCACGTAGTTGACCACAGTGGCATACTGTCTCTATGAATGAAATTGTATTTGTGGCTGTATTCCAATAAGAAAAATTTTGTTTTTTCATAAAGAGGCATTGGGCTGCCCACGGCCCGCACTTTGCCACCCTGTTTTCATAGACAGTTTCTGTCTCTGTCCCAGGTACTGGCGTGAGGCTGGTGAGCTTGAAGGAGACAGAGTTCCATTAAGCAGGGAGGTGATGAGTCCCTGTGCAAGGGCGAAGTCTCTGTGGGGGCTGTGGGGAGCGTCTGCTGAGTTCTCAGGCTAATTTAGTGTGTCCCTGTGCTTTTCTGGGGACCCTTTCCTCACCTATGAAGTGCTAGATTTTAACTAGTCTTACTTCTCCACTTGTCTTTGCAAAACATCATATTTTTGTTCCTTTCTGTGTGTTTCTGACCAGCATCAGTGACACCGCCCCCCCCCGGCCAAAGCCCACTTCCTGTGAGTGCTCTGCTATGCAGTGTGGCTTGAGGCGTGAGGAAAACTGCTGAAGTAGTCAGCTGCTGCAAAAACGGATTTATTGGGCTCCTCAGAACCACCTCAAGGCCAGGCGTGGTGGCTCACGCCTGTAATCCCAGCCCTTTGGGAGGCCAAGGCGGATGGATCACTTGAGGTCAGGAGTTTGAGACCAGCCTGACCAACACGGTGAAACTCCATCACTACTAAAAATACAAAAATTAGCCGGGCGTGGTGGCATGCGCCTGTAGTCCCAGCTACTCAGGAGGTTGAGATGGGAGAATCACTTGAACCAGGGAGGCAGAGGTTACAATGAGCTGGGACGGTGCCACTACTCTCCAGCCTGGGCGACAGAGTGAGACTCCATCTAAAAAAAAAAAAAAGAAAAAAAAAGAAAACCCAAACATCAAACTCGGCACTTGCTGCACTGAGAGTTTCTGATGGCCTGGCCAACTCTAGGTCAAGTTCTGCGTCGCAGTGCATTTCTGGCCATCCTCCTCCCCGACCCCCCATTGGTCACCTGGTGGCCCCTCAGGAGCGTACTCATAAGTGGTTATTGTCAATCCCTTCTTGTGAGTGTGCGCTTCAAAAGGACATTAGGAGATGAAAACTGGGGGAGTTTGTTTGTCAGGGTGGTTGATGTCTCTGGAAGTGGGCTATTTGCAAAGGTTCCCATACGTGGCACGGGGTTGTGTGAGATTAGGAACCAGCTTGCCCTTCCCTGAAAATGAAGGACATGAAGGAAGTTTCCTTCCCCCAAGGACAAGTATTCTTAATCTTTAGGAGATCTTAGAGTGTCCCTCAAAAATGAACATCACACAAAATTGTGGACTGGTGCCCACCCAAGTGCTCCCTCCCCTACCCCCATGGACTACCTGGCCCATTGCCTCCTCTCAGTGGAGTTTGGTCTGTGGATGGCAGGAGAGGAGCTATAACATGTGTTGGCCCTAACTGCAAAGAACGTGTTTCTCTGACCTTGTTCGACAGAAGAGCAAGAAAATGGATGCCTGGCTTGCTACTATTGTAGAGACCTGTTCTGTGGAGATACTTCTATTTTGATGATTTCTTCTATAACCTTTCAGTCTAAACCCCTTTTCAGTATCAGGAGTTTTTCTGCTGATATTGAAGGACTTGACCTGACTCTTCTGTCTCCTTAAACCCCTTAATTACTTCTTGGATTTCTGTTTACTAACTTTTTTACGAGACTAGATCTCACTTGAGAGAAGGGGAGTTAGGTGATAGTAGAGATAATTCTCCTGGGTAGTGAGTGGAGAGAATCTTTCTGGTCTTTCTGAGCCTGGAACTTGTTTTCTTATGAATGTTTTGATAGCTGTCATATCATTACAAGTAGAAAATGATAGTATTTGTCCCACATTCTGAGGTAAACAGACGAGGCTGTTGGCAGCCAGAAGTGACCATGGAGGCTGATGGGTCAGTAATTCTGTGTCTAAGTGGAAAGCTCTGGGTAAGAGCATGAGTGGGGCCTTGTACCAAAGCCAGGGTTTTCTTGGCCCAAAGATGTAGCATAGAGGGCCCATTTTATAGCCAGACTAGACTTGTGTATCTCCTGTGAAATCACACACACACGTTTCACCGTTCCGAAAACCAACTCCGAGGGCCTATTCTCGTTCTGCCTGACTTTTCAGCATGGGAAGGTAGCTGTCCACTCCAACTAGTAGCTGAGATCCTTGTTTGGCAGTTTTGAAGATAGAAAGGGGACTGTTCCTGCTGCCTCTAACAAAGTCCCCTCCAGCCAGTGCTGACTCTGTTTGTGCCTTGACTTTGGTGACTTGCTCGTGGTTCTTTGACCACCTTCTTCCTGGCTCTACTCCTAGGGGCTGCGTGGCATGGTGGTGCTTTGGCGTGTTCATTCATTTGGGTCCTTCTGCTGCATCCCTGTTATGTTGCAGGGGATACAGAGAATGTTCCAGGGAGGTGAGAAGTTTTATCCTAGTTTTGTGACCAAAACAGGTTGAGGATAGATTATTATAAGCGTTTATGTGACAGATAATCCTCTAGAGCTGTGTGGTACTTTGTACTTTCCATGGTACCCATGTCTGCTGGAGTAGACTGACAGTCATTCTGCCTTTTCCCTCCTCTTTGTTGATGATGGTCACTTACCTACTTGCCACACAACTCAGGCCTGCAGCAGCAGGATTTGATAGATGGGCTGGGCGCAGCACCAGGATTTGCTGCAGGTGCCTCTTTGTATTGTTCTTGGGTTTTGAGCTGAGCTTAAAGAGGAATTTCCTCATCAGAGCTCACACTGCAGTCATGTTAAGGCTAATCCAGTTTCACCCCCATTCTTTCTTGGGGGCAGTGGTTGGAGTTGGGGAAACCTCAGGATCCGGCTTCAATATTTTTCTTATCATACACAAGGACTGTGGATTACATATTTTTACTCTCTGAGTTCAGTGATAGAAAACAGAAGTAGGTTCTCAAATAGTTACTTGATTGATACGCTTGGTCACAGTGCTTTTTCATGGGAAACCTGGGAGAGCTGTGAGGCATTATTTAACTTAGTTTCATTGTGGAAGCTCTTGTTCTTTTTTTGGGTACTTACTATAGTTAACTTCTCCTTTTTTCTGAGATTACAGTTGAATTAAATGCTTAAAGGAGTTCTGTTAGGAAGAATAGAGTAAAAGAAATTTCTGCTGGGCACGGTGGCTCATACCTGTAATCCGAGCACTTTGGGAGGCTGAGGTGGGTGGATCACGAGGTCAGGAGATCGAGACCATCCTGGCTAACATGGTGAAACCCCATCTCTACTAAAAATACAAAAAATTTGCCGGGCATCGTGGTGGGTGCCTGTATTCCCAGCTACTTGGGAGGCTGAGACAGGAGAAGGGCTTGAACCCGGAAGGTGGAGCTTGCAGAGAGTCGAGATCATACCCCTACAGTCCAGCCTGGGCAACAGAGCAAGACTCCGTCTCAAAAAAAAAAAAAAAGAAGCTTCTAATGTGTATGGGCATGGACTGTTGTTGAATGAGGCAGAATATAAATACTTCATGGGTTTTAATTTGTTAATATATTATATAAATTTTAGTATTAACAGTTGACTGTTCTGCTCTGTTCTGCTTTTTGAATTTTATTTAAAAGAGTATATGAAATACAAAAAATAAGAATGAATAAGACTTTGTATTTGCTAGCACAACAGGGTGACTATTCAAAAGTAATTTAATTGTACATTTTAAAATAACTGAAAGACTGTAATTGGATTGTTTATAACACAAAGGATAAATGCTTGAGGTGATGGATACCCCATTTACCTGGATGTGATTATTACACAGTGCATGCCTGTAAAAAAATCTCATGTAACCCATAAATATATATACCTACTATGTACCTCCCAAAATTAAAAATGAAAAAACTTTTTAAAAGATTATATAGAGGTTCTCTAGCAGCATTAAACCAAATCCTGATGAACTTGTTGAAAAGCCAACTTTACAAAAAAAAAAATTTTTGTTTTGTTTTGTTTTGTTTTGAGACAAAGTCTCCTGCTGTCATCCAGGCTGGAGTGCATTGGCAAGATCTCGACTCACTGCATTTTCTGCCTCCTGGGTTCAAGCAGTTTATTCTGTCTCATCCTGGGATTACAGGCATGCACCACCATGCCTGGCTAATTTTTGTATTTTTAGTAGAGATGGGGTTTCACCATGTTGAACAGACTGGTCTCGAACTGCTGACCTCAAATGATCCGCCCGCCTGAGCCTCTCAAAGTGCTGGAATTACAGGCATGAGCACCTGACCCACCAAATTATTATCAAGTACCTGTTGGGACATTTAAAGAAATGTAGATTTTCATTAATTAGAGTTAGACATCTTGATGTTAGTATTTCATTTTGGGCATTGGTCCTAAAAAATATTTGTTAGCCTAGGCTTGGGGACCACAGTGCTCAGTTTGATTCATGGAGAATAGATATAGACTAGGAATTCAGAAATCTAGAATCTCTAGAAGCAAATGGTTTTTATTCATAACTGCAGCCTAGGACCAGTTCGTGGCTCTTGAGTTCTTCCAGGAGATGGTTTGGCACCAGGAGGTAGCCTTGCCTGGGCAATGAGCAGTGATACCCTGTGGGAGAACTGACCTCTTTACCCTGGTTAGTAACTTGCTCTGATAAGGAGAGGCTGGGGCTGGTCCTGGTGCCAGAGATTTGAATCCTAACCTCCTGCATATAACCTGGGTTTTGTTTGTTTTTATCATAGGCTAAGGACGAGATTTTTTCCCCCTATTTTTGAGAATTGTGTAGATCCCTTTGGGCTGGACATTCCTTACATACAGTTCATGATCTTTGACTTGCCATGTTCTTTACCTTGTGAGAATCAAGGTAAAAACTTGGTGAGACTATTTCTTTGGCTGTCTTATCTGATGGCCAAGAAGAAAAGATACAAACACGTTTCCTGATGAAATCTGTCAGAGCTCTTCCAAATACTGGGTTACCCTTTGAAATTGACCAGTTATGGCCGGGGGTAGTGGCTTATGCCTGTAATCCCAACACTTGCGGAGGCTTGAGGTGCATGGATCACTTGAGGCCAGGAGTTCGAGGCCAGTGTGAGCCAACATGGCAGAACCCTGTCTCTACTAAACATACAAAAATTTGCTGGATGTGGTGGCGCCTGCCTGTAAACCCAACTACTTAGGAGGCTGAGACGCGAGAATTGCTTGAATCTGGGAGGCGGAGGTTGCGGTGAGCTGAAATCATGCCATTGCGCTCCAGCCTAGGCAACAGAACGAGACTTGTGTCTCAAAAACAAAAACACACACACACAAAATAAACAACATTGACCAACTAGAAAAGGGCCCCAGGCCAGGCAAGTATTACCCACCTGATCACACACATACACCTCATACTCACCCTGGCAGGGCTATCTTAGGAAAATTGTCAAAATATCTGGGAAGTTTTGGAAATAAACTTTCTGAAGCAAGTCAGGTGAACTTTGAAGTCCATGGGACCCCTTTCAGAGTGCGCTGGCCTCTTGGTACTGTCCCCTTTTCTCTGGAGCCAGGGTACCTGGGCATTTGGTGTGGAAAGAAGATGGTTACCTGTCCCCTTCCCCACCCCATCAGCTGTCACCCACTTTGGTTTGTCAATGCTGGGCCTAATTAATTAGAAACTTCCAAAAGACATTGATTTTTTTTTTGTTGTTTGTCAAATTGGTGGACACAAGGTGCGAGCTCCATGACAAGTGGGAAATGCATCTACACAACCTCAGAACTGGGCTTGGTTCATAGCAGGCACTCGGTGAATGCCAGTTGACTTTGAGGATGAATTGATTGAGGGAAGATGAGTACATGTGTTCTGTCATATTTTGTCCAAAGTGAGAAATTTAGGAACTGGAAAAAAAAAACAACTGTATTTTTTGTTGTTCGTGTTCTTGTATTCAAATTCTAGGCTTCTGAGAACAATGTTTCAGCAGTTTTATTATATGTAATAAGACAAATTCTGAGAGTAGTAATTGTCCCATGGAATTAATTTAGTGTAGTAGTTTCTGAAAATATAAATTCCTGCTTCAATTAAGTTTCAGATGACAGTTGAAGGAAGCTTCTTGCAAATCAGAAATGTGCTTAATATTTATTGAGCTACCATCTTGCCTTGATTAAGTCACTTGAACTCAAAATTGAGTCTGGTTTGTGGATTTGGTGAAGAATTAGTGTCTCAGTTCACGTAAGTAGAGTGCCTAGTGGTGGCTAGAATGTGATTGCTTTCAAAAAGGTGAGAAATGTCACCTAGGAGGACTACATATGGAAGGAAATCACCTGTGTATAAAATGCATAGAGCTAGAACTTTCTGGTTTTACTCCTTTAGTTTTTATTTGTGTTTTTGTACGAGCATTTCAGCAGAAAGGGCCAGTTGTGTTGAGTGTTGATTTGTTTGTAGCCTAGACTTTTAGAGCTGAAAGAAATAACGCGATCCTTCTTGTTGAAGACACTCATCTTACAGGCGAGGAGATTGAAGTCCATAGAAGGAATGTAAGTTACCCAGAGTGGACATGCTGGTGTGGCAGTCACCAGGTGAGGCTGATGGAGAGAACTGAGCAATGATTTCTTGACTGGAAACTCACCCCTGGGAGGTTTTCTGTATGTGGGGACCTTTCGCAGTCCATCAAACTGAGCACTACACCAGAAATGCAGAGCACACAATAGACAGAAGGTGGAATATTAGAGCTTTGCGAAAAAACAAAGACAGGCAGCCCAAGCATCTGGTTTCTTAATTAGCCTTTGTTCCTCCACAGGGAGAAAGGTAGGCACTGGGATATTGCCATGGCAATTCCTGAATTGACCTGTGGAGGCTGGAGCTGGGGGTCATCAGGGAACTTGGCCCATGTCTGTTGATGGAAGGAATCCCAGTTGGTTGCAGGCCCTCACGGAAGCATAGCTAAGGGTTCCTCTTTTCCTGTCCTGCCTTTATTTACTATATATTTGATTTCAGTTCACTTTAATTTTATAAAAAACTTTATTATGGAAAATTTTAGGCCGGGTGCAGTGGCTTACACCTGTAATCCCAGTATGTTGGGAGGCCGAGGTGGGCACATCACCTGAAGTCAGGAGTTCGAGACCAACCTGGCCAACATGATGAAACCTTGTCTCTACTAAAAATACAAAAATTAGCTAGGTGTGGTGGCACGAGCCCATAACCCCAGCTACTCAGGAGGCTGAGGCAGGAGAATTGCTTGAACCTGGGAGGTGGAGGTTTCAGTGAGCCAAGATCATGCCGCTGCACTCCAGCCTGGGTGACAGAGTGAGACACTCTCAAAAAATAAATAAATAAATAAATTTTACACACGTACAGTGGTAGGATACTATAACCTCTGTGTACCCATCGCCTACTGCTTGGTTAGTGATGATCGGTACCTTACCAGGCTCTCTCCATCTGTGCCCTTTTCCTGCTACCTCCTCCTGCCCAGTGGATTAGAGGTGACCCTTGAGCAACTCAGGGGTTAAGGGTGCTGACCCTGGTAGCCGAAAATCTGCTTATAACCTTTTGACTGCATAAAAGCTTAACTACTACTAATCCCCTGCTGTTGATCGGAAGCCTTACCAATAACATACACAGTTGCTTAACACAAATTTCGTGTTTTATGTCTTATATATGGTATTGTTACAGTGAAGTAAGCTAGAGAAAAGAAAATGTTACTGGAAAACTGTAAGGGGCTGGGCGTGGTGGCTCATGCCTGTAATCCGAGCACTTTGGGAGGCCAAGGTGGGCAGATCACCTGAGGTCAGGAGTTTGAGAACAGCCTGGCTGACATGATGAAACCGCGTCTCTACTAAAAATACGAAAAAATTAGCCAAACGTGGTGGCGTGTTCCTGTAGTCCCAGCTGTTCAGGAGGCTGAGGCCAGAGGACTCGCTTGAACCCAGGCGGCAGAGGTTGGCAGTGAACCGAGACCGTTCCACTGCACTCCAGCCTAGGCGACAGGTGACAGAGCGAGACGCCGTCTCGATTAAAGAAAAAAAGAAAGAAAAAGCCATTAAGGAAAAGAAAATACGTACCATTCACCAAGTGAAAGTGGGTCATCACCACAGTCTTCATCCTTGTGGTCTTCACATTGAGTAGGCTGAGGAGGGTGAGGAGGGGCTGGTGATCTCTTGGGTGTCGGAGGCTGAGGAGGTTGAAGGGGAGCAGGAGAGATTAAAAACTATGTCCATATATGTAGACTCACACAGTTCAGACCCATGTTGCTCATGGGTCAAGTGTATTTTAAAGCAGATCTCAGGTGTTGTATCATTTCATTGCAATATTTCCACTCCCTGTTTTGAACTAATGGAAACTTAGTTCCAATCTGATGGGGAACCTAACAGAAACTAGATACTTACAGAGTGATTAAGGATTAAACTGAAAGAATTCCCCTTGGGTAGCAACTTCGGAAAGTTTTGTTTTCCAAATGACTTTCTTCAGGTGTTGGTGCCGTTGTTGGGGCAGGAGGGGTTAAGTGAGGAGAGTGGCTGAGGGTGGGGAGAAACAGCTAGGCTGCTTCTGGGATGGGGTTTAGGGTGAGGAGAGAGTGGCTGCTAGGAGCAGCTTCATGAGCCTTCTGCTTGGAGCATGTGAACCTGATAATGAACCTTGAATTTATCATTGCAAGGAGTATTTCATAGAAAACCATGTGAGCATTTCCCAGGCCCTTCCTTTTGTATGTGACTGCATCACCACAGCTGATGTTACCTCTTTTTGTTTCAGATGGGAATAACTGGGAACACAAGTCCATTTGGACAGCCCTTTAGTCAAGCTGGAGGGCAGCCAATGGGAGCCACTGGAGTGAACCCCCAGTTAGCCAGCAAACAGAGCATGGTCAACAGTTTACCCACCTTCCCTACAGACATCAAGAATACTTCAGTCACCAACGTGCCAAATATGGTAAGTTACCCTTGGCTGTCAGTGCTGTGGCTCTCCAGTGGGTGCCGTGATCTATGGATTTTTATCATGCTCACAGTGAAAATCTGTAACTAAAAGTGTGTCAGTAGGTGATAGGAAGAGAACCCAGATTTCTCATGAGTAGCTCTCTAAATGAGTTTTAACATTTTCTGTGATGAGCTAGCAACAGGAGAGGTGAGGATGATTCAGCCGCTCCTCCCAGGCTCCTTTTGTTGATGGAGAAAATCCATGTACACGAATCACTTTACCTTTCTCTCCAGAATCATGAGAACCAGAGAGACTGGCTTTTCTTACACTTCCTGTTTGTTAGTGGCTTGATGGTATCAGTAGAAGCCCACTGATTTGTATTACCGTCAGATGAAGGACATTTATCTTCCAAGGACAACACTCTGTTATGACTTGTGTATGATATCCGACACGATAGATGATTCCACGTGTCTTCGTCCTCCCTGAGGTTTGAAGGGATTTTATAGGTGGGAAATCTATGAAATAGGAACTATCCTTATCACTTCTCAACCTGATGAATCAAGGTATGAATGGGAAAATATCTTCTTTTGTGCCACAAAATAATAGAATCTCTTTTATTTCAAAACACTGAGGGGCAGTGCGTTCTTTTGTCCAGCCTGTCTTGCTCACCCCCGCTGCTGCATGTCTGGTGTGCACTTGGTGGTGGGTGAAGACCACAAGCAGCCATCTCTCCCCCGTGTACTTGTTGCTGGGAGCCTGGCCTTCCCAGCTGCTGTAGTGATTTGGCAAGATCACAAGAAAGTGAGATGATTATGTTTAGAAAAAGTTGCTTTCTGGCCGGGTGCGGTGGCTCAAGCCTGTAATCCCAGCACTTTGGGAGGCCGAGACGGGCGGATCACGAGGTCAGGAGATCGAGACCATCCTGACTATCACGGTGAAACCCCGTCTCTACTAAAAATACAAAAAAAACTAGCCGGGCGAGGTGGCGGGCGCCTGTGGTCCCAGCTACTCGGGAGGCTGAGGCAGGAGAATGGCGTAAACCCGGGAGGCGGAGCTTGCAGTG
>NC_045450.1:3780539-3781283 GCF_002776525.5 Piliocolobus tephrosceles | reverse complement strand
GCCTGGGCGACAGAGCGAGACTCCGTCTCAAAAAAGAAAAAGTTGCTTTTTGTCTTTCAGGTTTTTGAACTTTTTATTTTGAAGTATTTGTTGTAAAGATAGTACAGAGAATTTCTGTATATCCTTCACCTCATCCAGCTTCCTCTGATGTGTCTTATATAACCTTGATCGTTTCTCAAAACTAAGTAATTAACATTGCTTACAGTGCTGAGAAGTTTTGAGGCTATTGGGAAGCAGAGAGAGCCAGATCTCTTTCTCTTCTTGTTTGATAAAATCAGGAAATGGGAATAATGGGGTGTCCTGTCAGGTGCTGGCTCCCTGCTGTATGGTACCTCCATTTAAAAAGGTGGTTGAGGCTGGGCATGGTGGCTCACATCTGTAATCCCAGCACTTTGGGAGGTTGAGGCGGGTGGATCATGAGGTCAGGAATTCGAGACCAGGCTGGCCAAGATGATGAAACCCCGTCTCTACTAAAAATACAAAAATTGCCGGGCGCGGTGGCTCAAGCCTGTAATCCCAGCACTTTGGGAGGCCGAGACGGGCGGATCACGAGGTCAGGAGATCGAGACCATCCTGGCTAATACGGTGAAACCCCGTCTCTAATAGAAAATACAAAAAAACTAGCCGGGCGACGAGGCGGGCGCCTGTAGTCCCAGCTACTCGGGAGGCTGAGACAGGAGAATGGCGTGAACCCGGGAGGTGGAGCTTGCAGTGAGCTGAGATCCGGCCACTGCACTCCAGCCT
>NC_045450.1:3741402-3780439 GCF_002776525.5 Piliocolobus tephrosceles | reverse complement strand
AAAAAAAAAAAAAAAAAAAAAAAAAAATACAAAAATTAGCCGGGTGTGGTGGCGGACACCTGTAATCCCAGTTACTCAGGAGGCTGAGGTGGGAGAATTGCTCGAACCCGGGAGGCGGAGGTTGTAGTGAGCTGAGATCGCACCACTGCACTCTAGCCTGGGTTAGAGAGCAAGAAAATAAGTAACAAAACTTGCTCTCAAAACTATGAAAACAACCTGAAGTTCTTAGGACTTCTTTATTTCTTCTGACCATCTTGTAACTTTCCTTCATATGCTGCTTTCTTTCTAATTAACTTTTTGTTACCAGGATTGCCCTGTTCCTGATAGTACAGGTCCAGAACCCAAAACAGAGCCCAGAGGACCCTAGGTCAGCCCCTCAAGTTCAGGGAACAGTACTGACCTGCATAATGCTGGGCTCTGTCTCCACACAAATCCTGTTCTCTCCTGCGCTTCCTTTTCCAGTCTTCACTGAAAGGACAGCAGTGTGGACTGTGGGGTTGGCTGTCGTCGATTATGCCTGCTCAGTAACCAGGAGCACATTTGGCTTCATAATGAAAGCGTTTGCTTTTTCCAAGACTTCCTGTGTTTTACAGTTAGGGAAACCCTGACCTAACATTTTCCTCTCTTTTCTCTTTTAAAATATTCTCCAGCCCCACTTCCCCACCCCCTCTCCTTTATCCACAACTTAGTGGCAGAATCTGTGCTCGGGGCCCCTCTGCTGTCTCCACTGCTGCTCCAGAGGGCTGAACTTAGCAGATGTGGTATGCTTGTCAAGGGCAGGTTCGGCCGGGAATGCGAAGAGGCTACTCATTCCCTTCACCTGCAGGAGGGCTGGAGCCCTTTGGCCCGGGGCAGGTCCCCCTCTGCCTCTGCACTGATGGCAGTTCTCTTCTGTGAACCGGTTATGCCCCAGAGGATGTTGGGCAGCATCCCTGTCCCTACCCATTGGGTGCTTATGACCTTCTCCCCTAAGCCATGACAATCAAAAATGGCTCTAGGCACTGACATATGTTCCCCAGGGCATAGTCTCCCCCAGTTAAAAACTCCTGCTCTGGAGAGTAATTAGGAGAAGCAGTAGCAACAGCATCTCATCCCTTTGCCTGTCTTCGAGACGTCTGACAGAAGTAGAACCACTTCTCTTCATCTCTGCCTGTCTCTCTTTCTCCCCTCCGCCCCGCCTTTCCCTTCTTTCATCCCTCTTTCTCCCCTTCTCTCCCCACCCCCTGTCTTTCTCTCTCCCTCACTTCTGTTTCTGCTGCTCTCTCTGGTCTTCTCAGGGTAAACTGAGAAAGCATTTTTGTCCATGGAAACTGCATTGCTTGCCTGGTGGCCACTGTCTCACAAGAAACCCTGTGGACTTTGAGACAGATCGATAGATGCCTCTTGGGGATAAACTGACACCACTGACCCTGGAGGGCACAGAACAGATGGGGCTGTGCCCACATGTGCCTTTGTGAGGCAGCCTGACCCAGGAACAGCCTTCAGTGCTCCACATAGTGGTAGGAACCAGAGGGAACTGGTGGAAAAGTGGGGTACCAGCACACATGGTCTCCCCGACATCTTTCTAGGTAATTTTCACCCTATTCCTGCAATAGCCTCTTGAGAGACATCATTCCAGGTCCCATTTTACAACTGAGCAAGTTGAGACTCTGAGTGGTTTGGGTTATTCAAAGCTATGTAGCTTCCTGTTTGCAAAGCCTAAAACTCCTCAGTTATGGTCTGAGGTCATGTTTTTGTAGCCCTGAGCCTGCCAGGAATGCTTCACCAGCCCGTGCTTACAGTTTGTCTGCAGTTCCTCAGATGCGTGTTGTAGTCTTTTTGAATTTTCAAAATTGTATCTGGCCTCAAAACCCGCAGACTTTTGCACACTGAGGGTAAACACTTAAAAAGAAATCTAGATCTGTTTAGTGAAAAAATAAAAATATGAGGTGTCGAACATATTTGCATTTATTGTCATGCTTTGGGGGGTATCCAACTAAATTTGGTGTCCCAAACAATCCCAGTCAGGACTCCAGTGCCCAGTCACCTGGTGCCCTCTGCAGCTCTTTCCTGGAGTGATTCAGCCACGTGGGCTTGGGCCAGGGAGCTCTTGTTCCTCTCCTCTCCTAATTTCTACAGGAGTTCAGCATCATTGGTTAGAATTGAAGAAGGGAGGGATATGATCATTCAGTTAATTTGTCACGTGTTGAAAGCCTTTTGTGGGCTCACGTGCTGGAGTCGGCTCCCCAGAAGGCAACTGGGAGTGCCCCGAGCTCGCTCCACTTTCATGAAGTGGAGGGTGTAGTGGCCACGGAAGATATATCATTACAAACTGCTGCAAGAGGTCTGAGTAGCACTCAGCAGTTCAGATTGACACAGGGACCTCTTTAGATGGAGCCATCAGAGAAGGCCACATTGAAGAAGGAGATTTAAAGGCAAGACTGGAGAGTTGAGAAGAAGCCATAGAGACCCCATGGTACTGGGAGAGCACTGGCTTGTGTAGGAACTGGTAGAAGTCCAGAAAGGCCACCATGAGGGAAGGGAGCACGGCGTGAGTGGAAGTTGGGGGCTGAGCAGGAACCAGTTCAGGAGGCCTTGGAGGGAAGGTGGGCCATCGGCTTACAGTGTAGGCTGTGATGCAGGAAGGTGAAGGCACTTTAGTTGAGTGAGGAGAAGTTCAAGGGCCGTCCTTTTGGAAGCGGAACCCACCTGATTCTTAGTGACGTCTTGCTTAAGCTTTGGATTGGGCTTTCTGACATTTCTTACAAAACGCCGTGTAGAAGTGGGGCACGTCTTGGACTGAGAACATTCAGTGACCAGAGGGGCCTCATCTTCAGGTTCTCCCACGTGGTCTCCTGTAAGAGTTATTTCTAATGTGAGGGTTTTTTTTGTTTGTTTTTTTGTTTTTTAAAAGAACTGCATTATGGAAACTTCATCGTTCTTTTTTTTTAATTTTATTTTAACTTCAGCATTGTTAAAGTTGAGATGCAGGAGATTCATCAGGAGTGCTGCTTATTTAAAATTGCTCATGAGAGTGGTATTACTATTTGTTGTGATGGAGTGTCAGAATTTTGGAGTTGAGGTTGTGGATGGGGTCCACAGCAGTTGCTGATCTACATCTCTGAACAGAAGGGCGGTGTGGCTGGAAGACTGTGTAGACAGGAGGATGGGAGAGTGGTCTTCTGTGTCCTGCCGGAATATCACAGCTGCGACAGTGACACTGGTAGCTCCTGAGTGGCAAGCCATGTGCTGGGATGCCCTCCAGGGCCCCCTGTGTCCAGGGGTTCATTCCATTGCTGTGTCTCAGCACCTGTCCATGGCCCCACCTGTATCTGAGTGCCTTGCAGTTTCTGGGCCTCACCCAGTCCTCCTTATTCACAATCTCTTAGGACAAAGGTACAGAATCTGTGTTCTGTAGTCACTCTTGTGAAACTTCAGCTTTATTCTTTCTCAGTTTCCCAGTTAATACCACCTAATTCCCTCTGATACAACTCAGATAATTCCTGAATACATGGGCTTGCGGTTCTTGGTGTTTTGCTGGAACTTGTGGTTTTACATGAGCTGTTCCAGTGATTCTGATCTGGAATAAAGACCCTGAAAGCCACTGTCCACTGACACCATGAGCCATTGGCGGCGTGACCAGCTGTCCCTCTGTGGAGTGGACTTACTTTGTTGGTCTTCATGTCCACGTTAGTACTTCCGAAGACTTCACTAATCTTCCTTCACCCCCCAACCTTGTTTGTCATATTTTCATAATTTTCTGTCCTGTGTCTAGATTGTGATCATTGAGGGAGCAAGACTTAAACTGGCTGCACAGGGTTAAGCTTCGTGAACGCTGGGGTCTCTTTGTTGTCATCTTTGATGAACTCCTCTCAGTTTTGGTTTCCTTGCACGGATGCCTGTGTTCCCTGACATTATACACAAGCTCCTTTCACTGCACAAGTAGAAATTGTAAAATCACTGCTTGTCTAATACCTCCCTCTAGCCTAGGACTAACGAGAGTCCATATAGAGTTCTCTGGAGATGGCAAGTGAATGAATAGTCTTGTCATCTCTTCACCATAACAGTGTCTATAGAAAAATTACACCATGATTATGAATTGTGTTTCACTAACTGAATTGGAAAACGTGGGGAAGGTGTGGAAGTAAGCCCTTGTCCATAATTATTAGTGATTTAAGTGTTTGTGTATTCTTAAGAGTTTACATCTATTGCCTCCATCTGTGTCTTGAAGATGGCTGAGAAAACATGTATGCAGGGCCTTCAAATGCCACTGAGTATAAATCTTCCGTTCAAACTGATCCCCATTGGTTTTGGCAATAAGAATCAGCTGGGAAACATAATTTAAGCACAAAATAATGATATGTGATGTGTTACAAATAACAAGAAACTAGAAACTGAGAAAAAGTAGCCAGTCCTTTGGTATCAGGGGCAGCCCCACATGTTACGGGTGCTCAGTCAAGGTCGTTTAAGTTTCCTTCCAGTATGGGTTTCCCATTAACCAGCAGTATCTTTTCTAGAGTCTGATTAGCATAACCCTTTCTTCAACAAAACCTCCTAGGTGTAAGCATAAATCATCTCAGAGATACTCATGTAAAGTAGAGGCTCACCCAGAAGGTTTTTTTGTTTTGTTTTTTGCCTACACAAGATGTACTGCATACTTACTAACAACCAGCATTGCAGCCTCTGCCTGCCTGCTGGAAGTATATAATAAGGATAGCAGGCAGTTCTGAGAAATGAAGTGACTTTGAGAAGAATCAAGTAAATACACCACAATAGTCCTGCAAGAAGCAACAACTCAGTAAACAGCACAGGTCATGGGTCTGGGTGAGGTGAGTCGTAGCTAGCAGTAATGCGAATATAATACCTCACTTCCTCTGGAGTGGTGTGAACTACATCAGTCTCTACACAGCCCAAATCACCCTAACTTCCTTTTACCTTTTCCACAACCTTTGGAGATGGCCCTGAGGTTCAAGTCACCAAAAAGACAGTCTGTCCAGTAACTAATTTGCCAAGTTATCAAAAAATTATTGTGTAAATTTTTGTGTTCCTTTTTTCCTCTAATCCTTAGAACCTATCAATGTCATAAGTATTCTTGAAGAATATATATATCAACAGTATTGAAAAAGAGTATTCTAAAAACTTTATGTTTTTAGTAAATTGGTAATTCTGTTGAACTTGGTAATTCAGCTCCTAGTCTGGTCCACCTGTCCCTATGACCCCTTATGACCATAGGAATAGATCCAGTGCCTTCTACATTGCAGGTTGTCTTTTTTGTTGTTTCTTTGGTTGGTTGGGTGGTTTTTTTTTGAGATGGGATCTCACTGTCACCCCAGTTGGAGTGCAGTGGTGTAGTCTCAGCTCACTGCAACCTCTTCCTCCCAGGCTCAAGCGATCTTCCCACCTCAGCCTCCCGAGTAGCTTGGACCACAGGTATGTGCCACCATATACAGCAAATTTTTTGTATTTTTTGGTAGAGACAGGTTTTGCCGTGTTGCTGAGGCTGGTCTCAAATTCCTGAGCTCAGGAGATCCCCCACCTGGGCCTCCCAAAGTGCTAGCATCACAGGTGTGAGCCACCTCTCCCGGCCACTTTATAGGATTTCTTTGTGCTGTAACAACTCACTCCCACCCCTTCTAGGTAGACTGCTGGGTTCTGAAGGCTGTGGCTGTGGGTCCAGAAAGAGAGTGGGGAGGGAGTGGCAGGTCCGCCGCACTTGGCCACATTTCTTACGCCGAGCCTTAGCCTTGGGCTCAGGCTCTCTTGCTTCCCTTGGCCATTTGCTTTCTACTTTAAATCACAGCTTTAAGATTACTTATAAATCATTCTGGATTATTCCCCTATGGAATTTAGCTGTTTTGTTTTGTTTCGTTGCGTTTTGTTGTTGTTGTTGTTGTTGAGACAGAGTCTCTATCTGTCACCCAGGCTAGACTGCAGTGGCGCTGTCTTGGCTCACTGCAACCTCCACCTCCTAGGTTCAAGCTATTCTTCTGCCTCAGCCTTCTGAGTAGTTGGGATTACAGGCACCCGCCACTGCACGTGGCTAATTTTTGTATTTTTGGTGGAGACAGGGTTTCACCATGTTGGCCAGGCTGGTCTGGAACTCCTGACCTCGTGATCCACCCACCTCAGCCTCCCAAAGTGCTGGAATTATAGGCATGAGCCACCATGCCCGGCCTGAATTTAGATCTTAAATTTTAAGATAATCTTATTTTTTTAAAAATCAATAAACACAAAGCAAAAAGAAGAAAACACAAGAAACGTTTCGTCTGTGAAAATAGCTATGTTGTGTTTCTTACCAGTTTATCACCTCAGAGGTGATCATCACTTCTTCCCAGGTTGGCAGCTGTGTACGTTTAATGAGCATTTTCTTTGTTTTATGGCGCCACAGCTTTGCGTACCCAGCTGTTGTAGGTCCTTATGAGGGAACCTGAGCAAGCAGTTGTTGCAGAGCCAGCCTTCATTCTACCTGATGTTCACTTTGGTGTCGTTTTCTGATTCTAGGTGGAGGTTATGGAGGAGACAGGTTTCCAGTTGGGTGGGGGAGCATCCAAGGAGCATGGGTTTGGACCCTGTTGGGATGTGGAAGGTTGGGGATGAGCAGCAGGAATCCCAGTCCGGTGTGGATCCGGGGCAGTGGTGGCGCAGAGGGGCGACACTGTCCTTCCTTGTTCTTTCTTGGTCAGTCTCTCACTGTTTGGAACACAGGGTCCTTTGAAGACGTGATAACCTACTCTTGGACACACAGTAAAAAATGACTTATTTTTCTGTGAGGAATGTGAGGATAAATGTTATTATCCACATTCGGTATGCACATCTCTGTTATGTTCTTAGCACAGAATACAGGCACTATAGGAAAAATGGCATTGGGGCTAAATTACCCAAAAACCTATGTAGCAATAACAATCCCAGTAAAAATGCATGTTAGAGTCTTTTGAAAATTAAGGAATAGGCTGGGCACTGTGGCTCAATCCTGTAATCCCAGCACTTTGGGAGGCCGAGGCGGGCAGATCACTTGAAGTCAGGAGTTCGAGACCAGTCTGGTTAACACGGTGAAGCCCCATCTCTACTAAAAATACAAAAAGTAGTCAGGTGTGGTGGCACACGTCTGTAAGCCCAGCTACTTGGGAGGGTGAGACAGGAGAATTGCTTGAATCAGAGAGGCAGAGGTTGCAGTGAGCCAAGATCGTGCCATTGCACTCAAGCCTGGGCGACAGAGCGAGACTCCATCACAAAAAAATTAAAAATAAAACAATAAAAATAATTTAAGGAATACCAGCGTAAATGTAAAGAGTTTGTTTTTAAAGGTAGTTTGACAGCTGGGCGCAGTGGCTCACACCTGTAATCCCAGCACTTTGGGAGGCGGAGGCGGGTGGATCACAAGGTCAGGAGATCGAGACCGTCCTGGCTAACATGGTGAAACCCTGTCTCTACTGAAAATACAAAAAATTAGCTGGGCGAGGTGGCGGGCGCCTATAGTCCCAGCTACTCGGGAGCCTGAGGCACGAGAATGGTGTGAACGTGGGAGGCGGAGCCTGCACTGAGCCAAGATCGCGCCACTGCACTCCAGCCTGGGGGACAGAGCGAGACTCCGTCTTGGGGGAGGAAAAAAAAGGTAGTTTGACAGTGGAGTATACACAGTGGTTGAGGCTGCCAATTATGTAATAAGCAACACATGCAAAGAGCTTGTGGCTAAACCGAGTGCAGATGATGAGTGGGGTGAGTGGGCTCAGTGAACTTTGTGTTTACCTGCCGTTACTCAGTGGCTCAAAATAATAGGAAGGGGAGACTAAGGTTTAAACTAGTATGGCTCTCACACCATACTCACTTCCTCCTTCCACATTACAAATTGCATGTGAAATAATCCTTGCTCCAGAAACATACATTACATATATTTTAAGGCTTTTGACAGATAGCATTCTAGTGCCTTCCAGCAAAAGCCATGTGCCCAGTTACCAGCATCACACCATCTTCCCAAGGCTAGGGACTGTCACCCCGTCCTTTTGTTTTTTTTTTTAGACGGAGTGTTGCACTTGTTGCGCAAGCTGGAGTGCAATGGCGCAATCTCTGCTCACTGACACCTCTGCTTCCTGGGTTCTAGCTATTCTTTTGCCTCAACCTCCTGAGTAGCTGGGATTACAGGCACGTGCCACCACACCTGGCTAATTTTTTGTATTTTTTAGTAGAAATGGGGTTTCACCATGTTAGTTAGGCTGGTCTCAAACTGCTGACCTCAGGTGATCTGCCCACCTCGGCCTCCTAAAGTGCCGAGATTCCAGACGTGAGCCACTGTTCCCAGCCCACCTTATCCTTTAATAGGAGAAAATGATGTCATCTTATTTTGATGAGCATTTCTCTCACGAGTAAGATTTGAAGTGCTTATGTTTAGAGACATAGGCATTTATTTGAGTTGCTTCGGTCCTGTTCTTCACCAGTTTTCCTGTCACATTATCTTAGAACACTTTATAAAGCAAGGTGGTCAGCCCTCTGTGCAGGAAGAACACAGAGAGCTGCAGGATTGTGGCTCTACTGCTAAGTGGCTGGCTCATCACCCAGGAAAGGCCTTTTCCTTGGGGCCTCAGTTACTTCACCTGTCATGTGTGGCTAGTTCCCAGAGCACTCCTGCCTCGGTGATGTGTGTGTCTTCAATGAGCTGCTGTCCGTTGGACCCTGAACACAGCGCCTGGCACAGAGTGAGGAATAAAGATGGACTGGGAGAAGAAGAAATAATAGCTCCATCATGATTTGTTTTGTCTTGTGTCTTTCAGATTTAATTTTTCCTGGTTCATCAATGGCCTTTACACTTGTTCCTAGTGGTTTTAGTCATAGAAACAATGCCAGTCTTTATGTAATCTAGCCTCTCACACGTATTTAATGGTACATACAGTCTTCTCCTGCATTGGAATCGCCCTTGGAGCTTTTGTTCTTTTTTCTCTCTTTTCTCAATGGTTTTGGTTTTGGTTTTGTCTTTTTTTAGCAACAGGGTCTGGCTTTGTTGCCCAGGCTGGGGTACAGTGGCAATTCACAGGCACAATCATGGGACACTATAGCCTTGATCTCCTGGTCTCCAGAAGTTCTCCCACCTTCGCCTCCTGAGTAGCTGGGACTATAGGTGTACCACCACTCCTGGCTTCTTAAATGTCTTTATTCTCATTGTAAAGGTACATATATGTTAGTTTTAGAAAAATTGGGAAAAGTCTAAATTAAAAAAAAAAAAAAAAAGCAGCCTTGTCTCTTAGGGGAAAATGGGAGGATCTGTATTTTGAGAATTTTTACTGGAAGGCTGGGCACAATGGCTCATAGCTATAATCCCAGCACTTTGGGAGGCCACGGCGAGAGAATTGCTTCTGCCCGGAAGTTCAAGACCAGCTCGAACAACATGGCAAGACTCTGTCTCTACAAAAACTTTTAAAACTTAGCTGGGCGTTGTGATACACACTTCTGTGATCTCAGCTACTCAGGAGGCTGAGGTGAGAGGATCGCTTGAGCCCAGGAGGGTGAGGCTGTGTGAGCCGTGACTGCACTACTTTACTTCACCTTGGGTAACAGTGAGACCCTGTCTCCAAAAATAAAAAGAATTTTTACTGGTAATAATGAGGAACACTGCTTTATGTTCTGTGACTAAAGCCTTTACTACCTTTGCATAACAAAGCACTCACCTTAATTACCTTCCAATACTTTTATAATTTAATTTTTTATATTTAATTCCTCATCATTTTCTTATTGATTCTTCTGATTTTGTTTTCTCAGGAATTTTCTCCCAGAATGGAATGCTTTTTGGTATAAAAATAGTAGTCACTTAAAAAGCTTTTTGTTAAAGCATAAAGGTCTACCTTATTGTTGTTACTAACTTGTTGCCTTAAATAACAGTCATTGGATGTTCTCTCCCACGAATTCAGGCAGGGCTTGGTTGGCCCATTCCCCTGCTCCACATGGCTTTGACAGGGGTTATTTGAGGTCTGGCTTATTTTTCATGGCTGCCTCTTATTTCATTATAGGTCTGTAGCCACAGGATGTTTAATTAGTCCACCTTTCATAGGCATTTAAAGTTTTTTCCAGTTTTTAATATTGAATCAGAATGTGATGCATTATCTTTGCACACATATTTTAACATACTTGTCCAATTACTTCCTTAATAATAAATAATGAGAAGTGGAATTACTGTCAAAAGAAATGCATATTTTTCTTTTTGATACATGTTGCTTTCCAGAATTATACTGAATTGCCAGAGTACTTGAGAATTGCCATTTCTTTATATCTTCATCAATACCAATTAGCAGTTTTAAAATCTTGGCCATATTGATAGATTAAAAATGCCTCATTGTTTTATTTCTATTTCTTTAATGATTAGTAAGAACTTTTTAAAAACAGCTTTTTAAGATATAATTCATGTACCATATAGTCCTTGCTTTAAAGTGTGCAGTTCAGTGGTGGTGTATTGTGTAACCATCACCACAATCAATTCTGAAACAATTTCTCCACTCCAAAAAGAAATCCAGTACCATTAGCAGTTATTCCCCATTTCCCCTGAACCCCCATCTCCAGCCAACCACTAGTCTCTCTACCCCCATGGCTGTGTCTATTCTGGGCATTTCCTAGAAACTGAATCACACAATATGTGGTCTTTTGTGACTGGCTTCTTTGACGAAGCATGTTTTCAAAGTTCACGTTGTAGTATGTGTGGTTACTTCCCTTTTTATGGTTGAATAATATTCCATTTTGGATATATACCATGTTTGTTTTTCCCTTCATCACTTGATGGGCATTTGAATTGTATCCACTTTTTGGCTATTTGTAAAAGGCTGTTGTGAACATTTTTTACAGTTTTTGTGTGAACATGCATTTTCAGTTCTTTTGGTTATATACCTAAAAAGGGAATTACAGAGATCATATGGTAATTTTATGTTTGACCTTTTGAGGAATTGCCAGACTTCTACATTCCCACACCAGTGTATGAGGATTCCAAGTTCTCCACGTCCTGGCCACCCTGTTGCTATTGGTTAGCATTTGGCTTTTTATTATAGCCATGTGGTGGATGTGAAGTGGTATCTCACTGTAGTCTTAACTTGCATTTCCCTAGTGGCTAATAAGGTTCACCATCTTTTCATGTGCTTATTGGCCATTCATGTATCTTCTTTGGATAAATATCTATTCAGAGCTTTCACTCATTTTTTAATTGGGCTATTTGTCTTTTTATTAACTGAGTCGTAAGAGTTTTTAAAATATGTTCTAGATGCAAGTGCTTTACGTGTGATTTGCAAATATTTTTCACTTTCCGTTTTCACAGTTCATTATTTTGTAATGGTATCCTTTGAAGCATAAAACTTTCTAATTTTTTATGAAATCAGTTTATTTTTCTTTTATCACTTGTGCTTTTGGTGACATACTAAGAAACTGCCTAATCCAAGGTCGTGAAGATTTATTCCTGGTTTTCTTCTGTGAATGGTATGATTGTCACTCTTACGTTGAAGTCTTTGCTCCACCTTGAGTTCATTTTTGAGTAGGAGGTAGAGAGGAGTCTGCCTGCATCCCTCTGCCTGGGCTGTCCAGTCCTTGCGCTCCTCTTCATTGAGAAATGATCCCTCTCTCCCTTGTGTTGCCTCAGCACCAAGGTGTAGAACATTTTTGTATTTGTTGTTTCTTTGTGTTTTGTGAGGTATCTGTGCATTTTCTTTGCCCAACTTTTTGGTGGGATAGTATCCTTTCTTTATTGAGAGCATTTGCATAAAAGAAAACCAAGAAATTTGCACTCAGTTTTTCACTTTTTAAACTTTATTATGTGTTTATGTTAAGAAGGCTTTCTCATCCTCGTGTCCTAAAAGTATTTTAAATTTTTCTCTCCATTTTAATCCCTTTTTATTCACTTTAGTCCATACGAAGTGTTTTTTTTGTTTGTTTGTTTGTTTTTAAATAGAAGATAAGGATCCAAAGATGCCTCACCACTCTTGAATATAAAGCACCACCTTTAGGAGACAGTCGTCCTCTTTTATCGGGGGTTTCACTTTCTGGGGTTTCTTTTACCAGCAATCCCAAAATAAGTGAGTGCAGTACAATAAGGTGTTTAGAGAGAGAGAGACCACATTCATGTAGCTTTTATTACAGTGTATTGTTACAATGGTTCTATTTCATTATTAGTTACTGTTAATCTTACTATACTTAATTTATAAATTAAACTTTAGCATAGGTGTGTGTGTATAGGACGTAATACAGTATATATAGGATTCAGTACTATCTGAAGTTTCAGGCACCCATTGAGGTTCTTGGAACCTGTCCCCTGATGATCAGCGGAGACTTCTGTATGCTAATTTGATTTATACATATGTCTATTTCTGGACTTACTTAAAAAAATTAGCTTTACAGTATGTTTCAATATCTGGCAATACAGAGTGCCCCTTTATTTTTACTATTTTTCAAAATTTTCTTGGCTCTTAGAAAAACAAAATCACACAAAATGTAGATTACTTTTGGGGCAGCTTCCACAACGATGGCTTTGTTCTGGGCTCTAAGGGAGGGTTCGAAGTACTCTCCCTCCATCCTTAGTGCCTGCTTGCCAGTGGGAATTGGGCAGGGAGGTTGGGGAAGTCTGAAGGATGCTTCTGACAGATTTGGGGGCCACCTACAGTTCACATCTAACTCTCATGGCTCATTGAACACCAGCCTGGGAGAGGAGGAAACTACTTTGCAAAACTAAGCTAGTCCCAGACAAATATACAGAATTCCATGGGGAGGGCCAGACACAGGGTCATTCCACCGTTGACTCAGCTTCACCCTCGGAATGGCTTTTGAGATGCATGTTGTAAACAGTATGTAGAGCTCATTAAACTGTACATTTGTCCTCCAGCCAGAGGTAGACAAATAAGAGACCAAGTTTTAAATTTGACATATAGTTTCCAACCATACTGTTTTGACATATGGTCAGGTGTAGTGCAAAAGACACTATTAAAAATACATCCCAGGCCTCGCATGGTGGCTCACGCCTGTAATCCCAGCCGTTTGGGAGGCTGAGGCGTGCAGGTCACTTGAGGTCAGGAGTTCGAGACCAGCTTGGCCAACATGGTGAAACCCCATCTCTACTAAAAATACAAAAAGTAGGCAGGTGTGGTGGGCACCTGTAATCCCAGCTACTTGGGAAGCTGAGGCGGGAGAATTGCTTGAATCCAGGAGGCAGAGGTTGCAGTGAGCTGAGATGGCGCCACTGTACTCCAGCCTAGGCAACAGAGTGAGACTCCTGTCTCAAAAAATAAATAAATAAATATAGGCCAGCTGGGTGCCACCACACGTCTGTGATCCCAGCTACATGGGAGGCTGAAGTGGGAAGATCACTTGAGCCCTGGAAGCCAGCCTGGGCAACATAGCAAGACCTTGTCTCTGAAATGTAAAAAAAAAGAATCTTTTTAAATCCCAAATGAAAAGCAGTGTGTTAATTTTTTGGTGAATTAAGAACAGCCTGCTTATAATTTACTTGTAGAGGTAAAATGTTTGCCTAATTTTTATGTAATTTTTTTGGTGATATTTCTGTACTTTAAGAAACAGTGCGAGGACAACTATGTAGTCTCTTCAGTGTCAGGAGTAAAAGAATGGAAGACGTAATAGATTAAGAACCTTAAGAACAACCAAATACAGGATGTGGGCCTTCATGGAGTCCTGATTTGTGCAAACCAGCTATGATAGATGTGTTTTGGACAACCAGAGAAATTGGGATATGACTCGGTATTAGCTGATACCCAAGAAGGATTGTTCTTTTTCTTAGGTTTAATGATGATATCCTTTCCTTTCCATTTTTCTGTATGTTTGAAATTTTCATAAATGTAAAAGAGACCTAAATGAGGCTCATTTTGTGTTTCTCCCATTCTTCTGTATCTCCATTCCTGTTGATTTCTGGATGGACCTTCCAATCCACAGGAATAAGCCAGTTGAGCAGTGGACTTAACGCCAGTATTGCATGCTTTCAGGGGCAGCTTAAGGGCTGTTTGCTTACTGAAGCTTTATTTACAATTATAAAAATTAAAGGAGGGGGCCGGGGATTCCAGTTTATGCCCCATAACAAGAACTAGTTCAATGAGTGTAAAGTTGTAGAGTAACATGCCGTTCGTTCCAAGTCGTCCCAGCCACTGTGTGAGACAGTTTAGTGGTATGGGGCAGAACATGGAAAAACACTAAGCAAAACGTGTGTGTTGCAGGGGAGATACGAGGCTCTATTGATTATGGTTCATACATAAGCATTTATATAGAAAAAGGAAGGGGAAAAAAACCCGTCAATACTTTAATAGTGGACTCCTGGATAATGGGATTTTAATTGTTGTTAATTATTTCTGTAGTAGTTCTTTAGCTTTCCAAAATTCCTGCAGTGTAGATATATACTTTCATAATCAAGAAAAAATCAACGTAAGGGAAAGAGGCTATTTTCTTTTAGGAGTTGAGCCCTGCATTCATGGTGTTCTGCCTCTCAGCTACCATGCTGATTTTGCTTTGGGTCCTTCTCAGAATTGCTTTGGGTCCTTTTCAAACTTCCAAGAATTTTACTACCAAGCCCAGCCACCCAGCTTTTCTACACACTTATTTTCTAGTTCTCATAACAGTAAAACCGAAACAAAACTCTATAACTTTTTAAAAATGAGCTTTGATTCATTAAAAATTATTTTTATAGTTTTCTCTCTTCGTGAATGTAGTTTTGATTCATACATTTTTTAAAAATCAGAGTGGCGTACTTTAGGGGAGGTAATGAGGGTTGTGGAAGCAAGCTGGAAATATCAGAGTACTAGAGAAAATTGGAAATCCTGGAACTGTGGTTGATACTGTTACACATTAGGAACACTTCTCTTATTGCCTAAGTCTTTTTTATTAAGTTCATCTGAAGAATGCTTGTAGTTTGTGAAGAGTAAGACTCTGCGAGTCCCCTTTTCCATTTTCCTTGCTATTAAACGGTTTGTTTGGTTTGGCTTGTTATTTCAGGCAACTGAAAGCAAACTCTTTCTGTATTTTTAGCACATCACCAAATCTTTAAAAATTATCAACTGTCGGCCGGGCGAGGTGGCTCAAGCCTGTAATCCCAGCACTTTGGGAGGCCAAGACGGGTGGATCACGAGGTCAGGAGATCGAGACCATCCTGGCCTACACGGTGAAACCCCGTCTCTATTAAAAAATACAAAAAAAAAACTAGCTGGGTGAGATGGCGGGCGCCTGTAGTCCCAGCTACTCGGGAGGCTGAGGCAGGAGAATGGCGTAAACTCGGGAGGCGGAGCTTGCAGTGAGCCGAGATTGTGCCACTGCACTTCGGCCTGGGCGACAGAGCGAGACTGCGTCTCAAAAAAAAAAAAAAAAAAAAAAAATCAACTGTCTGAGTGGAAATTTTAATGAGAAACAAAGCATAGGACAGGAATGCATTTCCCATTGTACTGGGTGGTTGTATTAAGGCTAAGTATCATTAATCTTTAGGAGAGGTAATGTTTGCTGTGAAATTAAGCTGCAGGCATTGCCCTTCTAGTCATGTGATAATGAAATCCAAAAGGTAGCTCTGATTCTTTTTGCTACATCAGATATTGCAATTGGTCAGGCCTTGGCAATCTTTTTTTTTTTGAAACGGAGTCTCTGTCGCCCAGGCTGGAGTGCAGTTGCGCGATCTCAGCTCACTGCAAGCTCCGCCTCCCAGGTTCACACCATTCTTCTGCCTCAGCCTCCCGAGTAGCTGAGACTACAGGCGCCTGCTACCACGCCTGGCTAATTTTTTCTGTTTTTTAGTAGAGATGGGGTTTCACCGTGTTAGCCAGGATGGTCTCGATCTCCTGACCTCGTGATCCACTCGTCTCGGCCTCCCAAAGTGCTGGGCTTACAGGCGTGAGCCACCGCACCGGCCGGGCCTTGGCAATCTTTTTAATTATGTTGAACCCTATGAAATTGCTAGTGTTTGGCCATTTGGGACATACAGAAACAGCACTTTCATATGGTCCAGCTGATATAATACACAGCTTTTCTTGTAGTTGTGTACATCGTAGAGTGAGTTGGGTTTTGGTTGCTGCAGTGAAGAGCCAGCCATTGTCTTGCTTGGATGATAATTGTATACAAGTGAACTTGAATCAGTCTTGCTGCTGAGTTGGGTTGATTTCTGTGGTTCTGAATCTTCTTAAAGTCGTCAGTGGATTAGAGAACTACACCAGCCTTCTTCTGTCTGTGATCGGTATTACCCATCAACTTTTGCTTTTGTTTGAGAAATAATTAATGAATATGAGTTGGAACTCTGAGAGGTTAAAGTATTTTTTTATTATTTTGCTTTATTTTAGTCTCAGATGCAAACATCAGTGGGAATTGTACCCACACAAGCAATTGCAACGGGCCCCACTGCAGATCCTGAAAAACGCAAACTGATACAGCAGCAGCTGGTTCTACTGCTTCATGCTCATAAGTGTCAGAGACGAGAGCAAGCAAACGGAGAGGTTCGGGCCTGCTCGCTCCCACATTGTCGAACCATGAAAAACGTTTTGAATCACATGACGCATTGTCAGGCTGGGAAAGCCTGCCAAGGTAAGTGCTGTTTTCGGAACTCCTAGTGGCGAAGGTCAGGAAGAATTTTTCTTTATTGTTCTTACAGCAGCTCTCTGGTTCATAAGGCTCTGGCAGCCTGAGTGCTACCTTCCATTTGGTGTGGCAAAACATGTTGCGCTCACGTTCCCCACACAATGACAGTCAGGTGCTCCAGGAAGTCTTACCTGCTGAAGAGAAAGGCGATTTGGTTTTCTGATACTCTGTGAACTTCTGCTGCTTGAAGCTGTGCCCCGTATTTGTTCTTTTCCTCCTTCCTCTGTCACGGAAGATGTTGGTCACTTCTTGAGCACTGTCTTTGTTGTGAATGTGTAGATCGTGGTTTTCTTTTGGGCAATGAATATAGCACACGCACGTGCAGGCACACGCCCTTCCTGCACCCCAGCATCTGTCTTGGTGGCCTGCGGCCTTGCTCCTCTGTCCTGTGTCTTGAGGCAAGTCCAGATGGCAGTGAAGTTGTCCTGGGTGACTGGCAATGACATGGGGAACTACGCACTGTATCATCCCAGGGGAGGTGGTGAACTAGGCACTTCACGTGCCCTCTGTCTCCGCTTTTACTGCAGACACCTCATTTCTACCGAAGGAAGTGTTTCCTATTAACAGCTATACTTTCCTTTAATCTTTATTCTCTTTCCTTCTCTTCTTATGCTCATAAACCTTGGGGGAATCTCCCCCTGGTCGCCCTGTCTCCCGTTGTGACATTTGTGAGTCCCCAGAGTAACCCCGTCGTAACAGAGAAGCAGAGAAGGGTAAGGTTAGACCTTTAGAAGCTGAAGCCGGAATAACCAGGGTCAGTTACCCTCTCGAGTACTTGTTCACCAGGTGCCCACAGTCCCTTTCAGAATCTCTGCAGGCTTCTCATGTGCTTCTCTATCTGTATTTCTTCACTGTAGTATTTAGGTGGTTTCATCTTGAAACGTAATTGAACATTTTTATTTTAAATAGTTACATCACAGAACTATTATTTGTTCTACCTTTCATTGCGGTTGTTTGGTATTCCAGGTTGAATAGTGTTTGTTTTGTTTTGTGGGCTGCCCTTAATCACCCATCCTTCATAACATTGCTTCTAGGGGAAGTTTTGTTTGGATTTCTCAACAGTCAACTTACAAACTTTTTGGAAAACAGCCTGTTTGTAAGTTGAGGACTGCCTATACTGTGTTATGGTTACACTTGTTACCATTTTCTTATGGAATCTGGCATTATAATTTAGGTATAATTGAAAGTGTGACGATTTGGATAGAAAAATAACATCTCGTTGTTTTTCTGGTCATAGTTGCCCATTGTGCATCTTCACGACAAATCATCTCTCATTGGAAGAACTGCACACGACATGACTGTCCTGTTTGCCTCCCTTTGAAAAATGCCAGTGACAAGCGAAACCAACAAAGTAAGTGAGCACGGGGGCAGAGAAGCTTGGAGATGAGAATAGAAGTTGTTTCTAAAGAAAATTCAGAGAGTAGGTAGGGAGTGGGCAGGGGTTATGAGCCACGGAGTGCAGGGTGAGGTAGGGCGGACAGTGGCCCAAGGTGCAGCCAAGCTCAGAGGGCAGGCAGGCTCTTTGTGTCAGGAACTGCTGTGATAATGTTGGACCCTGACTCACTCACTGCCCCTCCCTCTCCCTGCCCCCTGCATACACGCACTTGAAGCAGCATGGAACGGCAGAGTCACTTTGTTCACTGAGCCAACATGAAGACATGGTATTTCCTGACAGTTACTCCATCTGTGAGAATTTAAATTCCATGTCGCTCTAATGGCGGTGACGTCTTGGGGAGGGGGAGAGAGGGGGCACTTCTTTTGGAACTGGAAAGCCCTTATCCTGAAGTAAATTTTGAAGGCTCCGTCAGGCTGGGTCAGTATAAAATCCCGCACGAACATTTTTGAAGGTTTCCCTCTGCGTGGATCTGTGGTCCCCAGACCTCTTTGTATAACTAACCATTCACTCTGCTTGGCAGTGAGAGCCTCTGCCTAGGGCTGCTGCATCCTGGTCATCCCAGTAGTTTTGCCATTGTCTAGGTTGTCTGTAGCCCTTGGCAAGACTGGTTATGCAGCAGTCCCTGCTTGTTGGGAGGCCTGCCTGGGGCTCTGGGGCTCCCTGCCATTTGTAGGCTTCAGGCAGTAAGAAGGATGAACCTCCCTCCCATTTTTCAACCCTCTTCCTGTCATTTTAGAGGTAAAACCGTGGTCTTTGGGTGTGTCCTTCAGTTTTGGACAGCTAGGAAGTGCCCTTCAATCTCCTGTCCCCTCTGGCTGGAGGTGCTCCCCTAGCGACCCTTCCAGCACAGCACAGTCTTCCTCATCTTCCTCCATCTCGTCTGTGCTATCTTGCCACCCTCCCCTGTTTTGTGTTTTCTGTGTTCATTCCTCTCATTCTTCTTGATCATCCTTCCTCAAGACCCCGCAGCTGCCTAGAGAATATGTGCTGCTTTTCTTTCTGGTTGTTTCCGAGTGGCCCAGGTAAAGATAGAAAAAGTGGTTTGTTCCTAGGAGTACTGTGGAGTGGCGTGCCAGTGACAGCCCCCGTGGTTTTCCTTTTACTGAGTCCAACTCACCTCCCTCTGGCGACAAGGGAATAGGCAGTGAGCTGACGCTGACCCTGCTTCATTTAAAGCAGGGTGTCCCTGTCACAGAGAAGAGAAACGCCAGGGTAATGGGGCCTGTTGTCTGCCTCCCTACAGAAGAACCACAACGAGTTTCCTTTAAAAACCAGTTTCCTGACCAGGTGCGAGGCGGGCAGATCACCTGAGGTTGGGAGTTCGAGACTAGTCTCTACTAAAAACACAAAATTAGCCAGGCATGGTGGCGCATGCCTGTAATTCCAGCTACTTGGGAGGCTGAGGCAGGAGAATCGCTTGAACCTGGGAGGCGGAGGTTGTGGTGAGCCGAGATCTCGCCAGTGCACTCCAGCCTGGGCAACAAGAGCGAAACTCCGTCTCCAAAAAAAAAAGCCACTTACCTAAAAGTCAATTAAATTATTCTTTAATTGACTAAAATTTGAATTAATAAACAATTTCCCTGGACATCTCTTATATAAAGTGACATTCTGGAATCCTGGGTCTTCTAGAACCAGATATTTGGAACAGTTGTTCTATTCCTTGTCTGTTTTTCCTCCCACATTACTGTAAAACTTTTTTCTTTAGTATATTGTGATGGCTAAATTTCTTGTGTTTTAGGGCACATTTCAGTAATAGGCTCTTTAAGTGCCAAAATATTCGTTGTCAAGTTTGTAGTTATACAATATTCCATGAATAATGAGCTAGAATTTTATTCTTAACTTTTAATCTGAGAGTGTGGCTTTTTGGGGATCTTTTGTTTTTAGTACATACTACCATGACAATTGTAAACTTTTGTGATTTCTCTTTTTAAGAAACGCTTATGTGGTTTTTGTTTTAAAAGAAAAAAGAAGTGTATGTGGTTTTTTTTTTTTTAACCATCCTTATAACTGCCGGAGTGTTGTGAAAATTGATTGTGTGCCTGCTCTCTCAAGTGGTAAACCACAGGTTTTCTACTAGTCATAATGTAAGATATTACCAGGATGATTTTATAAAGTCACAAGGAAGATTTAGATTAACTTGCTGCAGGGTTTTGGTAGTTTTTTACAAAAGTATGATTGACGGGGTTTCAGCAGTATCCTTTCTGTACATTTTGTTGTTTTTTTCTCTTCTCCCAAAGCAAATTATGCTTATGGTGTGTGAGCTCTTGAGTTAAGAACCCAGAGAGGAAAATGTGAATCTGACCCTACTTTGGCTTAAGGTTGGGTTTTGAAGACAATATATATGTTAAAAATAATGTAAGGGTGACCTCCCTCAAAGGACTGAGGTAGAGACAAGTCAGTGCAATCAACATTCATTTTGAGGAGAATTGGAGTGCACCTGACTACTTTATAGAGCAAGGTGAGACTTGGTGGAGCCCAGTGCAAACAAAATAACGAAGGAAGAACATTTCAGACAGTGGGGACAGCGTCTGCACAGTACACAGCTTGTGAGGGCGTGCATTTGACTGGACTGGGGTTCCTGTGCAAACAAGGTGAACCGAAAGGTGGACTGTGGTGAGCTCCTGGAAGCCTCAGGGACTGCCAAGACCCACCTGTGCTCGCTCTGTGGAGATCACCTTAGGGGCCCCAGGACTCTGCTTTTTAGGCAGTGTTTCCCACAGGCCAGCGCTGGTCTAAACTGATGCACACTTCCTTGATCAGCACATGCTGCAATCTCTAACTTCTGTGATTAATGTCTCTACTGAGAGAACTTTCCAGAATGACCTGTGGAGCTAATCTGAGGTTCTTTGAAATGAAGCCCAGATCATTGATTACCTTTTTGGCCTATGTTGAGTTTTGTTTGGTTGGTTTGTTTGTTTTGAGACAGAGTCTTGCTCTGTCACCCAGACTGGCTTGTAGTGGCATAGCCACGTCTCATGGCAGCCTCAACCTCTTGGGCTCAAGCAGTCATTCCACTTCAGCCTCCTGAGTACCTGGGACTGCAGGCATCTGCCACCACACCTGGCTAATTTTTGTATTTTTTGTAGAGATGGGGTTTCACCATGTTGCCCAGGCTTGTCTCGAACTCCTGAGCTCAAGTGATCTTCCCACCTCGGCCTCCCAAAAGTCCTGGGATTACAGGCATGAGCCATTGCGCCTAGCCTCATTTAATTTTTCTTTGAATTGTTTTTTAAAGATTCTATAATCACTGATCTCGAATTAACCATCCCTTATAGCATTATTCAGTTTTTGTTGAATTATTAGGACTTTCCAAGACATGTACCTTATGTCAGTCCTGGCATCTGACCTCCAGTAAATTCGGTGCACAGAGTGGCATAGAGGACTGGGCTGTGGGACCCGTGACCAGGTTCCCTTCTTGGGGCTCATGTTGCCTCATTTGTGAAGTTCTGGCTGCTCAAAGTGTAGGCCTCAGGCAAGCTATAGAGGCACTCCCAGGTTGCTTGTAAGCAGTAAAGAAATTGGGGCCCTATTTCAGACCTCTTATATTAAAACCTACATTTTTACAAAATTTCTGGGTGATTGGTGTGCACATTAAAATCCAAGATGGACTGCTCTGGATGCCTTGAAAGACCAGGTGTCTGGGCCAGTGCTGGTGAGAGGGTTTGAGTCATTCTCTGAGAGAGACCACGGGTTTTCCAACCCAGAGTGCCCCAGGGACTGTCGAAGCAAGTGCACAGGGTTGGTCCCAGAGCCAGCCTAATGCATGCACTGCCCCGGCTGTGTCAGCCATGGCCCCAGCTGCTGCCAGACATCTCCATGAGTGTAGCACCCACTGCTTCACCTGGCAACATGTTGCATCTGTAGGTGCCTCAGATTGTTTAAAACACCTCCTTTCGGCCAGGCTCAGTGGCTCACACCTGTACTCCTTGCACTTTGGGAGACTGAGGTAGGCAGATTGCCTGAGTTCAGTTTCAAGACCAGCTTGAGCAACACAGTGAAACCCCGTCTCTACTAAAATACAAATAATAGCTGGATGTGGCAGCATTCACCTGTAGTCCCAGCTACTCGGTATCCTGAGGCGGGAGGCTGAGGCAGGAGAATCATTTGATGAAACCGGGAGGCAGAGGTTGCAGTGAGCCAAGATCGCACCAGTGCACTGCAGCCTGGGTGACAGAGCAAGACTCCGTCTCAAAAAAACAAAACAAAAACCAAAAAAGACCTCCTTTCATTATATGGAGTCAAGATCTCCCTCCTTTGAACTGCCACTCATCGAATAGCCCATCAGGTGCCCAGTGAGTGTGTGGAGCAGGCCCTTCGTTCACTTGAGGGCCCTTCAGAGATTTTCACCTCTTTTGACAGACTGTGGTGGGATGGGGAACAGCAAGGAGCAGAATCTGAAGGTTTTAGAGAGAATAGTGACCTTGATTGACCCTGACTTAAGTACCAGAGGGTCGTGGGTGATGTGTTACGTCTGAACAACTTTGCTCCTTGATAGCAAGGAGCATGTAGCTGCGCCAATGTCACTTGGCTTCTGAAGAAAGCCTTTTGCTTGAGGGCTTGTGGCTGTGCCTCATGGGAGTCTGAGTCTCCAGCCCCCACACAATGCCCGCAAGGTACGGTGGTGCCACCAGCAACTTTGTAGAGATGTCTGCAGGTCTGGATAAATTCTTTTTTTTTTTTTTTTTGACATGGAGGCTCACTCTGTCACCCAGGCTGGAGTGCAGTGGTGCGATCTCAGCTCACTGCAGCCTCCGTCTCCGTAGTTCAAATGTTTCTTGGCTACTTTATGTATTTTTAGTAGAGATGGATTTTCACCATGTTGTCCAAGCTGGTCTTGAACTCCTGACCTCAGGTGATTCCCCCACCTCAGCCTCCCAAAGTGATTGGATTACAGGTGTGAGCCACCTGAATAAATTCTAGCATTGCTTTTTTAGTAGAAATCTAAGTGTGTTGGTATCCTCGGGAAACTGGTTCCAGGACCCCCCAGGTACACTGAAACCAGGCGGAGTCAAGCCCTGCAGCTGGCCCTCCCCCATACACAAGTTTCGCCCTCCACAAGCACTGTGGTTCTGGCCTGCGTTGGGTGGCCCCTCGGCTCACTGTTGTGCTGCTGACAGATCAGCTATAGCAGCTACTGCTCTGCTTCATGGTGTATCTCCCCCTACCCTGACAAAGTTTGGACATTTAATTCGTGTCCGTTTTAACTGAATTTCCAAATGGAGTTCAGTTTTATTAAGAATGATTAGGAGCTGAAGTTGTCTGAGTAACTTGAGTGCTCTGCATCGGCGACATAGCCTGTACAGGGAACCTCTTAGTAGAACATTTTTTTTCTTTTTTTTTTTTTTTGAGACAGTCTCTCTTGCCTAGGCTGGAGTGTAGTGGTGCGATCTCAGCTCACTGCGGCTTCCACCTCCTAGGTTCAAGCAATTCTCCTGCCTCAGCTTCCCCAGTAGCTTAGATTACAGGTGCGCACCACCACATCCAGCTAATTTTTGTATTTTTAATAGAGACAGGGTTTCACCATGTTATTAGCCAGTCTGGTCTCGAACTCCTGACCTCAGGTGATCCAAAGTGTTGGAATTTCAGGCGTGAACCACTGCACCTGGCCACACCCGGCGTCTTAGTGGAACATTCTTTGTGCATGAAGAATGGCAGGTGAGTCCAAGAAAGAGCCTGCTACAAAACTTGGCCTTTTTTTCATAGGCCATAGGCTCCTTCTTGGCTACATCAGAAGGTGGTGAGGCTGAGGGCGCTGGGGAGCTTTAAAGAGGGAAACATCCGGGGCAGGAGTGTTGCCTGACAGGCCCAGAAGAATCCAGCCGGTGTGTTAGTGCACTGCAGGTGTGTTGTGGCTTCCTAAAAGCTAGAGCTTTATGCTCTAGCAAGGAAAAAAGATGTAAAAATGGCCAAATGAGCACACAGCCTTGACATTGGAAGAGGTAAATGGCAATAATGTGGAAAGGATAAGTAGAGAGCAACTTCATTCTTAGGGATGCCAGGTAGATGGAGCAGTGCTGTCTGTAGCTCTCCCTGCGTTTGTGTTCAGTTCTAAGGCGCTCCATGGGCTGCGCTGGGAGGGCCCACGGTGTGCTGGCCACTGCACTATACCTCACACATCCCCTGGATGCTGCACAGCAGGTTACGTGGCCCATGTGGCAGGTGGTGAAGAGTAAAACCGAGTTTCACGTTAATCCCACCTTTCAAGGATGCACAGGGAACGTGAGATGAGCCTGATTTTCCCTGTCCCAGGGTTCCAAGGTGCAGTTTGGGTGCGTTAGGTGATTATTAGATAATCTTTTGTCCCTCCCAACAGATTCTAGGCTCAGGGAATGCAGAGATTGTGCCCACACTATATCTGGGAGCCTGGCAGAGTGTACTCACTGAGTCTGTCGTCTGAGTGAGTGAATACACGAAGGGTCAGTGTCTAAAGACAAGCAGCGGTACAGGAGGCACTGTGGGATTTCAGAGAGGGATCGGGAATACCACCATGAAGCACGCAGAACACCTTGAGGTGACAGTACGGTTGATGGTGGCTTGTACATAATGACTCCCCTTTCAGTCAGCCATCACCCCACAGTGAATGCCTGAGCACCCTTACCCTTCAGTATTTGTGTCATTTCATCTAATAGCATCATTTGGACTTCAAATTCAGCCATGCTTAAATGGCAGAGGCCTTCTCTATTTGTTCATAATTAATTTCCTTTGCTTCTGAATTTTAGAAATGGTGAGTTGCAAATGCTTCTCATAGGTATATTTTCTTTTAAAATAAAAATATAATAATGTTTACTTTTAGAAAATGAATGATTCTAACGCAAAATGCAGTGACCATGTCAGCAGCTTGCATGGGAGGCCTGTGTGAGTATGAGGCATTGGCTGCCCTGTAAGTGGCTGTGGGCTTAGGAGTAGCATTCACTGTAAGGTGGTGCATTTTAGTTAAGTAGGTGGCACTTGGGGAGGTGTCGATAAAAGGGAAATATTGTAGGAAGAAGTCAATAAAGCATTCACTGGAAAATGGAAGACTGCATACTTTGTTTCTTTTAAGTTCCTCTCCACAGTGCATCACCATGTGTGTTAAATATAGTGTAGCCCTGTTCTTCCTTACATCGCAAGGTCATAGAAAAATAAACTATCCTATCACTGGTAACTTTGATTTCTATACTATAGTGCTTCTTAAAAATGTAAGATGTCGGTTTCAGAAGTACGGTGGACACATGTTTAAAGTTTTGGGGAGTAGTAAGTATTAGAATACTTTTAAAGGTATTGTGCATGACTTACTTCAGCTACACACTTGTCATAAAATGCACCTTGGGAGTTGCTTTTCATTTATGATAATGAGTGCTTGGTGTGTGTAATTGTGTCTGATGAGTGTTAATGAGTTGATCTGAGTATCCTTATTAGAAAAGTTAATAGTATGGAATGTATAATTACCAGGAATTTTCTTTTCACACATTTTAGTTTAATTAGGTCGCTCTGGGTAAGTACTGGGGTTACTATAGGTGCACTGATGGTTGAATGTGAGAATATTACACTTACACATAATGGTTGAAATTTGAAAGAAAGGCTTTGTGATCGTGTTTTCTGTATCAAAAAATGGTGTGTTATAGTAGCAACATTATAAGATGCTATTTTTAACATGACTAAAATTTGTGGAAGTTAGAAAGGAACTCAAAAATAAGAATAAATAGTATGATATAGAACTTCTGCCATATGATAAATTTTCACACAACATTTGGGTTGTTGGGACAGATGAGTGGGCAGGCAAGCAGGTGGGTAGATAGGTGGGTAGATGAATTGACCTTGAAATGCCCAAGTTGATGCAAGTTTGGAGTAGTCTCTCCATTACCTTGGAAGCCCTTTGGGATGGAGCTTCTTATGTTGACACCAGTTTTTCCTTTAGTCTCCTGCGGTTAGCTAGCTGAATGGGGCAGCTTCCCTGCCAGCCAGCAGTGGGCCTGGGTAGCAGAATCTCATGTTGGCCATGTGAGGCAGAGCCACATCCTGAATATCAGAGGTGCTGAGGTGGCCCCGGATAAAAGACCCATGCGGAATTGCGAAGCCTCACTCCAACCTTAATTTCAAACAAATCAGTCAGTCACTCAAGTTCAGTATTTCTTAAACAGCTTCATATAGCCAGAGAGCTCAGCATGGTGCTCTGCTGCATAGGAATCCCGTCAGAAGGATGTGTTCATGCTGTCTTTGCTTGTGTAAGTTTCAAGGACTTGAAGTTATGTGATTTAGAAGAGCACATCATAGATTTATTAATCAAAACTGACCAACGAGGTATCATCTCTGCTCCTTCTCTTAAGCCCTCTGTACCTGTGCAGGTGAACAGTGAAGGACAGGGTTGGGGTCAACAGCAGGAGAGGGCTCCTCTGTTCATCTCAGAGGTGTCGGCTGGCCACCAGAGAATCAGACGTTTCCCCCCTCATACATTTGCCACTCCCTGGAACTGACTTCTTGAGGAGTCTCTAGGTTTTAAAACATACTGATTTTTTTCGGGTGTTATCTGTGAGATTTTATGATCTGTTGCATGCTAAGATAGAAACTTGACTTTTCTTTAACTTTTTGTTCCTCACTTACTGCTAGGCAGAATACATGAATCCTTCAGCACAGTTCCTTTCTCCCTAGCCTTGTTTTACTGCTTTATGATATTCATGTGTAGTATCTTGATGAAATGTATTTGCTTCTCAATAGTTTTTAAATCATTTGTGGGCTTTTCCCTTTTACTTACCTTTCTTGTTTGTCTGTCTCTTTGTCGTTATAGCCATCCTGGGGTCTCCAGCTAGTGGAATTCAAAACACAATTGGTTCTGTTGGTACAGGGCAACAGAATGCCACTTCTTTAAGTAACCCAAATCCCATAGACCCCAGCTCCATGCAGCGAGCCTATGCTGCTCTCGGACTCCCCTACATGAACCAGCCCCAGACGCAGCTGCAGCCTCAGGTTCCTGGCCAGCAACCAGCACAGCCTCAAACCCACCAGCAGATGAGGACACTCAACCCCCTGGGTAGGTGAAGGAACTCTCAACTTCATTCTTACTTGTCCAAATGTAGCAAAGGGAATGGAGTGATGGAACCCAAGACAGTTTTCAGTTTGTTTTGTGTTTTTTACTACAGTGGTTGAAATTAAAATCTCCCAGGAAAAAGCTGAAGTGTCTAATGCAAGGAAAATGTTATATGCTTATAAAAAGAGCAGGATTTGCAAATGAAGCAATGTTTTTGTTGCTTGCTGTGCCACTTCTCTCTGGACAGTTTTCATAAAGAATGTGCCGTGTGGCTCAGAATGCAGATCTCACAAGTCAGGATGCTGACTGGACTCCTCGTGCTGACTGTTGTCATTTCTTTGATGGAGAACTTGCGTTTGCCACTTCCTCACACGTCTTGGTTAGGGTCTACCCCACAGATGGAAGTGACCAGCCTGGACTTCGGCAGGTTAATGACAGGAGCCCTGGAAAGTCTTTTCCCTGGCTGCTGGACATGTCAGCATTTCTTTTGTCACCCCAGCCCATTATTTGCCAACCTTTGGTCATTTGTTCACATATACCCATGATTTTTGCCATTTCTGCATATGGTTTTCTTAATATTTTTCTTTAAGTGGACACAGTCCCTTTGCATTTAGGCTTAAGCTAAGCAGTGATGTCTGTGAAGTCAAGACTGGCTGACTGGTTGTGCTAGTTTTGTTCTTTTCCCAATAGAATAAGTATTTTACAGTTAAAAATTACTCCTTAAAATATGCCCAGCTAAAGTCATCTTATTTGTTGCTTTTTGGAAAACAACTGCCCCAATGACTGTCTAAGTAATACTGGCCAGGAGACTGTGTTAGAGTCCTGAGACCCAAGTCTTAATCTAACTCCTCTCCTGTTGACGGTATGATTTAGGACAAACTTAACCTTTATTAATCTCGGCCTTCCTTTACTTTAATGTGAAGATTGTGACAAATTGACCTCTGTATTTTTTTCGTGAGCTTAATTTTATGATTTTATTTTCTGATACTGGAGGTGGAGACACAGAGGTATATGTCAGTGCAGCTGAGTCACTCAGGAGTGATACTAATGAAGCAGAATGAAAGTCAGAGGCTGCATATGGGTCATTTATAACTTTTTCACTTAGATACCAGCTAATCTCCATAAACACACCTTATTTTGGTTACATAGTAGAGTGGGGAGGTGTCTACTGATTATTTGTGCACGTTGATTACCGTTACTGAAAATATGACACTCGGAGTTCCTGCCTCAGTGCTTATTATAACTGACCAGAATCACTTGTTTAAATAATCACCAATTGTTTATGTGGTGACATGTGGGTTATCTGTCATCAAAACTTTGAAGTATATATTCACATTTAAGAGTTGATTGATTTCTTTCTGTCTTTAAAGGAAATAATCCAATGAACATTCCAGCAGGAGGAATAACAACAGATCAGCAGCCCCCAAACTTGATTTCAGAATCAGCTCTTCCGACTTCCCTGGGGGCCACAAAGTAAGACCCTGTTTCAGTTCTGAGTGACAGTTCAACAAGAGCGTGGACTGAGAACCACACAAAATTGATTCTTTCTAAATGTGTGGCAGAGAAAATAGTTTAAATGGGGTGGTGAGGGGTGAATGCTGTTTTCCTTTTTTTCTTTAATTATAAGTGTAGAGCAGATAATAGATTAAACATAGTTTAAGTTTTATTTGTATACATTACTTGGCTCTCCTGACGTAAACTTTTAGAAGTCACATGTGGTGGTAGAAGAACCTTATTAGACAAAGTATGTTTGAGTTGCTTCAGTAGATGGTTGAAGTGTCCTTATTTCCTCCTTAGCCCACTGATGAACGATGGCTCCAACTCTGGTAACATTGGAACCCTCAGCACTATACCAACAGCAGCTCCTCCTTCCAGCACTGGTGTAAGGAAAGGCTGGCACGAACATGTCACTCAGGACCTGCGGAGCCATCTAGTGCATAAACTGTACGTAACAGTTTTGCAGTTTCATAGATGTTTGATTTTGTTGCTGTGTTGCCCATTGGCTAGCAAATGACAGTACCCTAGGAGCCTATACAAGTCACGTGCCTATTTAGAGAGCCACTCTCACTGCTGGTACAACTCTGGCAGCCCTAGGCAGGCCAGAGATTCCCGCACTTCATGTCCTCGGTGTGCGGAGGTGACAAAGAGAGCATTGGTGGCTCTATACTGCCGAGGGAGGGGCACTGACTGACAGCCCCTGTCACGGAGGCAAAGACCCTCAGTGCAGCCTGGCCTTAATGCTGCATGAGGCGGCTGGGGTTAGCTCAAGAACCTCACCTTATTTTGTAGTTCCAGATTCTAGTTGTGGAGACCCGTCAGAATTGGATGAGTTTAGAGTATAGATGGCACGTCATTATCACCTTACAGTTAGTTAACGTAACAGAAAGTTAACCTTTTTTTTTGAGGGGGAGACGGAGTCTCGCTCTGTCCTCTAGACTGGAGTGAAGAGCGCAATCTTAGTTCACTGCAACCTCTGCCTCCCAGGTTCAAGCGATTCTCCTGCCTCAGCCTCCCGAGTAGCTGGGACTACAAGTGGATGCTACCACCCCTAGCTAGTTTTTGTATTTTTAGTAGAGACAGGGTTTCACCATGTTGGCCAGGCTGGGCTCAAACTCCTGACCTCAAGTGATCTGCCCACCTCAGCCTCCCAAAGTGCTGGGATTATGAGCCACTGTGCCCGGCCCTTTTTTTTTTTCTTTCTTTCGTAGAGAGAAACAGAGTCTTGGCATGTTGTCCAGGCTGGTCTCAAACTCCTGGCCTCAAGTAATCCTCTTGCCTTGGTCTCCCAAAGTGCCGGGCGGCATGAGCCACCACACCAAGCCTAACTTTGTTGAGCTAGTTATTTTAAATGAACTAGACTTATATTCCCTGAGTTTTTTCCATTCCTATTTTGATCAAATTTTTTTAGTAGTAAGTAGTTTAAAAATCAGGGATTTAAAAATCGTGTTATTCTGAAAATGACCCAGCACATACTTGTTAATAGCAAAATATCGATGTGTTTGATGTGTAGATAAGTTGATAGGTCGGGATTGTCTCCAGGGAGTTACTTCATTCATGTATTGATATGCTGGGCAAGAGAGGCTTGGCATTTCCACAGTGTATTGCCACCAGAGATACATGATCCTGATTTTGTAGTGCTCATTTGACAGCATTGGGAGTAGCTTCAGGCCAGGTGCAGCAGCCCCCACCTATAATCCCAGTGCTTTGGGAGGCTGAGGCAGGAGGATTGCTTGAGCCCAGGAGTTCAGGCCAGCTGGGGCAACATAACAAAACTCTGTCTCTACAGAAAATTTAAAAATTAACCAGGCATGGTGGTGTGCACCTGTACCTCCCTTCTTACTTAAGAGGCTGAGGTGGGAAGATCACTTGAGCCCAGGAGTTCAAGGGTGCAGTGAGCTATGATCATGCCACTGTACTCCAGGTTTGACGACAGAGCGAGACCCCGTGTCTTTTTTTTTTTTTTTGGATGCGGAGTCTCGCTCTGTCACCCAGGCAGGAGTGCAGTGGCACTCAGCTCACTGCAACATCTGCCTCCCGGGTTCAAGCAATTCTCTTGCCTCAGCCTCCCGAATAGCTGAAATTACAGGCACCCACCACCAGGCCCAGCTAATTTTTGTATTTTTAGTAGAGACAGGATTTCACCATGTTAGCCAGGCTGATCTCAAACTCCTGACCTCAGGTGATTCTCCCACCTCAGCCTCCCAAAGGGCTGGGATTACGTGCATGAGCCAGCACGCCTGGCTGAAACCCCATGTCTTTAAAAAAAGAAGAAAGGAGAAAAAAGTAGTCTGATAGATGTGTTATCCTTTCAGCGTCCAAGCCATCTTCCCAACACCTGATCCCGCAGCTCTGAAGGATCGCCGCATGGAAAACCTGGTAGCCTATGCTAAGAAAGTGGAAGGGGACATGTACGAGTCTGCCAACAGCAGGGTAGGTTGCTGCTTACCGTGCTCTGGCCTCTACAGCATCTGTAGTAGACAGCATTGCATTTGTCTGCTTTGTTATCTAGAAATTGTGGAGTCTGTGTAGTTGGGAGAAACTCCTCACCTTGAGGCCACTGGCCAAGGAGACTTCCCAGATAAGACACAAATTTCCTGCAGAACTCTCTTGGTTAGTTACATTAGTACATGGAATATATAAATTTACATTATGTCCATGGGATATATGTTTCACAGTAGGTGGTGGTGTAGTATTGCTAGCATCAGTGAATATTCGAAAGTTCATTTGAATGAAATGGAACGTGTATTTAGTACCTACTATTTGATATGTCCTATAAAGTCATTGGGAATTTAGCAAGAATGTGGGCTTCTGGTATATCAAGTATTTGCATACTTACTTTTGCCAGTGTACTCAATGAAGAGGCTCGTTAGTTAGAACCTACAACACAGATCATTCAGTTGCTTTTTACAGTTTTAACTGTTTCATATTGAATATTATTGCTTTTTAGGATGAATATTATCACTTATTAGCAGAGAAAATCTACAAGATACAAAAAGAACTAGAAGAAAAACGGAGGTCACGTTTACATAAACAAGGCATCTTGGGGAACCAGCCAGCCTTACCAGCCCCGGGGGCTCAGCCCCCTGTGATTCCACAGGCACAACCTGTGAGACCTCCAAGTAAGCATTTTATTTCCTTCTGCCATCCTTTAGCCTGTTTCCTTGGTTTTCCTTCATGTTTGGGGTGTATTTCTAAGAACAGAGAATTAGAATCTCTGATGCGTGCACTGCGGAAGCTGTTGATGTGGCAGTGGCCCTGACCACCTGCCTCAGGCCGTGTTGGGACACTGAGTTTCTCTCTTGGGAAGGCCCTTTACAGCGTGCTCTGGCATTGGAACACACGTGCCTTTGGACCTATTGGCTGTTTTCCCTTTTAAGTTTGAAGTCCTAATAAGAAATTTCCTATTCCTGAATCAAGGATTATATTAAATAACTAGGGTGGTTTTGTTTTTGTTTTTGTTTTGCCACCATAGATGGACCTCTGTCCCTGCCAGTGAATCGCATGCAAGTTTCTCAAGGTATTGAACTATTTGCTGTGAATCATATTTTAGTTTAACATTCAACAGCCATAACTTTCACTGTTTTTTTCCTCTCCCCCTGTATATTTCTTTCTAGTCCTTTCTTCTTTCCATTCCTTTTTGCTGGTGAGCAGAATTCAGTTCTGTAGGTAGTATGGATCTGTTTATAGTATGAAGTTTGGAGATTATAGGAAAGATCTTCCAAGAGATAAGAAGCAGTATTTAGCTATTTATTTTATTTTGTTTATTTTTATTTTTATTTTTATTTTTATTTTTTTGAGATGGAGTCTCGCTCTGTGGCCCAGGCTGGAGTGCAGTGACGTGATCTTGGATCACTGCAAGCTCTGCCTCCTGGGTTCACGCCATTCTTCTCCTTCAGCCTCCCCAGCAGCTGGGACTACAGGCACCCGCCACCATGCCCAGCTAATTTTTTGTATTTGTAATAGAGATGGAGTTTCACTGTGTTAGACAGGATGGTCTTGATCTCCTGACCTCATGATCCACCTGCCTCAGCCTCCCAAAGTGCTGGGATTACAGGCATGAGAGCCCCTGCACCCAGCCTTAGCTTTTTATTTTATTTATTTATTTTATTTTATTATTTATTTATTTATTTATTATGAGACCTAGTCTCACTCTGTTGCCCAGGCGGCAGTGCAGTGGCGCGATCTCGGCTCACTGCAAGCTCTGCCTCCTGGGTTCATGCCATTCTCCTGCCTCAGCCTCCCAAGTAGCTACGACTATAGGTGTCTGCCACCACGTCCGGCTAATTTTTTGTATTTTTAGTAGAGACAGGGTTTCTCCGTGTTGGCCAGGATGGTCTCGATCTCCTGACCTTGTGATCTGCCTGCCTCGGCTTCCCAAAGTGCTGGGATTGCAGTTGTGAGCCACTGCTCCCAGCCCAGCTTTTTATTTTTTTAATGGATGGTGAAGGGGGCATGGTACATTACTCTTAAGAAGAGTCTGAGAAAGAAGCACTCTAGATGTGGGGAGGGAGTGCTTCTAAATGCTGAGAAGGAGAGGCATGCAAGACACTCCTAGACTGCTGAGCACTTGCAGAGGCTGACGTGGGGACAGCACAGGCTGCTCCTGGCCCTAGGGGTTAAGCCCAGCTGGCTGGATGTCAACTTCTGGAGAGTGTGTACACACAGGTCCTGTGCCAGGTTGGGGTGGCAGCAGCTGTCTCAACAACCTTGAAAGTTTCTTAAGTAGAGAGCCTAGGCCGGGCACGATGGCTTAAGCCTGTAATCCCAGCACTTTGAGTGGCCGAGACGGGCGGATCACGAGGTCAGGAGATCGAGACCATCCTGGCTAACACAGTGAAACCCCGTCTCTACTAAAAAATACAAAAAACTAGCCGGGCGAGGTGGCGGGCGCCTGTAGTCCCAGCTACTCAGGAGGCTGAGGCAGAAGAATGGCGTGAACCTGGGAGGTGGAGCTTGCAGTGAGCTGAGATCCGGCCACTGCAGTCCAGCCTGGGCGACAGAGCGAGACTCCGTCTCCAAAAAAAAAAAGGAGAGAGCCTATGGTTTTTGGTTGATTGAAGCAGTGATTTTTATTTTGGGGCAGGGAGCATTTGAAAACCTTGTAGCTCTTGACTATTGAGACCCAAGCAGGAGGACATTTTTCCAGGTTGTGAAACAAGGTGGTGACCTTATCCAGAAGACTCTGAGGAAAGAGGCTTTATTGTGGTTTACAGAGTAGTTTGGGAGGGAAGGTAGAAGAGATCATTTTAAAAGTTGTATTCAGGCTGGGCGCGGTGGCTTACGCCTGTAATCCCAGCACTTTGGGAGGCCAAGAAGGGCGGATCACGAGGTCAGGAGATCGAGACCACCCTGGCTAACACGGTGAAACCCCGTCTCTACTAAAAAAAAAAAAAGAAAAAAAGAAAAAAATTAGCCGGGCGTGGTAGCAGGCGCCTGTAGTCCCAGCTACTTGGGAGGCTGAGGCAGGAGAATGGCGTGAACCCGGGGGACGGAGCTTGCCGTGAGCCGAGATCGTGCCACTGCACTTCAGCCTGGGCGACAGAGCGAGACTCCGTCTCAAAAAAAAAAAGGTTGTATTTGTATTGCATCCTGGAGAAGACATGGTAGATAAGCTGATATTATGGAAAAAAACTTATCAGGGACTTGTTTTGATGGACTAGATTTGAGGGGTGAAAGAAATCAAGGAGTCAGGCTAGGTGCAGTGGCTCACACCTGTAATCCCAGCACTTTGGGAGGTCAAAGCAGGAGGATCACTTGAGGTCAGGAGTTCGAGACCAGCCTGGCCAACATGGTGAAACCCTGTCTCTATTAAAAATACAAAAATTAGCCGGTCATGGCGGTGCACATCTGTAATCCCAGCTACTCAGGAGGCTGAGGCAGGAGAATCACTTGAACCCAGAAGGCAGTGGCTGCAGTGAGTTGAGATTGCACCACTGCACTCCAGCCAGAGCAACAAGAGCGAAACCCCATCTCAAAAAAAAAAGAGAAAGAAATCAAGGAGTCAGAGAAATTGAGCCTTAGGAAAGTGGCTGGATGCTGTGTTGGGGATTGGTCCAGGACTTGGGCCTAAATAGGAGGATGCTGCTGGTGTGGGGTATGATGAGCCTGCTGTTTACCAGCAGAATATTAGAATAGATGTTTTCTGGTTATGCACTTAGCAACCTCCCTACCAGCACATCTGGGTAAATACAGATTTCTTTAAATACTGTTCCTTAGTAATTGTTTTTCATTTTGTTTAAAAAAATTCTCAAGGAGAGGGGAAGCTTACATTACAGACTCCCTGGAAAGTCTTCCTGGTCTGCATTGGCACTCAGTTATTTGAAGGTACCTTTTCTAGGTAGTCGTTGAAGGTAGTGCTCCGTGAGAGTCACCCTTTGGGCCTTCTCATGACTACAGCAGCGCTAAGGCAACACCTTCCAGAAATTCTCTAAATGGTTCTGTCAGATTTTAGTGTTGGTCCTAAGACTCATTTGAACTGGTGCTTCTTTAGACTCAGAGTTTACAGAGTATTGTTATAAATTGGAAGGAACTAGACACCACAGTCTGGAGACACTTACTGGCTGTGAAGTGTCTTTCAGTGATGTGGTGCTCCTGTAAACTACACAAGGCTAGGGTTGAGGACGGCTGACCCTTGGGCACTTCTTAATGCTTAAAGTGCTTACAAAATTAAAAGAATGTTTGGAGTCTTAGCACAGATTCTAACAATGAATGTAAACCCAGCAGAGAGCTGGGAAGCCTCGGTTATGGGCACCAGCTGCTCCAGAGGCATTAGGTATGGGTGTGCACAGAAGCTTGCCCTCGTCTCTGGAAACATCTCTTCTGTAGATTGTGGGGGTGCTGTCCTTTCAGGGCACCTCCTCACCCTCTTTGTTGCTATGATACTTGGTTCGGTACTCTGCCCTCTGGCTCAGCTCTACCTCAGCCTCATTTAATGTCTCACTTACTTGTTCCTGTCTTACCCAACCTTATGTCTTCATGTCCTTGTCCTTCCCTTGAACTCCTTACCGTGCCACCCTCACCACCCCCACATTGATGCCATTTTCTCTGGATGTAGAGAAGTTTGTTCCTTCATCGTCTTCATTGATTAATTGGGTGATTTCTTTTCAGTTTTCTGTTGCCTGTGTGTTCCATCTTATTTTACTTAGAGTTTATTTAGCAAGTTATAATTCTGTTTTCCTGTGGGTGCTTTTCCTAATGAACTATTGTGGGTACATTTACAGGGATGAATTCGTTTAACCCCATGTCGTTGGGGAACGTCCAGTTGCCACAAGCACCCATGGGACCTCGTGCAGCCTCCCCAATGAACCACTCTGTCCAGATGAACAGCATGGGCTCAGTGCCAGGGGTAAGTGTTCTCTTTAGCTGTGCTGCAGATAGCCCTCCCTCTCACATGGAACATTATCTAAGCAGCAGAATTCATGTCAGTTGAGAATCCTGTGATTCTTCCTCTGAATTTGGGTTTTGCTTTATTTCTTTCATCTCTCCTTTAAAAAATATCTTCATTACTACACAGAATTATTTGACTGTTAGTTTTTTTTTTTGTTTTTTGTTTTTTTTTTTTTTTTTTTTTTTGAGATGGAGTCTCGCTCTGTCGCCCAGGCTGGAGTGCAGTGGCCAGATCTCAGCTCACTGCAAGCTCCGCCTCCCGGGTTTACACCATTCTCCTGCCTCAGCCTCCCGAGTAGCTGGGACTGCAGGCGCCCGCCACCTCACCTGGCTAGTTTTTTGTGTTTTTTTAGTAGAGACGGGGTTTCACCGTGTTAGCCAGGATGGTCTCGATCTCCTGACCTCGTGATCCGCCCTTCTCGGCCTCCCAAAGTGCTGGGATTACAGGCTTGAGCCACCGCGCCCGGCTGACTGTTAGTTATTTTATTGGAGTAACAAATTCATAGGAATATGTGGCTTTGTGAGAATGTGGGAGTTCCAGGGCTGGAGAAGGCAGCCTCAGATATGTGGCCAGCAGGGAATTGTCAGCATCTGTTGACTGAGAGCTCGCTCTTCCAAGGCTGCTTTCTAAACACTTTAGAGAACTCATAGGCAGGCATGTCTTAAATTTTAAATTATAGTCTGCTATTGATTTCTATTCAGAGGACATTTTGAAGCTGGCTCATTTGAGAGATTGCCTGAGAAAGTGTGTAGAGTACCCAGGAGCCCGGGAGTTCTTAGCAAGTGGTGATCTCTTCCCATGAGGAAGGGCAGGATGTGAGCCCTGTGCTTGGCATCCTCTGGGGTTGTGAGGCCTTGGATCATTCTGGCTCATCTTGAAAACTCTGGCTGTCAGCTTTGAAACTACAGCTCTGGTGGTGCTTGTTGTCTTGTAGATGGCCATTTCTCCTTCCCGAATGCCTCAGCCTCCAAACATGATGGGTGCACACAGCAACAACATGATGGCCCAGGCGCCTGCTCAGAGCCAGTTTCTGCCACAGAACCAGTTCCCGCCATCCAGCGGGGCGATGAGTGTGGGCATGGGGCAGCCGCCAGCCCAAACAGGCGTGTCACAGGTACTGTGCCCCACTGGGAACCTTGCTCCCTAAAAGATAAAATTCTCGTTTTAAGGTTTTTTGTTCTGTTTTGTTTTTTGTTTTTTTTTTTCCTGTCTTCCTTCGGGGAAATTAAAATTCCGGAATGCACATTTCATTTCTGTGTATCAGCATCTCTTTATTTTCCCCACCTTTGTCTTATAGTCCTTACCTTGTTTGGACTTTCTCTTATCCTCTCTGAGTTAACTATATGCAAAAGTGGTAATGGATTTACATTTTTTAGTTTGTATGCTTTTGTGTTTTGATCTTGGGGTTTTTGTTTTCCTGTTTTTTGTTTGTGTATTTTAAATTCTAAGTTTAATGTGACTCTGAGAAACATGAGGATTTTTGTTGTTGTTGTTGTTGTTGTTGAGACAGAGTCTCTCTCTGTCACCCAGGCTGGACTACAGTGGCTGAATCTCAGCTCACTGCAAGCTCCACCTCCCGGGTTTACGCCATTCTCCTGCCTCAGCCTCCCAAGTAGCTGGGACTACAGGCGCCCGCCACCTCACCCGGCTAGTTTTTTGTATTTTTTAGTAGAGACGGGGTTTCACCGGGTTAGCCAGGATGGTCTCGATTTCCTGACCTCGTGATCCACCCGTCTTGGCCTCCCAAAGTGCTGGGATTACAGGCTTGAGCCACCACGCCCGGCCGACATGAGAATTTTAAAAAGGGAGTGAGAAGGATCCATGAATTCACTTTTGGTGATTTGGCTTTCGTATCTTTTGGCCTGTCTCCACTGCCAGGTGAAGTCAAGCTAATAGAATCATTTCAGTAGTTCTCTTCTTGTTGAATGTTTTTAATTTCTCAATCTAGAGCTGAAGAAAATGATTTTCCATTTATTCCTTTTTTTCTTCTTTTATTGTAGTGCATATGATTGCTACTGTATACAAAATATACACATATTTAAAACAGATCAGGCTGGGCGCGGTGGCTCAAGCCTGTAATCCCAGCACTTTGGGAGGCCGAGATGGGGGTATCACGAGGTCAGGAGATGAGACCATCCTGGCTAACACGGTGAAACCCCGTCTCTACTAAAAAATACAAAAAACTAGCCAGGCGAGGTGGCGGGCGCCTGTAGTCCCAGCTACTCGGGAGGCTGAGGCAGGAGAATGGCGTAAATCCAGGAGGCGGAGCTTGCAGTGAGCTGAGATCCGGCCACTGCACTCCAGCCTGGGCGACAGAGCGAGACTCCGTCTCAAAAAAAATAAATAACTAAATAAAACAGACGAAATCCTCCCTAAACGATAAAATTGTTGTTTTAAGTTTGTTGTTTTGTTTTGTTTTAGACAGAGTCTCGCTCTGTTGTCCAGGCTGGGGTGCAGTGGTGCAATCTCGGCTTTGTAATCTCCGCAGATTCAGAGCCGCAGGTTCAAGCGATTCTCCTGCCTAAGGCTGCCAAGTGCCTGGGATTACAGACGCGCGCCACCACACCCAGCTAATTTGTGTGTGTGTGTGTGTGTGTGTGTGTGTGTGTGTTTAGTAGAGACAGGGTTTCACCATGTTGGCCAGACTGATCTCGATCTCCTGACCTCAGATAATCCATCCACCTCGGCCTCCCAAAGTGCTGGGATTACAGGCGTAAGTAAGCTGCTGCACCCAGCCTTGTTTTGAGTTTTTAATGTGAAATAATGCAGCATAAGTCATTATTATATATTAGATTTCCTCACTAAATAATCTTAATTTTCCGTAACATTTCATTGCTCTAGAACAAGGATCAGCAAACATCATGTAAAGGGCCAGATACTAAATATTTTCAGCTCTGCAGGCCATTCAGTCTTGGTTTTCATTTACTTCTGTTCTTGCAGTGCAGAAGCTGCCATGGTACATAAATGAGGTGGCTGTGTGCCAATAAAGCTTTATTTACAGAAACAAGCAGCTCGGTGTGTTTGGCCCTGGTATTTTGCCAACCCCTGCTCTAGAACAGTGATTCAGAATCATTTTTAAAATGTTCACAAGTAATTCTGAAGTGTCTGCCCAGTATAGAACCACTACACTGGAACAGTTCTCGTTCAGTAACTAAGTGTGTGTGTGTGTGTGTGTGTGTGTGTGTGTGTGTGTGTGTGTGTG
>NC_045450.1:3740868-3741392 GCF_002776525.5 Piliocolobus tephrosceles | reverse complement strand
TGTGTGTGTGTGTGTGTGTGTGTGTGTGTGTGTGTGTGTGTGTGTGTATGTCTGTTTCAGAGGGAATGTTTTTTAATTTTTAATTGTTAAGGGTACTTATGGATGTATATATTTATGGTCAATAACTTTTTTCTTATTTTTATTTATTTTATAGTCCCCAGGGAGGAAGCAACTTAAAAAAAAAATACGTTTTTCAAAGCTAAGCTTAGAAAATGTTAAAGAATACTTGTTACATGTTATAGAACATGAAGCTTACAGGCTGGGTCAATGTACGGTAGCCCCCTGATCTGCCTTTTCACTTTCTGAGGTTTCAGTTACCTGGGGTCAACTGTGGTCCAAAAATATTAAATGGAAAATTCTGGGAATGAATAATTCATACGTGTTAAATTAATTAGCCAGGCATGGTGGTGCATACCTGTAATCCCAGCTGCTGAAGAGGCTGAGGCAGGAGAATCGTTTGAACCCGGGAGGTGAAGGTTGCAGTGAGCCAAGATCATGCCATTGCACTCCAGCCTGGCTGACAG
>NC_045450.1:3679901-3740768 GCF_002776525.5 Piliocolobus tephrosceles | reverse complement strand
CATGCCATTGCACTCCAGCCTGGCTGACAGAGAGAGATTCTGTGTTTAAAAAAAAAAAAAAAAAAAAAAGATTTTAACTTGAATGCCATTCCAAGTTGCATGATGAACTCCCTCACCATCCTCTCTGTGCCACCAGAGATATGAATCATTTATTTGTCCAGCATTTCCACACTGTAGACACTACCCGCCTGTTAGTCACTGAGTGTCCACCTTGGTTGTGAGATCCAAAAAATCTTGGTAAATACTAGGTTCCGTACTATCTGCAGTTTCAGTTATTCCAAGAATGGAGGTCTTGGAGTGTATCCAAGTGGATATGAGGGGACTGCTGTAGATGTATTTGTTTAAGCCATAAGTTTCAATGGTTATTTTAATTATATAAATCAGACTATAGGAAATGTGTATAGTTTTATCATTGTTGAGGAGTGCACGTTACAAGTGTATAACTCAATGAATTTTCACAAACAGAATACTCCCAAGAAAATGTGATTAAATTCCTATGCATTTGGCTGGGCACAGTGGCTCACCCCTGTAATCCCAGCACTTTGGGAGGCCAAGGTGGGAGGAACACTTGAGGTGAGGACTTCAAGACCAGCCTGGCCAACATGGCGAAACCCCATCCGTACTAAAAATACAAAAATTGTGCTGGTTGTGGTGGCTCACGCCTGTAATCCCAGCACTTTGGGAGGCCGAGGCGGGCAGATCACGAGGTCAGGAGATCAGGATCATCCTGGCTAACATGGCAAACCCCGTCTCTACTAAAAATACAAAAAATTAGCCAGGCGTGGTGGCGGGTGCCTGTAGTCCCAGCTACTAGGGAGGCTGAGGCGGGAGAATGGCGTGAACCCAGGAGGCGGAGCTTGCAGTGAGCCGAGATTGCACCACTGCACTCCAGCCTGGATGACAGAGCGGAGTCTCAAAAAATAAAAAAATAAATAAATAAATACTTAAAAATAAAAATACACATACAAAAACTAGCCGGGCATGGTGGTGGTCACCTGTAATCCCTGCTACTCAAAAAGCTGAGAAAGGAGAATTGCTTGAACCCGGGAGACGGAAGCTGCAGTGAGCCAAGATAGCACCATTGTATTCCAGCCTGGTGACAAGAGTGAAACTCTGTCTCAAAAAAAACAAGAAAAAAAAATTTATTTACATTTAAAAAAAAATTATTTACATTTTAAAAAATTTACATTTAATTTTTCAAATGTTTTGTCACATTTTCAAACGTGGGAAATAACTTTAACATACTCTGTCCATTTCTGGTAGGGACAGGTGCCTGGTGCTGCTCTTCCTAACCCTCTCAACATGCTGGGGCCTCAGGCCAGCCAGCTGCCTTGCCCTCCAGTGACACAGTCACCATTGCACCCAACACCGCCTCCTGCTTCCACGGCTGCTGGCATGCCATCTCTCCAGCACACAACACCACCTGGGATGACTCCTCCCCAGCCAGCAGCTCCTACTCAGCCATCAACTCCTGTGTCGTCTTCCGGGCAGACTCCCACCCCGACTCCTGGCTCAGTGCCCAGTGCTACCCAAACGCAGAGCACGCCTACAGTCCAAGCAGCAGCCCAGGCCCAGGTGACCCCGCAGCCTCAAACCCCAGTTCAGCCCCCGTCTGTGGCTACCCCTCAGTCGTCACAGCAACAGCCGACGCCTGTGCACGCCCAGCCTCCTGGCACACCAGTAAGCCTCTCTCTGTCTGCTGTTTTTGGGTCAAGACTCTTAGAAGATAATTTTCCCATAAAAATTGTCTGTCAGTCCAGGTGCAGTGGTTCACACCTGTAATTTCAGCACCTTGGGAGGACAAGGTGGGAGAATCGCTTGAGCTCATGAGTTCAAGACCAGCCTGGGCAACATAGTGAGACCTTGTCTCTGCAAAAAAAAAAAAAAATTTTAACTAGACAAGCATGGTGGTGTGTACCTGTATTCCTAGCCACTCAGAAGGCTTAGGTGGGAAGATCACTTGAGCCTAGCAGTTGCAGGTTACAGTGAGCCAAGATCTTGCCACTGTACTCTAGCCTGGGCTACAGAGCGAGGCATTGTCATCTTTTGTTTGTTTACCTAAAACTCCATTGAGGCTGGGCACAGTGGTTCACGCCTGTAATCCCACCACTTTGGGAGGCTGAGGCGGGTGGATCACCGGAGGTTAGGAGTTCGAGACCAGCCTGGCCAAAATTGTGAAACCTTGCCTCCACAAGAATTAGCCAGGCATGATGGCGGGTGCCTGTATTCCCAGCTACTCAGGAGGCTGAGGCGGGAGAATCTCCTGAGCCTAGGAGGCAGAAATTGTATTGAGCCGAGATCATGCCATTGCACTCCAGCCTAGGTGACAGAGTGAGACTCCGTCTCAAAAAGAAAAACAACTCCATTGAGTGAGAATTTGCAAGTTAGGAATTCTTTTAGTGGTTCCTTCTTGTAATGTTCATTTACTCCCCCAGCACCTGTGTTCCTATCGTTCACACAGATTGGGTAACACTCTGGCTTTGAGTAGGCGCTTGATTTCCCTCCCTTCAGATGTGCTTAGACGTTCATAATTCAGCCTTTTACCATACACGTTAACCACCGTATTGAAGGGAATTAATTTCAAAATATGAAGTTTCATGATTTAGCTAGAAAACTTCGAGAAAATAATTTTATATCAAAGTTTGAAAAGCTCTGCTGTTTCCTCTGCCTTTGTGGCAAGACCTGAGTTGTGCCTCTGGCTGCTGTTACCTCCCTCTAGAACTCGTTCCTACTTTCACCTCCGTTCTTTGGTTTCACAGAAGGGCACCTGCTGGATCAGTATTGAGAAGTCTTAACGGGAAATTGTAGGTTGCATGAGCAGCATAGTTGAAGATCATTTATGTTGCCTTGCTTACTGAAGTCAGTGCTTTTGGTTTTTTCACAGCTTTCCCAGGCAGCAGCCAGCATTGATAACAGGGTCCCTACCCCCTCCTCGGTGGCCAGTGCAGAAACCAATTCCCAGCAGCCAGGACCTGACGTACCTGTGCTGGAAATGAAGGCGGAGACCCAGACGGAGGACACTGAGCCCGATCCTGGTGAATCCAAAGGGGAGCCCAGGTCTGAGGTGGGTGCCACTCCCTAGGAATATGTTGATGGCTGTGTGTCGCAACTTCCGCCAGGTGTCCTTGGGCGAGGCTTGGAGCCTGCCATGGGTATCCCCGACTTTAGTTAAAATATTCTGGTTGAATGTGGATTCAGGGTTCAGTATGTAGGAAACTGATTTAAAACTGCTTGGTTTTTTCATTTTTAAATGTGAGAGGTGGGTTTATTTTGCCAGAAATGAAGAATACTGGCCTATATTTGAAATATTTGAATCATCCAACAGCCTTTTATTTGATGTCCTCCGTTCATTTCTAGTTCTGCAGAGGTAGACTACATAAGGGGTGGTGGATTCATTTACTAATTAACCTATGGCAGAAGCTGAAAACTGGCAGACCGTGGGCTGGATCCAGCCTGTAAATGTGTTTGGCCCACACAATACCTTAAAAATCAGGAAATTGCAAATAAAACTCTAGATTTCTGGCTTTTCCTGAAAAATGAGATGCTTTCAGCATTGTGCCTGCATCCCTGTGTGACAACAGTCTGGTTGTTAACACCAACCGTGTTGGGCTCTTCAGTTAGCCACAGTCCCCAGTGCTCCTTCCTGTCTCATACCACACCTCCTGCCTCTGAAAAGGACTTTTGGTCCCTGCCCCAGCTTTCAAGGAGATTCTTATTCCAAATTAAGAAATATCTGTATGTGAAAAATCTGAGTATGTGCAATTTTTAAAGCACTTCTACATTTAAAAACTTTTAAATTAGACTGGGCATTGTGGCTCATGCCTGTAATCCCAGCACTTTGGGAGGCCGAGGTGGGTGGATCACTTGAGGTCAGGAGTTTGAGACTAGCCTGGCCAACATGATGAAACCCCATCTCTACCAAAAATACAAAAAATTAGCCAAGCGTGTTGACACGCACCTGTAATCCTAGCTACTCGGGAGGCTGGGGCAGGAGAATTGCTTGAAGCCAGGAGGCGGAGGTTGCAGTGAGCGAAGATCATGCCACTGCACTCCAGCCTGGGTGTCAGACTCCAGCTCAAGAAAAAAAAGAAAATCACTTTTAAATTTAGGACCATAATTGCACTGACTCTGTATTGAAGTGACTTAATGAACACTAAGTACTTTATTTCTTCTTCTGAAAGAGAAGAGGAATCATAAATGCAACTCTGACTAGAGGAAAGTTTTAACAAACTCATCTTAGGCTTGTAAGAGCCTTCCAGTGAGGCTAAGGTAACATAAAAGTGTTTAATATTCGTATGTTATCTGTAATGTTTTTCTCAAGATGATGGAGGAGGATTTGCAAGGAGCTTCCCAAGTTAAAGAAGAAACAGACCCAGCAGAGCAGAAATCAGAACCAATGGAAGTGGATGAAAAGAAACCTGAAGTGAAAGTAGAAGTTAAAGAGGAAGAAGAGAGTAGCACTAACGGCACAGCCTCTCAGTCAACATCTCCTTCGCAGCCACGCAAAAAAAGTAGGCTGTTTATTCATTACCTTACTAAACCATGCTGCTTTTCCACGGTGTTGGGATTCCACGTGGAGGATTAGAAGCTAAAGTAGAAACATAATTCTATCTGCCCTTTTACCTTTTTTGCCTGCCATTCCACAGACTTCCCCTTGCAGAAGTACTGAGGCTGAGCAGGACCCCAGCCCTGTGCCTGTGGGGCTCATGGTGGGAGTGAGAGATGAGCTACGGCTCTGAGGCCACCCTGGCTGCAGAGCTGTCTTCTGAGATGGTACTGGCAGTGGCCAGGGTTGAAATGTGTCTGGGTCCTTGAGCAGGCTAAGGAGCTTGGCTTTACTCATAAAAGTATAAAGAACCAGTGATGTATGTGAGTAGAAAAATAACCAAAAAAGCCATAATTTAAGGAAAATGATCATTATGACAACCAAGGGGTGAGCTGAAGGCAGTTTTCTGCTGGTGCAGTGAGGAAGCTGAGCATGCAGAGTGAGGGGCAGGGTGGCGCCTAGGGACCCCGTGTAGGGAGACATGGGGAGGGGTAGGTTAGGCAACTTTGCCGTCTGAGATGTGTGGGATAAGCCCGCCTCACAGTGGAAGTTGGATGGAATCCATTTGAGATGTATCCAAAGTAAAGAGATAACAAGGTATCAGAAAATTGTCAAGTGAACCTTAGAAATGGGAGTTGGGACTCAGAAAGTCCAAGGCTGCCGATGACACTTTTGGGAAAGATTGCAGAGAACTGGTAGAGACTGAGACCGTGTTACTCTGTGGCTGGAAGGGACCCTCGAGAGTGTGGAGTACAGTGAATCTGAGGGCTCTTCATGCTCTTAGAATTGAGGCCCCAGAGAATTGTTGTTTGTGTGGATGATCTATCATTGCTTACTCTGTTGGAAATTAAAGTTGAGAAATTTGAGTACAGTGGCTCACACCTATAATCCCAGCACTTTGGGAGGCCTTGATGGGAGGTTTGCTTGATGCCGGGAATTCAAAACCAGCCTGAGCAAACATAGCAAGACTCCATCTCTACAAAAATAAAATAAAATTAGCTAAGTGTGGTGGTGCACGCTCCTTGAGAAGCGGAAGCGGCAGAATCACCTGAGCCTGTGAGTTTGAGGCTGCAGTGAGCCCAGATCATATCACTGCACTCTAGCCTAGGAGACAAAGTAAGATTATTGTCTCAAAAAAAAGAGAAAAAAGTTTAAATATTTAGTTCATTTAAAATAGTCTGTTACATGGCACCCATAGAAAACATTTATATGAAAAATAATTTTTCCAAAACAAAAATGAGTAAGAATAATGATGTTATTAAGGGCATCTGCCTTTGCATTTACTGTGTTGTGATTGGTTGTTTTGGTTGAAGTGTATGAAGAAAATCCTGTAGTTGGTAAGGGGAGAAGTATTTTCATAGCCCTTTCAGCTGATTATGGATGGTCTTTGATACTATACCAAAATTAAACCAGTGAAAGTTTCTTAAAGGTTAGTTACGACATTGAACCAGAATCTGTAGCACTGGATTTTTCATACTCTGTGACATTAGAATCCATTGATCCATCTTGTACTTGGAATGGATGGTTTGTGCTTGCATTTTTTTTTTTTTCAATTGACACTAAGTTCTGCAGATTTTCCATATGTTAACATATTTCACTATACAGTGTAAAAAAAAAAAACACATTCGTTAATACCACCATCAGTCTCTTCAAACAAGTCTTATCAACTTTGAAAAGCAGGGCGTGTATGGTGGTTCACGCCTGTAGTCTCAGCATTTTGGGAGGCTGGGGGGGAAAGTTTGCTTGAGCCCAGGAATTCAGGGTCTATGATTGCACCACTGCACTCTAGCCTGGAGCTCAGGAGTTCAAGACCAGCCTAGGCAACATGGCAAAACCTAATCTCTATTAAAAAAAAAAAAAAAATTAGCTGTGCTTGGGTAGTGCATGCCTGTAGCTTCAGCTACTCAAGATGTTGATGTGGGAGAATCACCTGAGCCTGGGAGGTCAAAGATGCAGTGAGCCATGATCATGCCACTGTACTCCAGCCTGGGTGACAGAGTGAGGCCCTGTCTCAAAAAGTAATAGTAATAATAAATTTTGAGACGATGTCAAGCCCGTGTACAAGTTTTCCAAAACATTTGATTTTTTAATGAAAGTCCAAATTTTATCATTGGCAACAAATACTGTCAGTTGTCCTTGAAGTAACTGGCCCTCTTTGTTCATTTCTGAGAAAATGTCTGACATATAACTAGAGTTAGTAACGATAGCTTACCTCTCAGTCATTCTTGAAAGTTTTAAGGAGTCCATGAGGGCAAGCAGCTACTTCAACTGTAAATTCCGACACTTGCACAAGTACTGCCTCCTAATGTGGCCACTGTGCATATGCAGCAGACATCTTTTATTCTGAATATTTCATCACACAGACTAAAAGACATGTACCAGGAGGCCGGGCGCAGTGGCTCACGCCTGTAATGCCAGCATTTTGGGAGGCTGAGGTTCACGAGGTCAGGAGGTCAAGACCATCCTGGCTAACACGGTGTCAGGAGATCAAGACCATCCTGGCTAACACGGTGTAACCACGTCTCTACTAAACAAAATACAAAAAATTAGCCAGGCGTGGTGGCAGGCGCCTGTAGTCCCAGCTACTCCGGAGACTGAAGCAGGAGAATGGCGTGAACCCGGGAGGCAGAGGTTGCAGTGAGCCGAGATCGCGCTACTGCACTCCAGCCTGGGCGACAGAGTGAGACTCCATTTCAAAAAAAAAAAAAAAAAAAAGATGAAAGATGTACCAAAGGCTGAGCTTTAATACAAGGAATACTTCTTACCACCTCATCAAGAATATTTTTTCGGCCAGGTGTGGTAGCTCACGTCTGTAATCTCAGCACTTTGGAAGGCCAAAGTGGGAGGATCACTTGAAGCCAGGAGTTCAAGACCAGCCTGAGCAACATAGTAAGACCCTGTCTCTGCAAAAAATTAAAAATTAGCCAAGTGTGGTGGTGCATGCCTGTAGTCCTGGTTACTTAGGAGGCTGAGGCAGCAGGATCACTTGAGCTCAGGGGTCCAAGGCTACAGCAAGCTGTGATGGCACTGTTGGACTCCAACCTGGACAACAGAGCAAGGCCCTATCTCACAAATAAATTAACTAAGAAATGAGTGGGCACAGTGGCTCCCACCTATAATCCCAGCTCTTTGGGAGGCCAAGACAGGAGGATCACATACAGCCAGGAGTTCAAGACCAGCCTGGGCAATGTAGTAAGACCCTGTCTCTATAAAACAATTTAAAAACTAGCCAGGTGTGGTAGTGCACCTGTGGTCCCAGTGGCTCAGGAGGCTGAGGTGGGAGGATTGCTTGAGCCCAGGAGGTTGAGGCTGCAGTGAACCATGATTGTGCCAGTGCATTCTAGCCTGGATGAGAGAGTGAGACCCTGTCTCAAAAATAAAGAATACTTTTTCTTGGCCGGAAGCAGTGGCTCATGCCTGTAATCCAAGGACTTTGGGAGGCTAAGGCAGGAGGGATACTTGAGGCCAGGAGTTCAAACCATCCTGGGCAACATAGCAAGAACCCATCTCTACAAAAAAAAAAAAAAATTTTTTTAAACAAATTTTCTTAAGCATGGCTGGTATTTTTTTCTTGGGACTGTACAGCAGCAGCAGTGTATGATAACAATAGAGTTTGATGATGTTGGCTTTCTTTTCCTTTGCTTTTGCATTTTAGCCGGGTGTGGCAGCATTCACCTGTAGTCCCAGCTAGCTACTCAGGAGTCTGAGGCAGGAGAATCACTTGAACCCAGGAGGCGCAGATTGCAGTGAGCCGAGATCACGCCACTGTGCTGCAGCCTGGGCAATGGAGTGAGACTCCCATCTCAAAAAAAAAATAGATTGCTTTTTCCCATCTGTGCAGATGTCTGACGTAGTGCAAAAGGCAAATGATGATCTAGTGTTGTAGAAGTTGTTTTAGGCCGGGCGCAGGGCTCACACCTGTAACCCCAGCACTTTGGGAGGCCAAGGTGGGCAGATCACCTGAGCTCAGGCATTCCAGACCAGCCTGGCCAGCATGGCGAAACCCTGTCTCTACTAAAAATACAAAAATTAGTTGGGCATGGTGGCGCATGCCTGTAATCCCAGCTACTTGGGAGGCTGAGGCAGAAGAATCACTTGAACCGGGGAGGCGGAGGTTGCAGTGAGCCGAGATGGTGCCATTGCACTCCAGACTGGGCAACAAGCGAGAAACTTCATCTCAAAACAAAACCAAATTGTTTCAAGCTGGGCATTGGGGGTCACACCTGCAATTCCAGCACTTTTGGAGGATCACTTGAGGCCCAGAGTTCAAGACCAGCCTGGGCAACATGGTGAGACCGTGTGTCTAGAGAAAAAATAAAAATATAGCTGGTTGTGGTGGTACACGCTTATAGTCCTTGCTACTCATGAGGCAAAGTTAGGAGAGTTGCTTGAGCCTAGAAGGTCAAGGTTGCATTGAGCTGTGATTATACTGCTGTACTCCAGAAGACCTCGTCTCAAAAAAAAAAAAAGTGGTTTCAGTTTTGATGAAATAATTTTCATCTTACAGTACATAGATAACTGGAGCACCTAAAATGTGACCAGGGTGGCCGGGCATGGTGGCTCATTCCCAAATCCCAGCACTTTGGGAGGCCAAGGTAGGCGGATCACGAGGTCAGGAGATCAAGACCATCCTGGCTAACATGGTGAAACCCCGTCTCTACTAAAAATACAAAAAATGAGCCAGGTGTGGTGGCGGGCGCCTGTAGTCCCAGCTACTTGGGAGGCTGAGGCAGGAGAATGGTGTGAACCTAGGAGGCAAAGCTTGCAGTGAGCCAACATCGTGCCACTGCACTCCAGCCTGGGCAACAGAGCAAGACTCTGTCTCAAAAAAAAAAAAAAAAAAGTGACCTGAGGAACTGAGTTTTTATTTTTTGTAATATTACTCATTTGGTGGGGACTGGGATATGAGACAGCAGCCTCCAAGGGCTTGAGAGACGCGTTTTTGGGAGCTTCTGGTGCGCTGCAGCAACCCTGCTGCGTGGAGCAGGTCCTCGGGCCAGAGGAGGGGAGTGGTGCAGTTCACACACACTCCTGACTTCACTTCTGCACATATGGGATCTTCTTACAGAAAGGTGGTGGTGAAGACAGGAGTTTGAAAATGCTCTCCTCGGCCGGGTGCGGTGGCTCACGCCTGTACGAGATCGCACCACTGCGCTCCAGCCTGGGCAAGGGTGAGACTCCGTCTCAAAAAAAAAAAAAAAGAGAGAAAATGTTCTCCTCAGCAGGGAATTTGAATAGTTATTTAATGAATGAATAAATGGTCAACCAAGGTGACACTTGTTTCAGGCCCTGTCACTCCCGATTACCAGTGGGGCGGTGATGGGGTCTAGAACAGGGTCTGCAGGCCTTCTCCGTGCAGCGGCCTAGTGGTCCATGCTGTGGGCTTTGTGCATCCTGAGGCCTCTGTTACCACTCCTCAGTGCTGCCACTGTGGCGCGGAGGCAGCTACAGATCCTATATGAACGAATCAGCATAGCTATGCACCAATAAAGCTGTATTTTTGGAGACTAACACTTGAATTTTGTGTGATTTTCACATGTCATGAAATAGTATTCTTTTCTTTTTTTTCTGCCAAACGTTAAAGAATGTGAAATCCATTGTTAGTTCTGGGGCCATACAGAAAAGCAAGCAGCTGGCCACATTTGGCCTGTTGGTTATAGTTTGCCAACCCCTCATTTAGAGAAATCAAAAGGCTATTCGTTACATAATTGTTTTCTTATGAAGAGTTATTCAATGACTACCAAATGCTACTTCATCTCTGCATAAAACAGAAGAAAGGAGTTAGTGTAAAGCAAGGATATGTGTTTCTGTTGCTTCTGAAGGGCACATCTGCACCCTAGACCAGGCCTTTGCACTTTCAAGTGCTGGGGACCGTGTGCTTGGGGGTTGCCCAGACCTCAAGCCGCTGTCGGAGGTCTGAAGCAGCCAGGTGCCCTAGAGAGGAGGTGGTGTCTGTGGAGGTTGGTCAAGAGTCTGGATCCTCGGCTCTGATGGGAATGAGCCCTGAGGCATGTTCTTGGTGCGCCTGTTTTCATCTCTAAAGTGAGCCTGTTAAACAAATGGGTTTTTCCTTCAAATTTTAACTTTTGCTTTCACCAGTTAGGAATCAGATGGCGCTTTCCAGAATTTGTCAAGTTAGACCATCTCCACCCCACACAAAATTGATGGCAGACCATGTACCTGATACTTGCCCCTTCCTAACTGGAACTTTAAATGTTTACCATATTTTATTGTGATTTTTAAATTACAGTTTCCCACTTATCTGTTGTAAGAAATCTTTTTAGCCGGGGGCGGTGGCTCACACCTGTAATCCCAGCACTTTGGGAGGCTGAGGAGAGCAGATCACCTGAGGTCGGGAGTTCGAGACCAGGCTGACCAACATGGAGAAACCCAGTCTCTACTAAAAATAAAAAATTAGCTGGGTGTGGTGGCACACGCCTGTAATGCCAACTACTCAGAAGGCCGAGGCAGGAGAATTGCTTGAACCCGGGAGGCGGAGATTGCAGTGAACTGAGTTCACGCCACTGCACTCCAGCCTAGGCAACAAGAGCAAAACTCCATTTCAAAAAAAAAAAAAAGTCTTTTCAAGATACAAAAAACAGACCAGGCCCCAGTGGCTCATACTTATAATCTTATTGCTTTGAGAGGCTGGAATCACTTGAGGCTGAGAGTTCAATACCACCAACCTGGGCAACATAGTGATACCACAAGATCACTTGAGCCCAGGAGTTAGTGGATACAGTGGCTGTGATGGTGCCACATTGCACTCCAGCCTGGGCGACGGAGCAGGACTCTGTCTCTGAAAATATAAAATGAGCTGGCCATGATAACTAGGCACAATGGCTCGTGCCTGTAATCCCAGCACTTTAGAAGGCCAGGGCAGGTGGATCATTTGAGGTCAGGAGTTTGAGACCAGCCTGGCCAACATGGTGAAATCCCATCTCTACTAAAAATACAAAAATCAGCTGGGCGTGGTGGTGGGCACCTGTAATTCCAGCTGCTCGGGAGGCTGACGCAGGAGAATCACTTGAACCCAGGAGGCAGAGATTGCTGTGAGCCAAGATCGTACCACTGCACTCCAGCCTGGGTGAGAGAGCAAAACTCTGTCTCAAAAAAACCTGGGCGTGATAGCTCAATGCCCGTAACCTCAGCACTTCTGAAGGCTGAGGCAGGGGGAAATGCTTGAGCTCAGGAGTTCAAGACCAGCCTGGACAACATAGTGAGACCTCATCTCCGCAAAAAAATTTAAAAATGAGTCAGGCATGGTAGCACACACCTGTAGTCCCAGTTACTCCCGAGACTGAGGCAGGAGGATGACTTGAACCTGGGAGATTGAAGCTGCAGTGAGCTGAGATGATGCCAGGGTCCCCCAACCTGGGCAACAGAGTGAGACTTTGTCTCAAAAATAATAAATTAAAAATTAGAAGAACACAAAGAAAAAAATACATGTCAGTTATAAGCTAAGGCATCAGAACGCCTGAGACAACTTTGCCTCCAGTTTCTTCTCTGTGTGAGTGAACATGAGTCAGGTGGGGTTATGACACGCCGACTGCTGACTGGCCGGTCTCCCATACCGAACAGCTTCCCCAGCACCTGTTCCCATACTCATTGAGGGTTTGTATGAATGTACCTTCTTGAATGTATTTGGCAGCCAGTATTTATGTTTGTATTAGTGACAACAGAAAGTGTAGTAGGCAGTGAGGTGGCTGAATGGTTGGAGAAATTGGCATTAGTAAATGTGGAAGTAAGCAATATGGAACTTTTTATTAAAATGCTTTATTTTGTATCTCTATTACTGTTTACATTTATGAAATTCAAAACCATTTGTCTCTAGTGGCCTGAATTTAATTTAGCCAAGAATAAAAAAACTTTCCTCAGAGGATCTTTTAAGGTCCCTTCCAATGAAGTGACTTTTTTTTTTTTTTTTTTGAGACAGAGTTTTGCTCTCGTTGCCCAGGCTGGAGTGCAGTGGCGCGATCTCGGCTCACTGCAACCTCCATCTCCTGGGTTCAAGCGATTCTCCTGTCTCAGCCTCTCGAGTAGCTGGGCTTATAGGCCCCTCCCACACACACGGCTAATTTTGTGTTTTTAGTAAATACAGGGTTTCACTACATTGGTCAGGCTGGTCTTGAACTCCTAACCTCAGGTGATCTGCCCGCCTCAGTCTCTCAAAGTGCTGGGATTACAGATGTGAGCCACCATGTCTAGCTTGAAATGGCTTTATTTACCACCCAGTTTGATGAATGAGACAGATTTGGGAGTTAGCTTTACTTTCTTTTTCAGCAAGTTTTTAAATGTTGGAAACCTTTCATAGAACATGCAAATTTCTCATATTTTGCCTCTGAACCTGAACGCAGTTCTGACACTAGTGCGTTTTCAGAAGCTTTAGTCCTTATGGTGATGGATGAGAGCCCCTCGAGTGCCTTAGGAGCATCGTGGTTGCGACATCACAGCAACCAGGATTCCGTTTTAAATGTGAGGTAGGAGGGATCTGAGCACCTTTTACAGAGTGTCTTTTCTTGATGTTTTCTCTGCAGTCTTTAAACCAGAGGAGTTACGCCAGGCCCTGATGCCGACCCTAGAAGCGCTGTATCGACAGGACCCAGAGTCATTACCTTTCCGGCAGCCTGTAGATCCCCAGCTCCTTGGAATTCCAGTAAGTTAATTCATAAAATTAGATTATAACTTTGCCGGTGTGACTTTGGAGTGTCCATTGTTTTATCTCTTGAAATTAGATTAAATAATCCCCCTGCCTTGAAGATTGTTCTCCTAATATAAAAAACTGTTGTCTGTTAACAGTTATCAATGAAAGTGTTTATTTTGTTTGATTTCACTTGTTCATGAAGCCCCGGTCCTTGGAGGGGTGCACTGAAGCAAGGGAAGCACATGCCCCTGAGACTTCATTTTATATTTGGATCCTTGTGTCACTTTTGTCTGAAAGAATTTGTGAACATCAACTGTAAAAAGATATTTAGGCTTCTCTCTTTTGTATTCCTGGATAGTCTTGCAAAGGCCATGGGGACCCAGCAGATTCTATGTAGCAGTAATTACTAGCTTTGTGTTTATATTTGTCTTGGAATTTCATTTTGCTTGCCAGGATCAAGAGTGAATATCTAGAAATACACACAGTTTGATAAACTGGCTCACTATTTTAATTCAGTGGATTAAAGATCTATTTTAAAAATTTTCTGGCCGGGCGCGGTGGCTCAAGCCTGTAATCCCAGCACTTTGGGAGGCCGAGACGGGCGGATCACGAGGTCAGGAGATCGAGACCATCCTGGCTAACACGGTGAAACCCCGTCTCTACTAAAAAAATACAAAAAAACTAGCTGGGCGAGGTGGCGGGCGCCTGTAGTCCCAGCTACTCGGGAGGCTGAGGCAGGAGAATGGCGTAAACCCCGGAGGCGGAGCTTGCAGTGAGCTGAGATCTGGCCACTGCAGTCCAGCCTGGGCGACAGAGCAAGACTCTGTCTCAAAAAAAAAAAAAAAAAAAAATTTCTGTTTGAAGTATCTTTTAACAGTTTTTCTTTATCTTTGCCTTTGAAGTATTATAATGTGATCATACCTGAAAATACTAATTATACTTTTAGTGAGTAAAATCAGTTGCATCAGAGGTTATTTTCTTTTCATTTCCCATTTTTTACTGTTGGGAATGGAAGTTATTTTGGTACTTCTGTTTCTATTATTTTAAATCAAAGCTGCCAAATATGACTGGCATTTGGATGTTGGGGGATTCCCTGAGACCATTGTTTTTTTTAAAAGGATTATTTTGACATCGTAAAGAATCCCATGGACCTCTCCACCATCAAGCGGAAGCTGGACACAGGGCAATACCAAGAGCCCTGGCAGTACGTGGACGACGTCTGGCTCATGTTCAACAATGCCTGGCTCTATAATCGCAAGACATCCCGAGTCTATAAGTTCTGCAGTAAGCTTGCAGAGGTCTTTGAGCAGGAAATTGACCCAGTCATGCAGTCCCTTGGATATTGCTGTGGACGCAAGGTACAGTTTTAAGTTTTTCCAGAAAGTGAATTTTCCTAGTTAATCCAGCCAGAGGGGTGTTATGCTAATACGAGACCACACCTGTGTACTGGGAGTGCATATGTGCAGTCTGCTGTCTGGTGACACAGTTGATGCCTAAAGTGATGTGATGGGTGATCAGAGCTGGGTGTACAGGCGCTTACTGAGGGAGGCCATGAGGAAGCATTTCTGGCTGTCCCTCTGCCCATGGTACCTGTCTGTAATAAATGTCTCTTAGAGCCAGTTGTATCACATGCTATCCCAAAATGTCTTTAAAGCTACTAAAATTGTTAGAAAACTATCTAACATACTCACAGAGATAATTTACTAGTCTCTATAGTAGACTAGAACGTTATAGGACAGTAAATGGAATGTATTTTTATATAAAAGTATTTCTCCTTTATTTTTGCAGTATGAGTTTTCCCCACAGACTTTGTGCTGCTATGGGAAGCAGCTGTGTACCATTCCTCGCGATGCTGCCTACTACAGCTATCAGAATAGGTAAGCGTCAAGCAGCATCCTGCATTGTGTCTTAGGGCAAGGCACATTCATCTGGGTATAGTCTGTGTACATTATTTCTTTCCTGAAGTTCCAATAAAAAGTGGCCCAATTTCAGGCCGGGTGTGGTGGCTCACGCCTGTAATCCCAGCACTTTGGGAGGCTGAGGTGGGAGGATCGCTTGAGCCCAGGAGTTACGTTATCAGCCTTGGCAACATAGCGAGACCCCCATCTCTATTTGAGAAAAAGAAAAGTAGCTCAATTTCAGTGTCTTGTTAGTCACACGGATAGGCCCATGGCCTCTTAGTTATAAAGCATACTTTTATAGTGTAAAAACTGTAACCTCTGAGTCACGTCTTGCTGTACTACTTAATTAGGTACGTTCTTTCTTCAGCCATGCCTGTTCTAAAACGCAACCCTAGAAGCAAGCGTCTGAAGTTGAGAGTAACTCTGATAAAGGTTGGCATGCCTTTTTTAAGTCAACATTTTTTAAGATGTTCATAGAGTAGAAAATGTGGATTTTACTATTCTGCCTGCAAATATTTGCCTGGGTAATTTGGCCAGGTCAGTCTCATGGAAAGATTTGCACGAGTGCTACTTCCTTTGAGGCAGAGGAAAAGGGTCCATGATCTTTATTTTTAAATTTGACACTAGCAGCATGATACAAAATGAGATCTGGTGTTTTAATTGAGTTCAAGAATCACCCTCCTACTATAAGATGGCCATTTCAGGGTTTTGTAAGTGGTGGATCTGCTTAAGAAATACTTGCCATTCTTTTGGAATATGAAGATGGCTAAAGAATAGATCTCCTGTCTTAAAATAGATGGAGAGTGAAAATAGTATTTTTTGTTGTGGTTTCCCACACAAATACACCTTGCGTAGTTTTGGGGTTGTTTGAGGAGTCAGCTTATCTGTACCGCAGCGTGTAAGTGTCCATGTGCGGCTGCAGTGTAAGCACACCTTGCGTGGAGGCACAGGTCAGGAATCTTGCTGAAACTGTGACGTTGCCTCCGTTTTATGAGCTAGCAGCTGGATTCTCCGTGGGCAACATAGAGCTTTGTGCCTGTTCTTTGTCTTTAGGTTCAAGTATTAACTGTCAACACTGGAGTTTGGCGTTTTTTATTATTTCACTCTTGTTTGGATGCAGTAATTATGTCCTGTACTTCAAAGAAGACAGAAGCCTTTTTGTTATTTGTTCACAGGCCTGAAAATTTTGGACTTTTGTGGTTGTTTTAATTCTTCTGTGTTTTTTAAAAAACCATATTCAAGATCAGTAATAACTCCCATCAAAATCCTATATTTTAAAAAATACTTTTGACACAAAAATGTCTCGAAAAAAGGTTCGTAAGCCTTTTCTATTAGGAATAAGCCTGGCCTGCTTATTCCTAATACTGTTCAGTGTAGTGAAACACCAGTGCAAGGGGGAAGGACAGACCCTAAACTGCATCTCTGCTGGAAGTGCAGCCTGTGCAATTGTCCTGCTGAAAATAGTTTAACATTCGGAGTCTGATTTCCATCTCAACTTCCCCTTTATCAATAGAAACATTTTGTGACTTCTCTCCCATAGTGACTTGCTGCTCTTCTGGAAGTTCTGGCCACTCCTTTTACAGTTTTAGCCCCATGACTTCAGCACACGCTATGATGTATTAATGTATTAAGCTTAGCTTTCTCCATGATACAGACAATAGCGTCTTCCCTCGCAGCCTCATTTTGTCAAGTCCCCAATGATGAAATAATGAATAGGAATGTGCTTTAAAAACCATTTGTGCCAAGCAAAATAAAGTTAATGATATCTTAAGAGAAAGGTTAATATTAACTGTACCCAGAAAAATGCCACCCCTGCTACGTTGCCCAACAGAGTTTTGGTCTATAAGGAAGGTAGATTGTTTACCACTCTCTCTAAAGTGTTGTGGGGCCTGTTCCTGGGTCTGTTGGGACCCTGCCTTTGCTGATTTGCACAGATTTTGGTCTTTTACATTGAGAGCAATTAAAGTTAAATGGAATTGGTAGGATCGAAGAGTCATTGATGGCGTATAAACACAGGACCATCTTGAAAGTTCTGAAACGGCTTATTTTTTTTCTGTATAGAACTTCATTTTGACTAAACAAAAGTAATGTATTTTGAAGAGTGGAAATGCAAATAAAGGAGTTCCTTGTTATTAGTGATAATTTTTAAAGTGTAGGCATAGCATTCCTCAGGTAATCACAGGCATGCTCGCTAGAACAGTGTGTCTGAGTAGGTTAGCATGTTATCATCCTAAGAAAGCAGTGGCCTGATTCTGTAACAAATACTTTAACTGCTTATGTTTTTATTTTCAACTTTGACTATTTATGAACACTGCAGTGTTCTCAAGAATAATTGTCTTGGCACTTGTAGTCCTAAACTGGGCACTTAGAACAATAAAAAATCCTACAGACCATTTAAACAAGTGAAACCCTAATATATAAGTGAGCGTATGGTTACGTTTTCACTTGTTTTCATACTTTGCAAATTTGAAAGTAACTCATGTTGGAAGAACTGTTCTTTAGCTTTCCCAGTTAGTATCTATAGATAATATAAATATTATCTATAGATATCCCAGTTATTCATATGTACTGATACGGTACTTAAAACAATCTGCATTTGAAAACTTACTCCGTATATTAAATTACCCTTACAGATAACCTATGCAGTTACATTGTACTAACTTTAGCAACCCTGAAATGCATCATTACTGGATTATGTGAAGTATTTCTCCTTTGCAATTCCATATTCATCAAGCTACTTCCTTCACATCAGGCAAAATGTCATCTGGGTGCTTAAGTTGAAAAGCAAATTTCTAAAGCTTTATGTGTTTCCAGGGAGAATAAAGTGTGGACTAGGTAAGAAGGTAGGGGCAGTCTGGCAATAACATCTAGCATTCACTGACTGCCAGGGTTGCTTTAGCTGATTTTACTAGTTGGGGGTGACTGCTGTCTGTTCTGTGTGCTTTCTTCATCTCTCAGAACAGTAATAAAGTGAAGCCACGGGCTCCTCTTCCTCCCCTTCTTAAACATGAACAGGCTAAATTGTCCATTTCTACAGCAGTTTTGGGGCAGACAAGGAGTCTGTTGACATGCTTTGCCTCCCCGGTTCTGATCCTTGGATTTTCCAGGATGGGAGTCAGTCATAGAGGAGGAGCCTCAGTTTCCCAGCCACTGCAAGGGTTGCCATTCCACCACCAGTGTCTCCCTCTGTGTCACTTTCCTCGGTGGGAAAAGATGGGTTTATGGTTCTTGTTTCCTGGATGTTGCTGGGCTTGCTGTCCTTGAATAGAAGCAAAGAATTTCTCCAGGATTTTAAAACCATTTAGACTCACCTGTGATTACGGTGGGAGTTTCATTTTAGAATGTCTTTTTTTTTTTTGTGAGACAGAGTCTTGCTCTGTCCCCAGGCTGGGGTGCAGTGGCCCGATCTCAGCTCATTGCAAGCTCCGCCTCCTGGGTTTACGCCATTCTCCTGCCTCAGCCTCCCATTCTCCTGCCTCAGCCTCCTGAGTAGCTGGGACTACAGGCGCCCGCCACCTCGCCCGGCTAGTTTTTGTATTTTTTTTTAGTAGAGACGGGGTTTCACCGTGTTAGCCAGGATAGTCTCGATCTTCTGACCTCGTGATCCGCCCGTCTCGGCCTCTCAAAGTGCTGGGATTACAGGCTTGAGCCACCGCGCCCGGCTCAGAATGTCTTCAACGGTCCCTTCTAGCTGGCCATAGTGCTGTGTGTTTGATTGTAACATGAATGGAGCACTCAGTTTGGAGTTTTACTTATAAAAGGGAAGTATTGGGGATTGAGGGAATGTCTTTTTTGCATATCGTTTTGGTTGCCACTGAATTGGTTTATAGTTTCTGTACTTTAATTCCTTCTTGCCAGTGATGACCATGCCCTCCTGCACATGGAAGTTCTTCTCCACACAGGATTTTAGGATATTTACAAAATAGTGAATGGCCAGAATATTGCTGTAGTTCATTCAGGAAAAAAAAAAATACATATTTAAAGAAAAACATTAATCTGCCTGTTCCCTGTCAGAGTTTTAAATCCTGACATAATTGATTAATTGAGTTAGTCCCAAATAAATTAGTCCCAGCAAGAAGCCTTCATTAATCCAGTGAATCCGTCATGTTCCTCATCAACCAAACGCAAAAAAAATGGCTCGTCTTGAGATGTTGTGCATGCTCTGAAGTTGTATGCTTTAAAATGTGCTGTGTGTATGGGGTTAGTGAAATACAGCAGACAAAATGCTCAGTGTATTGAATTAAGATTAGATTTGGGACTTGTGGGGGACCTGTCCTAGTGGTAGTGAACTGGCCACACGGTGGCCCACACCTCTGTCTCCTGCAGCCGTGTGAGTGCGCAAGTGCGTGAGACTGCAGCTGTCGTGTCCCATTCTGCACTTGGTGGTTCAGCCTGGCGCTCGAGTCCTGTCGCACTGTTTTTAATACTAATCCTTCCTGGCATCTCGTAGACATAGTTTTGAGCACTAAACCGCATTCGTGCTGCCGTTGCTACCTGACACTCATTCTTCTTGCTTGTGTGATCCACCTCCGCCCGCTTGTTTATTTTTACGGTATTCTTGTGTACTCGTGTCGTTTTATGCAGCATCAGCCTGCATTTCTGTTGATCTCTCATTTATGTTCTTTCCAAACATTTAGTAGTTTTTATTTTAATTGTTCGTATTTGATAGCTTGAGCCCAGGCTCTAGATTGTCTTACAAGAAATTGGGGTGATGGATAATTTCTCAAATGCAGATTGTTCTTTAAAGATTAACTCTAAATTCACTTAACGTGGATTGCCCCCAAGTCAGAACAGTCATTGGCTAAGTCTCTCCGATTGATGGATGATTGGTCCCAGTACCAAAAATGTCACATCAAAGCTTAGAATTGAATTTTCAAAGATTGTTCATGGATTTACATATATTGTATTTCTTATACAATATATCACATTTCTTACTCTGTATATTCATATTGATAAATGGGTGGAAAGTCTTTGACCCTGAATGCATTTATGTTAAATGTTTGTCTAGAATATGGATTTGGTTTCATTTGTATTGTAACGCAATTAACTGAATGATTAACATGAAAAAAAAAACAGGAAAAAATTAAAATCAGTTCTGGGTGCTCAGCATTTTCATGCATTTAAAGATCTGGCTTAATACCGGAAATAAAATCTCTGAATTGCTGTCAAGCATAAATTTTCCATTTTGAAAAATAAAGCTATTTCAGTTTAAATTGCTTTTTTAAGGCCTTTTGTCAGACTGTTTTGTTCAAGTAAATTTTTCCATCTCAAACCCTAGAGTTATATTTGACTTTCTCTGAGTAAGAACAAAATTCAGATTCCTAAATTTGGGCTCCATGCAATTCTAGTATTAACAACTCCTTGAAAACATTTGCCTCTTGGAGCCGGACCGAGCCTGTCGTTGTTAGTGATGATGGCCTGTGATGTGTGCAATGAGACCGAATGCTAATCAATGCTTTGCCTTGGCTTTCTGCTCTGTGTTGTCTTGGTGTCTGCGTCTTACCTCTGTGTCTGTGCTATTTGTTCCCTTCCTTGTTCTCTAATCCTGCCTTTCCCCACCTGCCCCCTGTTCCTTTCATTGTCCTCACTGACCCATCAATCAACCAACAACGCCCCCCCTTCGTCGTGGTGCTCTGCCCTGCTCTGATTGGTGGCTTCGTTGCTTGGGTGGCTGTGTGTTATGATGGACCAGTTCACCCAAGTATGGCCTTCTTGCTGACAGGTATCATTTCTGTGAGAAGTGTTTCACAGAGATCCAGGGCGAGAATGTGACCCTGGGTGACGACCCTTCACAGCCCCAGACGTAAGTACCATCCTGTCATTTTTTCTGGGAGGAGGGAGGGTGACCTTAAATTCTTTTTTCCTCTTACCAATGACTGTAAGGAAAGTACCACTGCCATTTTGACTTTCATGCAATGTTTTTTGGTTTTTTGTTTTTGAGACAGGTTTTCATTCTGTCACCTGAGTGGTGTGCAGTGGCACTGTCTCGACTCGTTCAAGCGATCCTCCTTTCTCAGCCTCTCAAGTAACTGGGATGACAGGGGCACGCCACTATACCCAGCTAATTTTTTGTATTTTTTGTAGAGACGAGGTCTCACCATGTTGCCCAGGCTGGTCTCAAACTCCTAGACTGAGGCACAATCCACCTGCCTGGGCCTTCTAAAGTGCTGAGATTACAGTGTGTAGTGTTGTGGGGTTTGTTTCATATTAATTATGCTCACATTTAATTTGAATATGTGTACACATACACATTTACACTGAAAAATGTGTTTTGGCTGAACCACAGTGCCACCTCTGCCTTTATCATTCAAGGTGGTGGTACTGTGGCCTACCACTGTAGACCACTGCTCTCTCTTGACCTTGGTCTGTCTTTTTTTCTAAAATAATTGGTTTTTCCCTAGTTGTTGTCAACTTCCATTTTGGGGAATTATAAATTTTCTTTATTTCAATTTTTTTTTTTTTAATGGCGTCTCACTGTGTTACCCAGGCTAGTCTTGAACTCTTGGCCTCAAGCAGTCCCCCTGCCTTGGCCTTCCAAAGTGCTGGGACCACCATGCCCGACCATGTAAATTTTCAGTTATACCTGAGAAACCAGGTAGCCCCATTTACAGAACTGGCAGTAGCTAAAAATGAGTTTGGTGTACATGCCCTGCCCTTTACATTTAGTTTATCTCCACTTAAACCTCCATCCTTTCAGTTGCTGAGCTCTAATGCAGATTAATGGATTCCAGTACCCCATTTTTTGGCCTAAAGTGGCCAAAATGTGTCTCCTTCCCTCACTAGTGCTTTACCTATTGTTCACCAGCTCCAAAGTGGACAGGTATGACTTTGTTAGTTCATTCCTGCACAGGGTTAAACTTTTATTTCCAGTATTTATTATCCAGCAGAGTTACCTTCGAGTGATAGAATGGCCAGTGTGTGGCAAGAAAAAGCAAATGCACAAATTGTGTTATCAACTCATTTCTATGCTTGAAATATCTAAAAACCTGCCAGTCACCCACCGCATCTGCCCAGGTCTGCCGTTCCCTCTTTTCGTCAGACTTGAGTTCCCCAGTCTTCCATGATTCCTACCACCCTACCCACAGTGTGACTTCCCCCAACAGAAAGGAAGGTTTTGCCACAGGAGCGGTTTCCAGCAGTGTAGGCACTTACACTCTACCGTTTTCTTTGTTCAAATGCAGAAAAAAACCTAACTTGTAAGACATACAAACCAAAGTGACTGAAATTCTACATTTTCAATTTATTTCCCTTGTCATCCTAATTCTCTTTAGTTGTGTGATTAATAATTGGACTGTTGCTTGAGCAACATAGTGAGACCCCCATCTCTACAAAAAATGAAAAAACTTAACAGGGCATGGTGGTTTGTATCTGTAGTCCCAGCTACTCAGAACCGGGGTGGGTTTGAGTTCAGCCCAACACAATGAGACCCCCATCTCCACAAAAAATCAAAGAATTAGCCAGTTGTGGTGATGCATTCCCATAGTCCCAGCTACCCAGGAGGATCACTTGAGCCTGGGAGGTTAAGGCTGCAGTGAGCCATGATCGCGGCACTGCACTCCAGCCTGAGCAGCAGAGCGAGACCCTTTCTCTGAAAAAAAAGAAAGAAAAGAAATGGTAGTGGAATGTGTGGAAAAAGAAATTGTAGTGTTCTGCGAAATTAAATTTTTTGTTCATTCCGTTATTACATGTACTTGAGATTTTAAAGGGCCATCATGTCTTTTTGTTTGAAGAGTTAGTTACAGAATCACATTCCAGAGACCCTTTAGATTATACTCAACAGATAAACTTTGGTTAATACAACATGTTTTCTTTTTTTTTAAAACAAGGACAATTTCAAAGGATCAGTTTGAAAAGAAGAAAAATGATACCTTAGACCCCGAACCGTAAGTATATAGCTATTTCTTTTTTACTTTTAATTTTGGTTTGAAATTGGTAAAGTTACTCCTTATGGAGTGGGTTGTGGGTAAAAACGTTGGAAATATGTTGCAATAGGTGGAATTTCTGGTGTGAGGTTATCTTTTAGATATAGATTTTTTTTTTTTTTTTTGAGACGGAGTCTCGCTCTGTCGCCCAGGCTGGAGTGCAGTGGCCGAATCTCAGCTCACTGCAAGCTCCGCCTCCCGGGTTTACGCCATTCTCCTGCCTCAGCCTCCCGAGTAGCTGGGACTACAGGCGCCCGCCACCTCGCCTGGCTAGATTTTTGTATTTTTTTAGTAGAGACGGGGTTTCACCGTGTTAGCCAGGATGGTCTCGATCTTCTGACCTCGTGATCCGCCCTTCTCGGCCTCCCAAAGTGCTGGGATTACAGGCTTGAGCAACCGCGCCTGGCCTGTATGTAGATTCTTTTTAAACTTAAACAAAATATGTATGTCTCTGTAACATGTTCTCTAATTACTGGATTTTAACAATGATAAAATTAAATGGATGTTTCAGTTCTATGAAAACCTTTCTAATAATTTGGTCATGGATGTCTTTAAGAAGCCATTTAGTATGAATCTTTAGAGACCAAAGATAGGAATATTTGGTGGGATAGTACTAGTAGTATCATTTAAAGGGAAATACCAGAAAGAAAATCTCTTGGAAACTGCTTTCTCAAATAATGTAAAGCTTGGCGCATGTTCTTGCCATTGTTAAGCACCTTCTACAGTGATGAATGAGAGTGTTGCATTTGCTAACCTTGCTTCATAACAGCCCCTAAAGAGATGCCAGAATTTCTTCAGTGTGGTAGCCTCTTCCCAGGTCCCCAGTGTAAAGTACTGAGAGCACTCCAAACTGACATGGCGATGCTGGCTATTTTTTGTCCCCACAGTGAGCTCAGGCTCCAGGAGCATTGGCTGCTTGGAAAATGTGGGCTGTGACTCAGCCAAAGCAAGAAATAGATCCTGCTCTCCCTATCCTGACCCTCTCACTCCAGGGAAGCCACTGGCTAGAGTGGCAGGCACAGATTTCTACCCAGGCCACCTCTGGAAACCTAGCTTGACTTTCAGCAGGTTATTTCATCTCTACCAGCACCTGGTACACAGACAGGATGATGATGTGAAATCCTAGAGCTGTAGTCTTGGCGAGATGGCAGGGCAGAGCGCCCACCCCTCTCATGACCAGGAGATCGTTTTTCCTGACTTTCCACCTTTCTTTTCACATTGTGTCTTTCTCTCCATGGCTTTATAGTTTCATTATGATTTATATCTACTTCTCTTCCACCACCCACCCTCCCCCCCCACGAGATGAGTCTTGCTCTGTCCCCCAGGCTGTAGAGCAGTGGCACGATCTCGGCTCACTGCAACCTCCGCCTCCCGGGTTCAAGCAGTTCTCTGCCTCGGCCTCCCGAGTGGCTGGGATTACCAGCCCAGCTAATTTTTTTGTGTTTTTAGTAGAGACGGGGTTTCACCATCTTGACCAGGCTGGTCTTGAACTGCTGACCTCGTGATCCACCCACCTCGGCCTCCCAGAGTGCTGGGATTACAGGCGTGAGCCACCGTGCCTGGCCGACTTATATCTACTTTTTAATTTCAAAATATATTACATTCAAGTAGTAGGTGCCAGGCAGAGGGAATACATGGATGGGTGAAGGGGTCTCCTTCTTCATGCTGGTTGTAGTCTAGAGGGACAGCTGGATAATGGCACAGCCTGCAGCAGGAGACAGTGCAAGTGAGTCCCAGACAGAAGGGACCCCGCCTGGGCAGAGCTGCATCATCACAGTTGGGCCTGGTTTCCTGGACAAGGTGATACTTGTGTTGAAACTGCAGAGCATTCTAGAAACAAAGGCATGAAAGAACACAGGTTGCTCAATAAAACTACAAGTCCCCTAGAGTGGGTGGTTGGTAGGCAGAGATTAACTTCATGAAGGGCCATTTCACTGTCTCTTGACAATAGACTTTATCCTATAATGTGCTGAGGAGGTTTTGAAGAATAGCATTGGTTCTAATGTAGGAAGGTCACCCTTGGTCTATGAGGTGAATTGATCAGAAGAGGAAAGACATTGTTCTCTAGTAGAGAAATTAGTTAAGAGACACAAAGCAGCAGCAGGCAAGAAACTGAAACCCCAATTAAAGCAAGAGCTTTTGGAGCCAGGCAGAGGGGCTTGTTGGCGGGCTGAGGGAAGGGGAGACACCTAGTTGGCCAATAATAATTGGGAGTGAGAGAAAGGGGGAAATTCAAAATGGATGTCATGGGGTCTAGAATATGCAGTGTTTTGTTTGGATTTTGTTTGTTGTTTTTGAAACAGGGTCTTGCTGTGTCACCCGGGCTGGAGTGCAGTGGTGCAATCAGTGTGGCTCACTGCAGCCACAACCTCCCAGACTCAAGCATCCTCCCAGCTCAGCCTCCTAAGTAACTGGGACTACAGGCACATACCACCATGCCCAACTAATTTTTTAATTTTTTGTAAAGACGGGGTCTCCATATTTTACCCAGGCTGGTCTTAAACTCCCAGTAAAACAGTCCTTCCACCTCAGCCTCTCCACATGCTAGAATTACAGGTGTGAGCCACTGTACCTGGCCCAAGTGTAGTTTTGGGGGGCACTCCTTTTCCCTGACATGGGAGGGAATAGTTGAGAGCAGGGACCTTTGGAGACGGCACAGGAATTGACGAAGTTCTTGGCCCCAACCTTTGAAATTCTTAGCATAGGGGATGAGCTCAGTGACTGGGTTTTCAAAGACAGGGCTTGTGGAGGACAGCACTGGAGGAAAGGAGTGCAGATTCAGAGCAGGTGCCACGTGGAAGGGAGAGGGAGCCAGACGGAGCTGGGTTGTCAGAGAGTGCCACAGGACTGTGAACGGGTGCCGCCATGGTTTCACAGTTTTGTGTGTGTGTCTTTTCTTTCCCTCCAACAGACTGCGCAGAGAAGCCTGATGAGGGTAGACCCATGGCTGAGGGCTTGCATAGCACGTGCAATGGACAGATTAAGGGGACGAGGGCAGGGGCACACTATAGAGGAGCCAGAGCTCAGAGCTCAGGAGCACACAGGGGGTCACATTACCCACCAGTCCCTTCAGCCCCTCCTCGGGGGTATGCATTGTGGAGGCAGCAAGGGAGGGAGCTGACAAAAACCCAAGGTCTTGACCTCAAGGCATCTTGGCATTTAAGATTCCTGGGTAAGCCAGTTCCTGGAGGATTTGTGGGGAATGGGTGGTCCATCCTCTCGCTTCACCAGTGTTTACTTGAATAAACCCCTGTCAACTTACCAGTAGGCCTGACACGTTCCACCTTTTGTAACTGACTCAGAACTGGTGTTTTTGTGCCTCCGGCCTAGCATGGCTGTTCTGAACTGGCCGTGTTTCCCATTAGTATCCTAAACAATTTTAGACTTAAGAGCACGTGTTTAGAACAGTAAAAGTATTGTTCTCTATTTTTTAAGTCAGTTTAGGCATGTGAAATCACCTAGAGAAGGCATTGTTCTTGGAAATGTGTAGTAGTGTCAGAAATACCGGCCTGTGAGATACACGTATTTGTCACAGCAGTTTTTAAAAATAAAGTTGCCTTTCTGGTTGCAAAGGGAGATTGGGAGAAAAGAGGAATGAAGCACTTGTACAAAGAAAGGAAGAAAGCTTTTTCCTATAGAAGATATCATATGGATGCATTGTAAAATATAGCTGAATCAGCCAACACATGCATTAATGTCAGCACTACTCAAAGTAACCCAGAGAACAAGGTGTGGGTGCACACACAGACATCTACAAGTGACTCCGCTCGTGTGGTTCCGTGTGCTTTAACAGTGCGCCTTCTTTGTCTCCTAGTTTCGTTGATTGCAAGGAGTGTGGCCGGAAGATGCATCAGATTTGTGTTCTGCACTATGACATCATTTGGCCTTCAGGGTAAGTAGTTTCCGCTGGCCTAGAGGGCAGTTCTACACAGAGCCAATGGTGGGGCACTTGCAGTCGCTACTGCATCTCATTCATTGTTGTCAGCAAGAATTCAGCAATTAAGAGAGATGGCAGTTGGTTCTAAATTTAAGTTCTAAGTGTCTGCTTTCGGAATTGTGGCATCAAAGCAGTCTGCCTCTTCACTCTTTAATTTTATAATAATAATGTGATTTAAACTGCCAACAAAATATCTGAATGCTGCATTTTGTTGGTTTGACAATTTACATTATTATATACAGTCTCATCATACCACTATTATTTTTGCAGTTTTGTGTGCGACAACTGCTTGAAGAAAACTGGCAGACCTCGAAAAGAAAACAAATTCAGTGCTAAGAGTAAGTTTGGGGAAGCTTTCTGTTTCCTGGACTGCACATTTTAGAAACTTGTAGAAATTGTCCCCATTGTCCTTTGGTTCCTCTCAACACATGGTTTTGAGGTTTGGTTGTCAAAGATTTTTGTGAGTTTTTTCCCCAGTACTTTGTATTTTTCTTGTTTCATCCTTAAGGAGAGCCAGGCCAGTCATGAGGGTAAGAACGCACGAATGTTCTTCAGGGGCTTCACTGAGAATAGGCAGCACAGGTGTGAGTCCCTGAAGTCTGTGTTTCTCAGAATGGTCATCTCAGCCACGGGACTGCTGAGCACAGGCTTGGAGCAGGACTGGCAGCCTTGGGCTGTGGATCTTCATTGAGTGTAAAATCTCTCAGTCCAGCCTTAAAGGGAATATTTAGCCTGATTGTTATTCAGCTTTTATGATCCAGTGCATGTTTTAGATGAAAGGTTAGATGTACGGTAAACTTTGTAAATTCTCAGAGAAAATTTGTCAACAGATGATTCTCAAGTGGCTTAGACCTAAGACCCCTCACCCCTCATGCGTGCATGTGTACACACTGGGGTAGTGTTGGCCAGCACTCTAACCCTGGGCCCTTTGTGGGCTGTCATGGGTCCGTCCCGTGGGTGCTGGGTTCTGCTACAGTGGAGCATGAGCCATGGCCCCTGGGAACCAGCTGCCACCCTGGGAGTAGGAGCCTGGCCTGCATGTAGACTTGGCTGGACATGTTACTGCAGCTGGTGGTGCCTGTGCAGAAATAGAACAACCTGTTACTGCTAGAAGTAACTTTGCATGAGTAGACTTTCTTTTTTTTAATTTGAGACAGTCTTGCTCTGTCGCCAGGCTGGAGTGCAGTGGTGCAATCTCAGCTCGCTGCAACTTCCGCCTCCCGGGTTCAAGCGATTCTCCTGCCTCAGCCTCCCGAGTAGCTGGGACTACAGGCGCCCGCCACCTTGCCCGGCTAGTTTTTTGTATTTTTTAGTAGAGACAGGGTTTCACCATGTTGGGTTGGCCAGGATGATCTCAATCTCTTGACCTTGTGATCTGCCCGCCTCGGCCTCCCCAAGTGCTGGGATTACAGCCGTTAGCTACCGCACCCGGCTCGCTTTTTTTTTTTTCAAGACCGCGTTGTTTTCAAAAGTTTATGATTATTTAATCTTTATAATAGAGGCAATTCTCAAGTCTTGGGATGGCCTTCTGCAGCTTGACGTGCCAGGCTGTCCTTTTGCTGAGTTAACCAGCAAAACCACACAAGAAGGGCAACTGCAGCAGCGTTCTAACGTTCACTTGCCTGCTGCTCCCTACAGCTGTCACCTTTCTGTGGCAGGACAGGTGACTGGCATGTTGCTCAGGAGATCCCCAACAGAACCAGGTTCATTTGGGGAGCTCAGAGTAGAAGAGAGATAGAAATGCTGGGATGGACCATACACTGGGGGAAGGGGAGGAGGAAGCTACGTGTAGACTTGAGAGTGAGTCCTAATTAAAGTTAAAACTCTGTTGTTAACCAACATCCAAAGTTATCCTATAGCTTACACTGCCTCTGTTAAAATTTTTTGAAATACCACTTATTGATAAACTATCGTAATACTTAGCTCAGTTTCTCAACTGAGCCACTATTGACATTTCAGGCCAGGTAATCCTCTGTTTTGTGCATTATAGGATTTTAGCAGCATCCCTGGCCTCTGCTCACTCAGTGCCAGTAACACCTTCCTCACGTAATGAAATGACCAACAAATTCATTATGTCTGTCAAAAATGTCTCCAGATGTTGCCAGATGTCCCCTGGAGGAAGGGCACAGTTGCCTCCATTTGAGAGGCCCTGCTTCAGAGGATTCATTCTGAATGAGTTCATTAATGCATTTGAGCAAATTGGAAGTCCCTGGGCCAGAGGCTCAGTAGCCAAAACGGAATTACCCAGAGAGCTAGACCTCCATAGAACAGTCATTGCCTGGAAGAGGCAGGAGGTGACTGGGGGGAATGACACAAGTGGCACCAGAGTGGGTTCTGTCCCACTCCCACCCCAGCATCCAGAAAGACCCATGGGAATTCAGTGGATGAGCCCAAGATCTAGAAATGGAACATTACAGGAGAAAAGGGCCTAGGAGACTAGAGGTAGCTCTACTCTGTCGGTGTGGGCTTGTGTCAGCACAGGGGTTGTGCTGTGTGTGGTCACAGAGTGAAGGTGTGCTTCCTTAATCTTGCATTGAAAACCACCTCCTTCACACACACCATATGCAAAATCAAATTCAGGTAGATTAAAAGCGAGAAAAGTAAACAAAACTACAAATGCATTCAGGATAAAAGTAAGATAATAATTTTACTGTGTTGAGTTATGAAAAGTCTTCCTTAAAAAGATACAACCCAGAGATGAGAAAGGAAAAGGCACAAAAGGCCCGTCATGCGCCATGGATGAAAATGTAAGTTGAATGCCAGAAAGCGAGGGGCACAATTTAAAGTGTTCATTTTTAGATTTAGCAAGTCTACTTTCACACATGTATCCTATAAAAATATTTGCACATATGCATAATAAGGCACATACAAGGACATAACTGCAGCAGTGGCAAGGAGTGATGAAAAAGTAGGAACAGCAGCCAAATCAAGTGATAACAGAAAGGGAGGTAGCACCGTGAGGAAGGTGGCGCTGTGTGCACTGCAGGTGTACCCAGGCCTGCCCCTAGACCCCTGTGCTGTCTGAGGCCACCTCTGGAGTATGCAGCCATATATGGATCACAGGTGTCAAATAGCGAAGTTACTATGGAAGAATGTTTGTTTTTTGAGACAGAGTCTCGCTCTGTCGCACAGACTGGAGTGCAGTGGCGCGATCTCAGTTCACTGCAAGCTCTACCTCCCGGGTTCACGCCATTCTCCTGCCTCAGCCTCCCGAGTAGCTGGGACTACAGGCGCCCACCAACACACCCGGCTAATTTTTTTTTTTTTTGTATTTTTAGTAGAGGCGAGGTTTCACCGTATTAGCTGGGATGGTCTTGATCTCCTGACCTCATATTGCACCCACCTCGGCCTCCCAAAGTACTGGGATTTACAGGTGTGAGCCACCATTACCAGCCAGAGTGTGTTTTGTTTTAATATATATACATATGAAAATATGTATTTTCCCCATGAGAAGGTGTATCGTTAAAATTTTTATTTCCGAGTGTGCTGGCTCCTCTACCCCCTACGTGTGTCTTCCTGCACACAACACGTTGTTGGTTCTTGGCAGCTGTTTAAACGTCTCTTTATATAGTGCAGTTAATTTAGGTGATTTGAAGAAAAAAGTAAAGACCTAATGTAAAAGGTTGATTATGGCCACGCATGGTGGCTTACGCCTATAATCCCAGCACTTTGGGAGGCTGAGGCGAGAGGATCACTGGAGCCCAGGATGTCGAGGCTACAGTGAACTAAGATCGTGTCATTGCACTCCAGCCTGGGTGACAGAACAAGACCCTGTCTCAAAAAAAAAAAAAAAAGGTCAATTCCTTCTGTTTGCTGTTTGAAAATGGTAGTGTGTGGGGCCACCCTTTCACATGGGGAAAGAGACAAGATATTGGTGTTTTGCTGCAATGTGGCCCTTCTTAGCCGTGTCTAACTTTCTCAGCTGGAAGCCACTTCGTTTGGGAGCAAAACTGGTCAGCAGTTGCACAAGGGTAAGAACGCACTAATGTTCTTCAGGGGCTTCACTGAGAATAGGTAGCATAGCTGTGAGTTCCTGAAGTCTGTGTTTCTCAGAATGGTCATCTCAGCCACGGAACTGCTGAGCACAGAGCTCGGAGCAGGACTCGCAACCTTCGTGGAGTGTAAAACGTCTCAGTCCACCCTCCCGCACCTTTTTTTTTTTTTTTGAGACGGAGTCTCATTCTGTCACCCAGGCTGGAGTGCAGTGGCGCCATCTCGGCTCACTGCAAGCTCCACCTCCCGGGTTCACGCCATTCTCCTGCCTCAGCCTCCCAGGTAGCTGGGACTACAGGCGTCCGCCACCTGACTTTTTTTTTCCTTTGTATTTTTAATAGAGACGGGGTTTCACCATATTGGCCAGGATGGTCTGAAACTCCTGACCTCAGGTGATCCATTCGCCTCAGCCTCCCAAAGTGCTGGGATTACTGCGCCCAGCTTAATTTTGTATTTTTAGTAGAGATGGGACTTCTCTGTGTTGGTCAGGCTGGTCTCAAACTCCTGACCTCAGGTGATCCGCCTTCCTCGGCCTCCCAAAGTGCTGGTATTACAGGTGTGAGCCATCACATCCAGTCTAATTTTGCATTTTTAGCAGTGATGGGGTTGTGATCATGTTGGCCAGGCTGGTCTCGAACTCCTGACCTAAAGTGATCCATTCGCCTCATCTTCCCAAAGTGCTAGGGTTACAGGCATGAGCCACCATGCCTGGCTTAATTTTGTATTTTTATTAGAAACGGGATTTCTCCATGTTGGTCAGACTGGTCTTGAACTCCCAACCTCAGGTGATCTGCCTACCTCGGCTTCCCAAAGTGCTGGGATTACAGGCGTGAGCCACTGTGCCCAACCACATTTTTCTTTTTAAATCATTTTTATTCAGGTACAACATACCCAAAAAGCAGCGCCACTGATTTGTTTATTGCAGTGAAATGAAATTTTAAAGTTTGGTCTAAATTTTCCAGCTCACTAAGGAATCTTGTAAAATTCCCAATTTTCCTATTTCTCACTAACATAGGAAATATTTGAAAGCCAATAAAGAAAGAAACGTCTTTTAAAATCTCATTGTCTATAAGTGATCACTAAGAACCTTTTTGCAACTTTCCCTTACAGTTTTTTAACCTGTGTATGAGGAGTTCTCTGTACTGAAATAATGTCCTGCCACTGGGCAGCTCCTATGACAATAGCCACCCGGGGTTGGCCCTGGGTGAGGAGGGGTGCAATGGGGAGGGGAGCCCAGGAAAGGTTGCCCTCATCAAGGATCGGAAACTTCTTTCCTGCACCGCACGAGGTGGTGGCTCAGGGCAGGCTTGGAGGCCAATACTTTGCCGGCTCCTGAGGCACGAGGCAGGCTGTGGCCAGAGCTTGATTTGTCCGCCCTAGAACATTCCACGCTCACGTCAGACTCTGTAGTAGGGACTTTCTCCTCAGAGCTGGGCAGGAGGAGCCCACTGGGGGTGTGCCATCTCTGCCCTCCAGGGAAAGCAGGAAGCATCTCGTTCTAATAGCAATAGGGAAACATCCCTCTGCACCACCCTAGAGCCCCTGTCAGTTTTGGGCCCACCTCTGTAGCTCTTCTGCCCCGTACTGTTAGAAAAAGATGCAGCTTACCTGGGCACGTAAACAGTTTTCAGGAGTGAAGTGCCTGAGATCCCAGAGTCCACCTTTCCCTTCTGTAACACTCCTGTCACAGGACAGATCAGATTTCTTCCATGTTTGGAGAACATAGTCCTTTAAAATATCAGCCTGTGCTGCAAAGTGGGATGGATTCTGTAGTCTCAGTCACTGTCTCAGCAGTACTGCTGAACCTTCTCACCTGCTCCTTCTGGACTTCCTAGGGCTACAGACCACGAGACTGGGAAACCACTTGGAAGACCGAGTGAACAAATTTTTGCGGCGCCAGAATCACCCTGAAGCCGGGGAGGTTTTTGTCCGAGTGGTGGCCAGCTCAGACAAGACTGTGGAGGTCAAGCCCGGGATGAAGTCACGGTCAGTGTGCCTGCTCTCTACAGTGCTCTGTGAGCAGTCCCCACTCCCGCATGCCAGAGCCTGCTCTCTGCAAAGCTCTTGAGTTTGATGTCATCCTTCAAAGACTTTGCAGCAGCAAACGTGTGCAGTAGTAGCTCCCTCAGTCGCGGTTGTCCTGTTTGGATTTCAGTTACCCGATACAGTGCAGTAAGCTATTTCAAGAGAGAGAGACCACATAGCATATTACAGTATACTGTTTTTATAATTGTCGTTTTATGATTACTTATTCTTATTAATCTCTTGCTGTGCCTAATTTATAAATTAAAATTTTGCATAAGAAAAAACAACAGACGTTGATACTGTCCATGGTTTCCAGCATCCAGCATCCGCTGGTGGTCTTGGAACATACACCCCATGGATAAGGGAGACTGCTGTATATAGCCAGTCCTACTCAGAATCCCGTATTTCATTCACAGTGGTGCAGTTCTCTAGTGAGGGAAACTGGTCAGAAAGCAGGCACTCCCCGCTCCAGGGCTGATTGGCCCATAGGGAGGACTCCAGGCCACGGTGTGAGGAGGTAGACATGCCTCCGCTCATCTGCAGCGGCCAGAGTTAGAGGAGCAGACCTGGTGTGCAGAAGCACTTTGTCAGCAACAGCCTTTGTAAATGTCGGACTCTGACTTTTGTTTCAGGTTTGTGGATTCTGGGGAAATGTCTGAATCTTTCCCATATCGAACCAAAGCGCTGTTTGCTTTTGAGGAAATTGACGGCGTGGATGTCTGCTTTTTTGGAATGCATGTTCAAGAATACGGCTCTGATTGCCCCCCTCCAAACACGAGGTAGTTTTCCAGCTCCTTCCGGGGCGTGTCATTCAGTGAGCTGTGTTAGGATAGACCAAGGCTCTTAAGTGTCCCAGAGGAGCCTGTGAGCCTTCATAGGGGATTAAATTAAATCAAACCACAATTAACTAACTAAAGTAGTTAGTTTTGTTTGCCATTAAACTAGCGGGAAATGAACTGTTGAGATGACTGCAGTAAGCCTGTTTTGTGTGGCAAGTCTGTGTGAGTCCCGCTCTTATCTAAGGCAGGTAATCCTGGGGAGTTGGGATGGGGCAGCCTGGCACCTGCAGAGAGGAAGTAGCTCTGCCACGAGGGACTTCATGTGCCATCAGGAATCTGGGCAAGAGGGAACTAAAAGTGGCTTTTCTCAGTTTGCCCCAACTGTGGCTCTCTGTGCCGAGTGGTGCCATTCATCCTTTTGTTCAGTGACGAAAACTGAATTCCATTTAACTGGTTGGCAGCAGGGTTGGTGACCAGTTTTTTTTTTTGTTTTTGATTTTTTTTTTTTTTTTTTTTGGTTGTTTTGTTTGTTTATCACATCCTTTTTGTGGCCAGTGTAAATACCATCAAAACAAAAACTAGCCACGGGCAGTGGCTCACACCTAAAATCACAGCAGTGTGGGAGGCCTAGGTGGGGGGATCACTGGAGCACAGGAGTTTGAGACAAGTCTGGGCAACAAAGGGACACCCTGTCTCTACAAAAAATAAATTATCTGGGCATGGTGGTTCATACTTTGTCATCCCAACTACGTGGGAGTCTGAGGCAGGAGGATTGCTTGAGCCCATGAGGTTGAGACTGCAGTGAGCTGTGACTGCACCACCGCATTGCAGCCTGAATGGCAGAGTGAGACCCTGTCTAAAAGTTAAACTTCCAGGGTGTTTTTTGTTGCTTGTATTTGATTTCAAATTTGAAGAATACCCTGAGTTAAACATGTGCCTCCTTCCCACAGGCGTGTGTACATTTCTTATCTGGATAGTATTCATTTCTTCCGGCCACGTTGCCTCCGCACAGCTGTTTACCATGAGATCCTTATTGGATATCTAGAATATGTGAAGAAATTGGGGTGAGTTTGGATTAAATTATTTGGAACTAGTAAAAACTATTTTTTGCTGTATGTTTGTTCTGTGAAATAATGGGTGTTTTAAGTTTTATATGTTTTTATTTTTACATCCTAAGATCAATTCAGAATCTCCAAAGCACCCCTTTCCAGGTGCTCGCAGAGCCTTGCAGATCTGGCTCCTGGGCACATAGCAAGCTCTTTCCCTACCTTTACCTTCTTTTCATTCCTTTTTTTTTTTTTTTTTTTTTTTTAACCTTTATTGAGGCGGAATTTATATATCATAGAATTCCCCTTTTTCGGATGTATGATTCAGTGGTTTTTAGTAACTTTACCCATTAGTACAAGTATCACAAGTCAGTTTCAGAACATTGTTACTGGCCTATAAGATCCCTCCTGCTGCGGTGGATCACCTGAAGTCAGGAGTATAAAACCAACGTGACCAACATGGTGAAACCCCACCTCTACTAAAAATTTTTAAAAAGGCCAGGCGCAGTGGCTCACGCCTGTAATTCCAGCACTTTAGGAGGCCGAGGCGGGCGGATCAAAAGGTCAGGAGTTTGAGACTGGCCTGACCAATATGGTGAAACCTCATCTCTATTAAAAATACAAAAGATAGCCAGGCATGGTGGCGCGAGCCTGTAATCCCAGCTACTCAAGAGGCTGAGGCAGGAGAATTGCTTGAACCCAGGAGGTGGGGGTTGCAGTGAGCTGAGATTGTGCCACTGCACTTCAGCCCGGGCGACAGAGCCAGACTTCATCTCAAAAAAAAAAGAAATAAAAGAAAAATACAAACAAAAATTGGCTGGGTGTGGTGACTCACCCAGTGTGTAATCCCAGCACTTTGGGAGGCCAAGGCAGGTAGATCACCTGAGATCAGGAGTTCAAGACCAGCCTGACCAACATGGTGAAACCCTGTGTCTACTAAAAATACAAAAAATTAGCCGGGTGTGGTGGCAGGCACCTCTAATCCCAGCTACTCGGGAGGCGGGGGCAGGAGAATCGCTGGAACCGGGTTGACGAGGTTGCGGTGAGTCGAGATGATACCATTGCACTCCACCCTGGGCAACAAGAATGAAATTCCATCTCAAAAAGAAAAAAAGAAAGAAAATTTCCTCCTGCTCCTTGCTGTTAATCCATCTCTGCCCCAGGCGACCACTAATCTACTTTGTCTCTCTGAATTTGTCTTTTGTGAATCCTTTGTGCAAACGGAACCCTGCAGTGTGTGCTGTCTTGGGTCTGGCTTCCTTCTCTAGCACTTGGTTTCTGTACTCTCGACCTGCCCCATTCCCTTCTGAAACTTGAAAAGGTTAGGGGCATTTGATCAAAGTGTCTTGAACAGAATGAATGAGATTTATGTTGATACTGACCCTTGGAGAGAAATAGATAACTGAACTGCCTTTACAGTGCACAGAGGAAGGGGATGGCATTGCATTCATGAGCCATCATATTCCCTGGTTCTTTAATGAGGCCTCAGGTTTCCTTTGCAGCCTTGGCCCGGCCTTGTGTGTGCACCCCGAGGGAGAAGTGTTTCAGGGCCAATTTGCAGGCTTGCATTTGCTTGGGATAAAGTTCCAGCCTTGCCCGCACCACACCCAGCCTTGTGGGCATTCGTTTTCTCTTGTCTCTCTGGTTACTTCTGCCCTGGCTTTAGTCCTTGCTCCTCTGCTATAACTCCTTAAAGGCAGGACCGATTTCACTGGCACTTTCATCTGACCTGTATGCATGGGTCCTGCAGGTATGTGACAGGGCACATCTGGGCCTGTCCTCCTAGTGAAGGAGACGATTACATCTTCCATTGCCACCCACCTGATCAAAAAATACCCAAGCCAAAACGACTGCAGGAGTGGTACAAAAAGATGCTGGACAAGGCGTTCGCAGAGCGGATCATTCATGACTACAAGGTACTTGGTGCTGAAGGAAGGTGGTGGTTTTTGTCACAACTGAATGAAGGATGTTTGCCTTTTTCTTGCATTTACAAACTTGTTAATTACCTTCACTTGTGAGGATTAGAGAGCAGAAAAATAAAAGCCTAAAGTGAGAACTTAGAAGCATTTTCTTCAGCTGATTGAGGCTTTCCCCTGGCCGTCTGAGAGCAGCACAGTTGGAGCTGTTTCCATCAGTGGGCATTGGGGCCTGTGCATCACTGTTGCACACATAGGGGCTCCAGCACCACGGTGGGGGGTGCACATGTGTGGGGGTCTGCTGCACTGTGGTGAGGGGCGACACGTGTGCATGGGGTTCTACCATACCGTGGTGAGGGGTGTGCTTGCGTGGGGGTCTGCTGCACCATGGTGGGGGGCGCGCGTACATGGCCCTCATCTCACTGTTGTGCTTTGCCTACTCAGGATATTTTCAAACAAGCAACTGAAGATAGGCTCACCAGTGCCAAGGAACTGCCCTATTTTGAAGGTGATTTCTGGCCCAATGTGTTAGAAGAGAGCATTAAGGAACTAGAACAAGAAGAAGAGGAGAGGAAAAAGGAAGAGAGCACTGCAGCCAGTGAAACCACTGAGGTACAGACGCTTCTCTGAGCCCCGCTGCCCGTGTGTCCCGCCAGAGCTGCAAGGTGGCAGGCTGGGAGGCGCATGTCGACCGTTAGGTCCTTTCTGTGGTGGTGTCTCCGTTCACACACGCATATTGACACCATCTGCAGCTCAGGGCGTTGGTGGGCAGCAGCGTGGGCTCTGCACTCTCTGCGTGGTGTATGCTCTGGGGAGCTGGGGGTCCACTTAGACTCAGAGAGGAGAGAGAGGAAGATAGAAAATGGGACATGGTGACAGTCAGGACACAACTCGCTGATGTAAAAAGTGAGTCAGGAGGCACAGGGTTGCTAGGCCTTGTCCCTGTGTTTGGTGGCCACTTTGCAAATGGTGCTCATGCCCTGCTGCCCTCTCTCCTTGGCGCTGCCCCTGAGTGCCAGGCAGCGCAGAGTGAGCCAGACAAAACCCCATCCCTGGCGGGGCGTGTTGGCTCACGCTTGTAATCCCAGCGCTTTGGGAGGCCGAGGTGGGCAGATCTCAAGTTCAGGAAATCAAGACTAGCCTGCCTAACACAGTGAAACCCCATCTGTACTAAAAATACAAAAAATTAGCCAGGTGTGGTGGCAGACAACTGTAATCCCAGCTGCTAGGGAGGCTGTGGCAGGAGAAACGCTTGAACCCGGGAGGCGGAGGTTGCAGTGAGCTGAGATCGTGCCATTGCACTCCAGGCCAGGAGACAGTGCGAGACTCCGTTTCAAAACAAACAAACAAAACCCCATCCCTGCCCCCAAGGGAGTGGCTGTGTCCTGGTAGGATGTGAAACAAAAAGAACCCAGACCCGAGCATGGTGTGCTCTGAGCGTGGTGGAGCTCTGAAGGGGAAGGAGCCTTGGGGAGGTAATGTGTGGGCCAGACTCGCCCACCACAGGAAGGTGCTGGAAGAGGACCTTCCAGGCAGTGGGAGGAGGCGTGCCATGTGCGGGTTTGTGCGACTGTCTGGGAAAGAGATGATGGTGGTGTGGGTGTGGGCTGTAGCTGTAGGTGCAGGGAGAGCGATGACAAATGTTGAAGGCTGCAACCCCAGAACTCAGGACAGGCCATTGTGACCAGTGAGGAAAAACCATGAATGGAGGTGCCTGCTGCATGAGACTGAGCCGCTGCCAAGGGTGAGGCAGCCGGGTGCCGGCTGGGGACGTGTTGCCACTCTGGTGCTTGTCGCATATGAGAGCAGGTCTGTGAGGTGGGTGCGGGGTGGGCTGCAGACTCAGCACAGGGCCTGGGTCACTTCCGCCAGGCACACTCATGCTCACTGCACAGGTGGTTGAGAGGCAGCCACCTGCTGGCCGGCACCCCCGACAGTCATTCACAGGACAGAGGAGGCACGGGCAGGGGCGGCGTGGGTTTACGTCCCAGGTGGTTCCTAAGCAGAGCTCCTGGCCTGTTGTTTTCTGATTTGCTCCCGCTGGAGTGTAGCAGGCCTCACTGGTGTCTGATGAGTTAATGCTTGAGTTCCATCTCCTGAGGGTGACACAGGAGGATACCCCGTCCAAGACAGGCTTTGAAGAGGGCAATGTTTGTGCTTAGCACGACGGTGACAGCTGGTTTTGCGAACCCAGGCTCTGCATCCCAGATGCTGCAGCAGGAGGTGGCCTGATAAGAGCTACCGCAGGCCTGTACGGGGTGGCGGGGGTCACTGCAGAAGAAGGAATCTGGGCCACCAGGCATGGAAGCCTCTAGTGTCCATCAGAGCCAGTGCCCTGACCACTAAGCTCCCAGAAGCACTTGACAGAGCACAGAGACACACCCCCTGCTGCTGCAGGGAGAGGACTTTGAGGGAGAACACTGCTGAGTCCCACCTCAGGAGGGGCACCTTCCTGTGGCATGGCAGCAGCGGGGCTGTCCAGAAGACAGGCCTGAAAGGGGCTCCTGCTGGGGCAGCCTTCCCTGTGCAACGGGGACATGCATGTACTAGGGAGGGCAGGATGCTGAGGTGTCGGCCTGTAGACCTGCTGTCCCGTGTGTGTTTGGTTCATGGACAACAATGGGCAGGGACATGCCTTCATCAGCAACACCCCAGGAGCTCGGTCTGGGGGTCTCCTTTAGTGAGGGCCGGTGCGTGGGGTGGAGCACTGCTTTGCCATTAAAAATCATGCTGTCGAGTCTGGGAAATGGGAAAGGCTTGCGATAGTGTCAGGTGGGGTGAGAAACGGATCCAGCTCCCTGTATGTACTCCCAGCTTCATGAGGAATGTTGCAAACACAGACACAAACGTACCCAGGGAAAGCTTCAGAACACAGAACACTGCTGCTCGGGAAGACCAGAAAAACAAAACTTTTTAAAATTACTTGTCTAGGCCGGGCGCACAGTGGCTCAAGCCTGTAATCCCAGCACTTTGGGAGGCCGAGACGGGCGGATCACGAGGTCAGGAGATCGAGACTATCCTGGCTAACCCGGTGAAACCCCGTCTCTACTAAAAAATACAAAAAAACTAGCCGGGCGAGGTAGCGGGCGCCTGTAGTCCCAGCTACTGGGGAGGCTGAGGCAGGAGAATGGCGTAAACCCGGGAGGCGGAGCTTGCAGTGAGCCAAGATCCGGCCACTGCACTTCAGCCCGGGCGACAGAGCGAGACTCCGTCTCAAAAAGAAAAAAAAAAAATTACTTGTCTATATTTTCTTAATTTCATGAACATATTTATTTTACAATTTTGTAAAAATAGACTTCCAGGCTGGGCATGGTGGCTCACGCCTGTAATCCCAGCACTTTGGGAGGCCGAGGCGGGTGGATCACTTGAAGTCAGGAGTTTGAGTCCAGCTTGGCCAACATGGTGAAACCCTGTCTCTACTAAAAATACAAAAATTAGCCGGGTGTGGTGGTGCGTGCCTGTAGTCCCAGCTACTCAGGAGGCTGAGGCAGGAGACTCGCTTGAACCTGGGAGGTGGAGATTGCAGTGAACTGAAATCACGCCACTGCACTCTGGCCTGGTGACAGAGCAAGACTCCAACTCAAAAAAAAAAAAAAAAATTGACACCAGCCGATGCAGTGGCTCGTGCCTGGAATCCTAGCACTTTGGGAGGCCAAGGCAGGCAGATCACTTGAGATCAGGAGTCTGAAACCAGCCTGGCCAACATGGTGAAACCCTGTCTCTACTAAAAATACAAAAATTAGCTGGGTGTGGTGGTGCACGCCTGTAGTTCCAGCTACTTGGGAGGCTGAGGCAGGAGAATCTCTTGAACCCAGGTTGCAGTGAGCCAAGATTGCACCACTGCACTCCAGCCTGGTGACAGAGCGAGACTCCGTCTCAAAAAACAATAGGCTTCTTTTGTTTTAAGGCTGACACACAAATTGAGCAGAGAGTTCCAGTATATTCCAGCACCCAGTTTCTCCGGTTACTAATGTCTTAGCGTGTCACGTTTGCTGCCACGCTGAGCCATTTGTTGATGTTGATGCATTATTATTCGCTAAAGTTCACACTGTATTCCAATTTCCTCAGTTTTCCCCTCATTTCCCTTTTCTGTCCCGAATCCCATGGAGGACTCATGTGACATCTGGGCTCCTTGGGCTCCTTGTCAGTGAGGCGGGATTGTTGAATTCTCTTTGGACTGACCCCTCTGAACACCAAGAGTCTCTCTCTCATCTTTTTAAAAATTAAGCTCTCTGGCTGGGTGCGGTGGCTCCCGCCTGTAATCCCAGCACTGTGGGAGGCCCAGGCGGGTGGATCACCCGAGGTCCGGAGTTCAAGACCAGCCTGGCCAACATGGTGAAACCCTGTCTCTACTAAAAATACAAAAATTAGCTGGGTGTAGTGGGCTGCGCCTATAATCCCAGGTACTAGGGAGGCTGAGGCAGGAGAATCGCTTGAACCTTGGATGCAGAGGTTGCAGTGAGCTGAGATTGTGCCATTGCACTTCAGCTTGGGTGACAAGGACGAGACTCTGTCTCAAAAAAATAATAAGTAGCCGGGTATGGTGAGGGGTGCCTATAATCCCAGCTACTCAGGAGGCTGAGGCAGGAGAATCACTTGAACCCGAGATCGCACCACTGCACTCCAGCTTGGCAACAATTGGGAAACTCCATCTCAAAAAAAATAAAGCTCTCTGTTGAAGTGTAAATGAGTTGACAAACCTGCGTTCTTTCCAGAGGAGGAGCCTGTGGGCTGAGAGCAAGCCCACTTTCAGCCACTCAGGTGCAGCAGTGATGGCCCCGGCAGGGAGCCAGCCTGCTCTCAGCAGGCCTTGGGTGGACCCTGCAGGAACCTTGGAGTCCCTGCTCTTGATGGGGCAGCTGCTTTTCCCATCAGCAGCTCTCCTGTCTCCTGAGAGCTCTCACGGTTTCTCGGGTGTGTAGAGCCTTCCTCAAGGCAGGCAGCCGCTGACCACAGCTGTGACGTGGAATCTTCTGCCTCTGGTTGTGGCTCAGTGGAAACGGCGCCCACTGCCCTAATTGTTAATTTCTGAACTTGCACTCTGCATCTGTTTTCCGCTCTAGAGGTGACGTGGCATACAGCTGATAATGGCACCAGCCTAGCCGAGGACAGGCCTGCTCTGTCCCAAAGGCAGCAGCACCTACAGCCACCTGTAGCTGTGCACGTGTGTCTGCCTGGCAGTGACCTGCTTTGGCCTGAGCTTCCTGATGCCCACGGCCTGGGAGCTGGGAATCCATACCAAGTGTGGAGGGGCACTTGCCTGGTCTCACAACCTTGTGTGTTGTTGCAGGGCAGTCAGGGCGACAGCAAGAATGCCAAGAAGAAGAACAACAAGAAAACCAACAAGAACAAAAGCAGCATCAGCCGCGCCAATAAGAAGAAGCCCAGCATGCCCAATGTGTCCAATGACCTATCCCAGAAGCTGTATGCCACCATGGAGAAGCACAAAGAGGTAGGCGTGGGCTGCGGTGCTGCAGCCGAAAAGAGGGAAAGACTTGCAGCTGGTGGTCGAGGGCCCCTGTGCAGGTCCGTGGCAAGAGGGAGGTGGTCCCCAGGAAGCCAGGTGTACCAGTAGGGTGACATCATGCAACGTGTCACCAATTCCGTTCCATCCCAAGGCATCAGGGCCCTCAGGCTCAGCCACCTGCCTTTTCTGCAGGCTGGGTGGCTGCGCCTTCCCTGAGCTCACCATTGCAGGTGCCACATCCCTTGTGTGAGACTAAAGCCCCTCCTCTCCTGCAGGTCTTCTTTGTGATCCACCTGCACGCCGGGCCTGTCATCAATACCCTGCCCCCCATTGTCGACCCCGACCCCCTGCTCAGCTGTGACCTCATGGATGGGCGCGATGCCTTCCTCACCCTCGCCAGAGACAAGCACTGGGAGTTCTCCTCCTTGCGCCGCTCCAAGTGGTCCACGCTCTGCATGCTGGTGGAGCTGCACACCCAGGGCCAGGACCGCTTTGTCTACACCTGCAACGAGTGCAAGCACCACGTGGAGACGCGCTGGCACTGCACTGTGTGCGAGGTAGGCCCTGTGCCGCCCCCGCCCCCGCCCCCAAAGCTGGCCTGGGGTCTGACGAAGCATCCTGTCCCTTTGCATGGGTGCCAGGGTTGGTGTCTGTACCAGACGGTGGTTGCACTGACTCCTCCAGAAGTCGGACAGTGTCACAAGGCAGAAGGCGTTGCCGTGTGTGTGTGTTTCCTAAACCTGCTCTGTGTAGCCACAGCCACAGGCCTGACCCTGGGGACAGCCAGAGGGAGCTATGCTGGGAAGTCTGGCCTGGCTGTGCCCAGTTACAGTCTTGCTAAACGGCTGGAAACACCCACTGTCCTGTTGGCGGCTTGGGCCCCTCTGGTCGCTTGTTCCCGACAGACCCCACAGTCGTGCTCCCTCACTCCCCTCTAGGAATTTTAACCCCACTGCAACATGGTGCGGGTGTCCCTTGCATGGGCTGAGTCAGGCTGTGCAGGGCAGGCAGGTGACAGATGCCACCATCCCCTCCCAGGACAGTCACCATCACTTGCCAACCCGGAGCCCACTTACTTGCTGTGGTGTCTGTGGGGAGGCAGAACAGGTCCTCACCAGAGTGAGAGCCTTTCTTCTCTCCCCACCCTCACATACCTCTCCTGCTTTCCACCTTTCTCCAGTCTCCTTTGTCCTCTTTCTAGTTTCTGAATACGGCAGTTTTCATGTCTTTCTGTGAACACAGTCATCGTACCTGGTCCTAGGACGCCATCAGGTTGCCAGGTGCAAGCAGTTTTCAGTAACTTGGGCTTGCGCATTGGGGAAGGCCCACTGATGCGCTGTGGGTAGCCCAGGCCTTCCCAGAGGCACTTCCTGGCAGCTATTGGCGCTTTGGGAGGGACCGGCCTCCCTCAGCCTTTCAGTGTCAGGCTTCATAGTTTGAGTACAGGAGTTGAACAGGCTGTGGCAGGGGCCGATGTGACTCCTAGGGCAGAGGAGGTCAGAAGGAACGGGGGCCGGTGTCTACTGTCCATGAGCTCACAGGCCGGGGCTTCTCAGGGCATAGGTCAGGTTATCTTTGAGCCTTCACGGCTGTTCCCAGGAATGAAGGTCCTTGGGAGCAACACACAGATGGTCCATGCCCCCATCCTGTCCATGCCCCCATCCTGTCCATGCTCCCGTCCTGACTGTGCCCCTGTCCTGTCCGTGCTCCCATCCTGTCTATATTCCCGTCCTGTCCATGCACCCTTCCTGTGTGGGTCTCCCACCTGTCAGTGCTCCTGTCCTGTCCGTGCTCCCTTCCTGTCCGAGTTGCTCACCTGTCCACGCTCCCATCCTGTCTGGGTCACCCACCTGTCTGTGCTCCCGTCCTGTCCGGGTCTTCCGTCCTGTCTGTGCTCCCATCTTGTCCATGTCTCCCATCCTGCCCATGCTCCCGTCCTTTCCGTGCTCCCATCCTGTCTGGGTCTCCTGTCCTGCCTGGGTCTCCTGGCACAGACCCAGACTTAGAGGTGTAGGGAAGCAACCAGGGTGCCTGGTGGTACTGGGCCCCATGCTGACACCGGCCTGTCCCCTTTCCTTGCTTGCAGGACTACGACCTCTGCATCAACTGCTATAACACGAAGAGCCATGCCCATAAGATGGTGAAGTGGGGGCTGGGCCTGGACGACGAGGGCAGCAGCCAGGGCGAGCCACAGTCAAAGAGCCCCCAGGAGTCGCGCCGGCTGAGCATCCAGCGCTGCATCCAGTCCCTGGTGCACGCGTGCCAGTGCCGCAACGCCAACTGCTCGCTGCCATCCTGCCAGAAGATGAAGCGGGTGGTGCAGCACACCAAGGGCTGCAAGCGCAAGACCAACGGTGGCTGCCCGGTGTGCAAGCAACTCATCGCCCTCTGCTGCTACCACGCCAAGCACTGCCAAGAAAACAAATGCCCCGTGCCCTTCTGCCTCAACATTAAACACAAGCTCCGCCAGCAGCAGATCCAGCACCGCCTGCAGCAGGCCCAGCTCATGCGCCGGCGGATGGCCACCATGAACACCCGCAACGTGCCTCAGCAGAGTCTGCCTTCTCCTACCTCAGCACCGCCCGGGACCCCCACGCAGCAGCCCAGCACGCCCCAGACGCCGCAGCCCCCCGCCCAGCCCCAGCCCTCACCCGTGAGCATGTCACCAGCTGGCTTCCCCAGCGTGGCCCGGACTCAGCCCCCCACCACGGTGTCCACAGGGAAGCCTACCAGCCAGGTGCCGGCCCCCCCGCCCCCGGCCCAGCCTCCTCCTGCAGCGGTGGAAGCGGCTCGGCAGATCGAGCGTGAGGCCCAGCAGCAGCAGCACCTGTACCGGGTGAACATCAACAACGGCATGCCCCCAGGACGCACGGGCATGGGGACCCCGGGGAGCCAAATGGCCCCCGTGAGCCTGAATGTGCCCCGACCCAACCAGGTGAGCGGGCCCGTCATGCCCAGCATGCCTCCCGGGCAGTGGCAGCAGGCACCCCTTCCCCAGCAGCAGCCCATGCCAGGGTTGCCCAGGCCTGTGATATCCATGCAGGCCCAGGCTGCCGTGGCTGGGCCCCGGATGCCCAGCGTGCAGCCGCCCAGGAGCATCTCACCCAGCGCTCTCCAAGACCTGCTGCGGACCCTGAAGTCGCCCAGCTCCCCTCAACAGCAACAGCAGGTGCTGAACATTCTCAAATCAAACCCGCAGCTAATGGCAGCTTTTATTAAACAGCGCACAGCCAAGTACGTGGCCAATCAGCCCGGCATGCAGCCCCAGCCTGGCCTCCAGTCCCAGCCCGGCATGCAACCCCAGCCTGGCATGCACCAGCAGCCCAGCCTGCAGAACCTGAATGCCATGCAGGCTGGTGTGCCGCGGCCCGGTGTGCCTCCACAGCAGCAGGCGATGGGAGGCCTGAACCCCCAGGGCCAGGCCTTGAACATCATGAACCCAGGACACAACCCCAACATGGCGAGTATGAATCCACAGTACCGAGAAATGCTACGGAGGCAGCTGCTGCAGCAGCAGCAGCAACAGCAGCAGCAACAGCAGCAGCAGCAGCAGCAGCAGCAAGGGAGTGCTGGCATGGCTGGAGGCATGGCGGGGCACGGCCAGTTCCAGCAGCCTCAAGGACCCGGAGGCTACCCACCAGCCATGCAGCAGCAGCAGCGCATGCAGCAGCATCTGCCCCTCCAGGGCAGCTCCATGGGCCAGATGGCGGCTCAGATGGGACAGCTTGGCCAGATGGGGCAGCCGGGGCTGGGGGCAGACGGCACCCCCAACATCCAGCAAGCCCTGCAGCAGCGGATTCTGCAGCAACAGCAGATGAAGCAGCAGATTGGGTCCCCAGGCCAGCCAAACCCCATGAGCCCCCAGCAACACATGCTCTCAGGACAGCCACAGGCCTCGCATCTCCCTGGCCAGCAGATCGCCACATCCCTTAGTAACCAGGTGCGGTCTCCAGCCCCTGTCCAGTCTCCACGGCCCCAGTCCCAGCCTCCACATTCCAGCCCATCACCACGGATACAGCCCCAGCCTTCGCCACACCACGTCTCACCCCAGACTGGTTCCCCCCACCCCGGACTCGCAGTCACCATGGCCAGCTCCATAGATCAGGGACACTTGGGGAACCCCGAACAGAGTGCAATGCTCCCCCAGCTGAACACCCCCAGCAGGAGCGCACTGTCCAGCGAACTGTCCCTGGTCGGGGACACCACGGGGGACACGCTAGAGAAGTTTGTGGAGGGCTTGTAGCATTGTGAGAGCATCACTTTTTTTCCCTTTCATGTTCTTGGACCTTTTGTACTGAAAATCCAGGCATCTAGGTTCTTTTTATTCCTAGATGGAACTGCGACTTCCAAGCCATGGAAGGGTGGATTGATGTTTAAAGAGACAATACAAAGAATATATTTTTTTGTTAAAAACCAGTTGATTTAAATATCTGGTCTGTCTCTTTTTGCTTTTTTTTCGGGGGGGGGGTTCTTTTTTTTCCGTTTTGTTTTTGTTTGGGGGGAGGGGGGTTTTGTTTGGATTCTTTTTGTCGTCATTGCTGGTGACTCATGCCTTTTTTTAACGGGAAAAACAAGTTCATTATATTCATATTTTTTATTTGTATTTTCAAGACTTTAAACATTTATGTTTAAAAGTAAGAAGAAAAGTAATATTCAGAACTGATTCCTGAAATAATGCAAGCTTATAATGTATCCCGATAACTTTCTGATGTTTCGGGAAGATTTTTTTCTATAGTGAACTCTGTGGGCGTCTCCCAGTATTACCCCTGGACGATAGGAATTGACTCCGGCGTGCACACACACGTACACACACCCACACACATCTATCTATACATAATGGCTGAAGCCAAACTCTTGTCTTGCAGATGTAGAAATTGTTGCTTTGTTTCTCTGATAAAACTGGTTTTAGACAAAAAATAGGGATGATCACTCTTAGACCATGCTAATGTTACTAGAGAAGAAGCCTTCTTTTCTTTCTTCTATGTGAAACTTGAAATGAGGAAAAGCAATTCTAGTGTAAATCATGCAAGCGCTCTAATTACTATAAATACGAAACTCGAGAAGATTCAATCACTGTATAGAATGGTAAAATACCAACTCATTTCTTATATCATATTGTTAAATAAACTGTGTGCAACAGACAAAAAGGGTGGTCCTTCTTGAATTCATGTACATGGTATTAACACTTAGTGTTCGGGGTTTTTTGTTATGAAAATGCTGTTTTCAACATTGTATTTGGACTATGCATGTGTTTTTCTCCCCATTGTATATAAAGTACCGCTTAAAATTGATATAAATTACTGAGGTTTTTAACATGTATTCTGTTCTTTAAGATCCCTGTAAGAATGTTTAAGGTTTTTATTTATTTATATATATTTTTTGAGTCTGTTCTTTGTAAGATATGGTTCTGGTTGTTCGCTCATAGCGGAGAGGCCGGGGCTGCGGTTGTGGTTGTGGCGGCGTGGGTGGTGGCTGGGAACTGTGGCCCAGACTTAGTGGCTGCCTGGAGGCTTTTCTTCCCAGAGACTGAGGTGGGTGGCTCAGCGTTGGCCCCACACATTCGAGGCTTACAGGGGGCTGTTGCTCACAGTTAGGGTCGTCAGTGGATCTGGAACTGCACGTGGCCCACTCCTCCATCCTCCCTGTCCATCACAGCTGCCACCCCCAGAGGCAGGGCCGCTTCCCGTGTTCAGGTGGCTCCCCACATACACAGCTCCCAGAATCTGAGGCAAAGGGTGCTCCAGGCTCGCGAGGTGCTTCCTGACTTCCCCCCACATCCTGCGGCTGCCACGCAGCGTGTCCCGTGTGGCCTGTGAGGAAATGCTGAGGGACAGACACCTTGGAGCACCAGCTCCAGTCCCTGTTGCAGTGGGAAAGGCCCCCACTTTGGAGGATACTTGCCTTTAGGCACATGGTCTGCCTCCCTTGGAGTCCAGTTCCAGGCTCCCTTACTGAGTGGGTGAGACAAGTTCACAAAAATCATAAAAGCAGAGGAGGACCGTCGGTGGGGGAGCTGCAGTTCATCCCCTAGCCTACCGCCCGCAACACCCAGAGAATCACTTTATCCCTAGTCCTCCAGCAAAGGCTGCTCTTGGCGGGGGGGTGATGGTAAATTTGGAAATCATGGCCCAAATAGCTTCCATTTGGGCCCTTTACATTCTCAGGTATTTTTTTTAAATACTTGAATACTTGGTTTGGGAATCTAAGTTCGAGGAACCTGTCTGAGAAATTGGAAACATCCAATCTAGTTTTAGCATAGAGCTTTGAACCTTGAGTTATAAAATGTAGAATAATTAAGCCAAGTGAAAATAAGACCACCATCTGGCACCCCCGACCAGCCCCCGGTTCACCCCATCCCAGGAGGGGAAGCACAGGCCGGGCCTCCGGTGATTGCTGCGCCTGCTCGGCCTGCTGGGTTCTTACACCTCCACCGTCCTCTTCACCTTTTCCAGCCATAGGGAAGTCTTGAGCCATGTGTTCAAACAAGAGGTGGGGCTAGAGCCTGGGAGCAGTAGCTCTAAGCTCACGCCCAGAAAGTGGCACCCTCCTGGTTGTGCAGCCTTTTAATGTGGGCAGTGGAGGGGCCTCTGTTTCAGGTTATCCTGGCATTCAAAACTTTATGTACCAACCTCATCCTCTTTGGAGTCTGCATCCTGTGCAACCGTCTTGGGCAATCCAGATGTCGAAGGATGTGACCGAGAGCGTGGTCTGTGGATGCTAACCCTAAGCTTGTCGTAAGGAAATTTCTGTAAGAAAGCTGGAAAGCCCCAACGCTGTGTCTCATGCTGTATACTTAAGAGGAGAAGAAAAAGTCCTATATTTGTGATCAAAAAGAGGAAACTTGGAATGTGATGGTGTTTATAATAAAAGATGGTAAAACTACTTGGATTCAAAGATGGTTCAGATTGGCTAATGACTTAGAGTTAGCTCAACAGCTCGTCATTACAGGATTGCAGATGCGGGCCGGGCGCGGTGGCTCACGCCTGTAATCCCAGCACTTTGGGAGGCCAAGGCGGGTGGATCGTGAAGTCAGGAGTTCGAGACCAGCCTGGCCAAGGTGGTGAAACCCGGTCTTTATTAAAATACAAAAAAATTAGCCGGGCGTGGTGGTGGGCGCCTAGAATCGCAGCTACTCAGGAGGCTGAGGTAGAGAATCGCTTGAACCCAGGAGGCGGAGGTTACAGTGGCAGTGAGCCGAGATCGCACCACTGCACTACAGCCTGGGCGGCAGCGAGACTTCATCTCAAGAAAAAAAAAAAAAGATTGTAGGTGCTGGTTGGGCTTGGTGGCTCATGCCTATAATGCCAGCACTTTGGGAGGCTGAGGCGGGTGGATCACATGGTCAGGAGTTTGAGATGAGCCTGGCCAATATGGTGAAACCCTGTCCCTACTAAAAAAATACAAAAACTTGACCGGGGTGCGGTGGCTCACGCCTGTAATCCCAGCATTTTGGGAGGCCAAGGCAGGCGGATCACGAGGTCAGGACTTTGAGACCAGTCTGACCAGCTTGGTGAAACCCTGTCTCTTCTAAAACTACAAAAATTAGCTGGGCGTGGTAGCGCACCCCTGTAATCCCAGCTACTCAGGAGGCTGAGGCAGGAGAACCACTTAAACCCAACAGGCGGAGGTTGCAGTGAGCCAAATTGCACCACTGCACTCGGCCTGGGCAACAGAGCGAGACACTGTCTCAAACGAAAAGAAAAGAAGAAAACTTAGCTGGGCGTGGTGGTACCCACCTGTAGTCCTAGCTACTAAGAGAGCTGAGGCAGGAAAATCAGTTAAACCCAGGAGGTGGAGGTTACAGTGAGCCAAGATCATGACACTGCACCCCATCCTGGGCAACAGAGTAAGACTTCGTCTCAAAAAAAAAAAAAATTGCAGATGCTTAGTGGAGTTTTTCTCCACAGAGCATGTGTTTGATGCTATCTTTGAAATTCTAGCATGTTAACATAGAATGAGCTGTCCCTGGATAATGTGCCATGGAGAGGCTTCTGCTTCTAAGATCTCAAGTTGGGCTGAGCACAGTGGCTCACGCCTGTAATCCCAACACTTTGGGAGGCCAAGGTGGGCAGACTACCTGAGCTCAGGAGTTCACAGGCAGCCTGGGCAACATGGTGAAACCCCGTCTACTAAAATACAAACACTTAGCCGGGTGTGGCAGCATGCGCCTGTAGTACCAGCTACTCGGGAGGCTGAGGCAGGAGAATTGCTTGAACCTGGGAGGCGGAGGTTGCAGTGAGCTGAGATCATGCCACTGCACTCCAGCCTTGGTGACAGAGCGAGACTCCAACTCAAAAAAAAAAAAAAAAAGAAGATCTCACGTTGAAGACATGTAACTGTCTTCCTTTTTTCTTTTTGAGACAGTGTCTCCCTCTGTCACCCTGGCTGGAGTGCAGTGGCATGGTCTCGGCTCACTGCAACCTCTGCCTTCCGGGTTCAAGTGATTCTCCTATCTCAGCCTCCCAAATAACTGGGACTAGAGGCATGTGCCACCATGCCCAGCTAATTTTTGTATTTTTAGTAGAGTCAGGGTTTCCCCATGTTGGCCAGGCTGGGTCTTGAACTCCCAACCTCAAGTGATCCACCCACTTTGGCCTCCCAAAGTTCTGGGATTACAGGCATGAGCAACCATGCCCAGTCCTTTTGATTACTATAAAATGGAACAAAAAATTGTATTCGAACTAAAACATGCTTTGAGCTTTGCATGGCAAAATCAACTGTTTTAAAAAATGAAAAACACCTTTTCATTAAGGAGATGATTGCACGTTGGTGGCCATTTTGCTGCCAGGAAGTTCTTAGCACAGGACAGCGTGTGCCAGGAAGCAGAGGCTGTACCCACAGTGCCGTAACAGATGGGCAGGGGCATGTAGGCGTGAGAATAACTTCATCTCAGACCATGAAGACATCACAGCCTCATGGACGTATGGATTTTATGTGTTAATTTCACATGAATTACTTGTATACGTTTCATAATAAATAGTCAGAGGTGGGGAAACACAGGTCTCTTATAAGATACTGAAGGAATTTAAGTGAATGTAATGCCCAGACTAGCAAAGTAGACGCTGAGGAACTTTGATGAATAGATGTCAGTGCTTTGCAGTTGATCTAAATTGTGCATAAAACGGTGCTTTTGACATGCTCGCATCTTTTTATAGAGGATTTACAGGAATTTTTTGGCTATGAGACCACTGTTAAATCAACTCACCAGATAGAAAAGTTCAATGGGAGCTAATATTTATAAAACACCTCAACTAAGAAAGTATTGCAAGAAGAAAAAAAAAAAGGGCCAGGCGCAGTGGCTTACACCTATAACCCCGACACTTTGGGAGGCTGATGCGGGCGGATCACCTGGAGGCCAGGAGTTTGAGACCAGCGTGGCCAACATGGTGAAACCCTGTCTCTACAAAAAATACAAAAATTAGCCAAGTGTGGCAGCACATGCTTGTAATCCCAGCTACTTGGGAGGCTGAGACACAATCGCTTGAAACAGGGAGACAGAGGTTGCAGTGAGCCAAGATCGCACCACTGCACTCCAGCCTGGGCGACGGAGCAAGACTGTCTCAAAAAATAATAATAAAGAAATAGATGGCCAGGCGCAGTGACTCAAGCCTGTAATCCCAGCACTTTGGGAGGCCGAGACAGGCGGATCATGAGGTCAGGAGATCGAGACCATCCTGGCTAACACGGTGAAACCCCGTCTCTACTAAAAAAATACAAAAAACTAGCTGGGCGAGGTGGCGGGCGCCTGTAGTCCCAGCTACTGGGGAGGCTGAGGCAGGAGAATCACATAAACTCGGGAGGCAGAGCTTGCAGTGAGCTGAGATCTGGCCACTGCACTCCAACCTGGGCGACAGAGTGAGACTCCGTCTCAAAAAAAAAAAAAAAGAAAGAAAGAAAGAAATAGATACGGCTGGATGCGGTGGCTCACACCTGTAATCCCAACACTTTGGGAGGCCAAGGCTGGTGGATCACAAGGTCAGGAGATCGAGACCATCCTGGCTAACACAGTGAAACCTCATCTCGACTAAAAACATACAAAAAATTAGCCAAGTGTGGTGGCGGGCACCTGTAGTCCCAGCTACACAGGAGGCTGAAGCAGGAGAATGGCGTGAACCTAGGAGGCGGAGCTTGCAGTGAGTGGAGATGCGCCACTGCACTCCAGCCTGGGCGATAGAGCAAGACTCCGTGTCCAAAAAAAAAGAAATAGATACAAGAAAGTATTGCATGGGCCAGGCACAGAGGCGCATGCCTATAATCCCAGCACTTTGGAAGACCAAGCTGGGAGGATTGCCAGAGGCCAGAAGTTGGAGACCAGCCTGGGAACATAGCAAGACCCCTGCCTCTACACACACACACGCACAAAATTTTGAGACACAGTTTCACTCTGTTGCCCAGGCTGGAGTGCAGTGGCGCGATCTCAGCTCACCACAACCTCTGCCTCCCGGGTTCAAGCGACTCGGCCTGCCAGGTTTTTGTGTGTGTGTGTGTTTGTTTGTTTTTGAGACGGAGTCTCACTCTATCGCCCAGGCTGGAGTGCAGTGGCGCAATCTCGGCTCACCACAACCTCTGCCTCCCGGGTTCAAGCTATTCTCCTGCCTCAGCCTCCCAAGTAGCTGGGATTACAGGCGCCCGCCACCAAGCCTAGCTAATTTTTTTGTATTTTTAGTTACATAGTGAGATGGGGTTTCACTATGTTGTCCAGGCTGGTCTTGAACTCCTGACCTTAGGTTATCCACCCACATTGGCCTCCCAAGGTGCTAGGATTACAGGCGTGAGCCACCGCACCCAGCCGACCTCCAGGGTTTAAGCGATTCTCCTGCCTCAGCCTCCTGAGTAACTGGGATTAGAGGCCCCTGCCACCAGGCCCGGCTAATTTTTGTATGTTTAGTAAATACAAGGTTTCACCATGTTGGCCAGGCTGGTCTCGAACTCCTGACCTCAAGTGATCCTCCTGCATTGGCTTCCCAAAGTGCTGGGATTACAGTCTTGAGCCACCACACCCAACCTATAAAAATTTTTAAAAGAATTAGCCAGTCATGATGCCACACACCTGTAGTCCCAGCTACTGAAGAGGCTGAGATGTGAGGATCACTTGAGCCCAGTAGGTTGAGGGTGCAATGAGCTACGATCGCACCACTGCACTCCAGCCTGGTCAACAGAGCAAGACCCTGTCTCTTAAAAAAAGATCCCAGTACTTTGGGAGGCCAAGGCGGGCAGATCATGAATTAGGAGCTCAAGACCAGCCTGGCCAATATAGTGAAACCCTGTTTCTACTAACAATACAAAAATCAGTGGCGCATGCCTGTAGTCTCAGCTACTTGGGAGGCTGAGGCAGGAGAATCGCTTGAATCCAGGAGGTGGAGGTTGCAGTGAGCTGAGATCGCGCCACTGCACTTCAGCCTAGGCAACAGAGTGAGCATTCATTTCAAAAAAAAATGAGAGAGAGGAAAAGGCTGGGCATGGTAGTTTACCTGTAATCCCAGCACTTTGGGAGGCCAAGGCAGGCAGATCACCTGACATCAGGAGTTTGAGACCAGCCTGGCCAACATGGCAAAACCCTGTCTCTACTAAAAATACAAAAATTGGCCGGGCGCGGTGGCTCAAGCCTGTAATCCTAGCACTTTGGGAGGCCGAGACGGGCGGGTCACAAGGTCAGGAGATCGAGACCATCCTGGCTGACACGGTGAAACCCCGTCTCTACTAAAAAATACAAAAAAACTAGCTGGGCGAGGTGGCGGGTGCCTGTGGTCCCAGCTACTCGGGAGGCTGAGGCAGGAGAATGGCGTGAACCCGGGAGGCAGAGCTTGCAGTGAGCTGAGATCCGGCCCAGTACTCCAGCCCGGGCGACAGAGCGAGACTCCGCCTCAAAAAAAAAAAAAAAAAAAAAAAATACAAAAATTAGCCAGGCATGGTGGCGTGCACCTGTGGTCCCAGCTACTTGGGAGGCTGAGGTAGGAGAACTGCTTGAACCCAGGAGGCAGAGGTTGCAGTGAGCTGAGATCACACCACTGCTCTCCAGCCTGGGTGACAGAGCAAGATTCTGTCTCAAAAAAAAAAAAAAAAGAAAACAGGCCGGGCGCGGTGGCTCACGCCTGTAATCCCAGCACCTTGGGAGGCTGAGGCAGGTAGGTCACGAGGTCAGGAGATTGAGACCATCCTGGCTAACATGGTGAAACCCTGTCTCAACCAAAAATACAAAAAAATTAGCCAGGTGTGGTGGCGGGTGCCTGTAGTCCCAGCTACTCAGGAGGCTGAGGGAAGAGAATGGCGTGAACCCAGGAGGCGGAGCTTGCAGTGAGCCAAGATCGCGCCACTGCACTCCAGCCTGGACGACAGAACGAGACTCCATCTCAAAAAAAAAAAAAAAGTTGTAAGTGTTACAGATATTTTTAAGGGGATTACGAAGAGACTCTGGCCGGGCGCGGTGGCTCAAGCCTGTAATCCCAGCACTTTGGGAGGCCGAGACGGGCGGATCACGAGGTCAGGAGATCGAGACCATCCTGGCGAACACGGTGAAACCCCGTCTCTACTAAAAAATACAAAAATCGAGCCGGGCGAGGTGGCGGGCGCCTGTAGTGCCAGGTACTCGGGAGGCTGAGGCAGGAGAATGGCATGAACCCCGGAGGCGGAGCTTGCAGTGAGCTGAGATCCGGCCACTGCACTCCAGCCTGGGTGACAGAGCGAGACTCCGTCTCAAAAAAAAAAAAAAGAAAAGAAAAGAAAGTGAAGAGAGGGGAAAATACAGCATGCGACAAACGCTGTTTACATGTATTCTTGTAGGGAACCAGAGGTGGTTAAGTAACCATCAAGTTCACAGAGCAGCGAGGGACAGAGAGGGTGCCAGCCCTTCCTCTACTGGAAAACTGTCCTGCACCTCCGCCTCTCATCCTCTCGCCACGCGTTCACCTTGGACTCACTTCGGGGTGCCTTGGGAAAGCGAGGAATTTATAATGCACCTACGTAGCCCGCAAGCATCGTGGCGGCAGTAAGTGGTAACCAAGGCCTTACAAAGGCCTGGTGGGGATCGGGCTTGCCTGCGTTGGATTGCCCACTGGTTAACTTTGGCACTGGAGAAAAAGAAACGTTGACAGTCCTCATGCTGGGCACCCCTAGTGTCCACTGCGCCAAGCTCCTGGTGTGGGTGACGCTGATCCATCCCCACCCAGTGTATGGAAGGGAACTGAGTGACGAGCAGGCTTTATCATCTCTGATCTGGAGTCCCCGTGGCTCCAGACTAGCAGCAAGAAAGAGTTTTCTTGGTCAGGCACGGTGGCTCACGCCTATAATCCCAGCAGTTTGGGAGGCTGAGGTAGGCAGGTAACTAGAGGTCGGGAGTTCCAGACCAGCCTGGCCAACGTGATAAAACCCTATCTCTACTAAAAACACACAAATTAGCCAGTCATGGTGCCTGTAGTCCCAGCTACGCGGGCGACTGAAGTGGGAGAATTGCTTGAACCTGGGAGGCAGAGGTTGCAGTGAGCCGAGACTGCGTCACTGCACTCCAGCCTGGGCGACAGAACGAGACTCCATCTGAAAAAAAGAAAAAAAGACGTGGCACCCAGTGGCAGCCTCAGGTCCTCTGCAACAGGATAGGAGTCTCGGCAGAGCTAAGGCTGAGAAACACCAGGGGCAGCCAACAGTCCCTGTGGTGGGCTTGAAACCTGAAGATACCTGGAAGGCGCTCCCTGGCCGTGTTGCTTGCCCCTGGAGAATACAGGGGTGCTAGGAGATGTCCTTCCTGTTCACTTGTGACAAGTGCAGGTTGTGAGGGAAATTGAAAAGGGAATCAAGTCATGCTTGCTTTTCAAAGACATAATTAGGGATGCCCAGCATTCCCGACCAATCACCCAGGTGAGCTGGAACACGCTTCCACCATCCTTCACGTTTCATGAGCTGCAGGGCCAAGGCTGTGCAGGCCAGCATGGCACCACCAGAAAGTGATGGGGCTAACAGGGACGACGGACAACATCCCCCTTCACCTCATGCCTGGGGAAGTTGGCACCTTCAAGGCCAGACATCAGGAAAGATAGCAGATGGCCGCATTTCCACCTGCCCGAAGCCCTGTCCTCCATCCATGCCCCAGGGACCAGCGTGAGAACTGGAACTGAGGCGCCCTCTTTACACCCAAGGAGACCCCAGGATAGCAGGCGCTGCTCAGGACACCAACCGTCTGGAATCCAGGCCCCCGGCACCCAGGTGAAGGAGCAGTCTTGAGGTGGCAAGGTGGGGTGGTGGGGACAGAGCCACCAGGCAGCCACACCAGCAAGGAGGGGGCCTTGCAGAGCTGCCTAAGTGGCCTGTGCGATTCCCCTGGGCACATAGGACTGAGCTGCCCTTTCACTCTGTTTTCTCTCAGGTCAGACCAATCCTCACTTGTTTTTTATTTATTTATTTATTTTTGAGACAAGAGTCTTGCTCTGTTACCCAGGCTGGAGTGCAGTGGTGTGATCACCACTCACTGCAGCCTCAATCTCCTGGGCAAAAGCGATGCTCACACCTCAGCCTCCCAAGTATCTGGGACTACAGGCGCCAACACATAGCTAATTTTTGTATTTTTTGTAGAGATAGCATTTTGCCATGTTGCCCAGGCCGGTCTCGAACTCCTGGGCTCAACAGATTTTCCTGCCTTGGCCTTGGAAAGCGCTGGGATTGCAGGAGTGAGCCACCACACCTGGCCCACCTGGCTAGTATTTGTGTTTTTTGCAGAGACAGGGTCTCTCCTGGCTTCTTTATTTGATTCTATTATTTTATTTTTTTGAGACAGAGTCTTGCTCGGTCACCAGGCTGGAGGGCAATGGCACCATCTTGACTCACTGCAACCTCCACCTCCCAGGTTCAAGTGATTCTCCTGCCTCAGCCTCCCGAGTAGCTGGGGTTACGGGCATGCACCACTATGCCTGGCTGATTTTTTTATTTTCTGTTGAGACGGGGTTTCACCATGTTGGCCAGGCTGGCCTCGAACTCCTGACCTCAAGTGATCCGCCCACCTTGGCCTCCCAAAATGCTAGGATTACAGGCGTGAGCCACCTCGCCCGGCCACTTCCTTCCTTTTTATGGCTGATTAATATTCCATTGTATGAACAGACCACATTTTGCTGACCCGTTCGTCTGTCCATGGATACCTGAGTTGCTTCCACATTTTGGCTGTTGTGAATACAGCACCGGGCATTTGTCACGGCCCTCAGCTGACCCCAGTGGAAGGCAGGGACTTTGTATGGGCAGCCTCACCTCATACTGGCCATAGAGGAGACTTGGGGATTCTTCCCTTTCCCTCCAAAAGCAGCTCCCAGTCATTCTCCACTAATTCAAGTCAAGTTTGTCTGCATGTAAACTTGTTTTCCTCCTTCTAGATTATTGGTTTATGCAGAGGCTGAAATCTGTGTGTGGCCATCTTAGGGCATGCCTTGGATCCCTCAGTACCTTAAAAAGCCACAAGTCCGGCTGGGCACCGTGGCTCACGCCTGTAATCCCAGCACTTTGGGAGGCCGAGGCGGGTGGATCACGAGGTCAGGAAATCAAGACCATCCTGGCTAACCCGGTGAAACCTTGTCTCTACTAAAAATACAAAAATAAATTAGCCAGGTGTGGTGGTGGGCGCATGTAGTCCCAGCTGCTCAGGAGGCTGAGGCAGGAGAATGGCGTGAACCCGGGAGGTGCAACCTGCAGTGAGTCAAGATCGCGCCACTGCTCTCCAGCCTGGGTGACAGAGCAAGACTCCGTCTCAAAAAAAAAAAAAAAAAAAAATGATGATTTCCTGAATGTGGTGAAAACGGGATGAAATGTGAAGCCAAGACGCCCCCCAACCTTGCCCCCTTTCCCTGGGCACATGCTGGAAAGGGCTCTGCCTGAAGTGTGGTGATGGGGAACACAGGCAGGTCCATGCAGGCCTATAGGAGGAGGCAGGAGTCTGGAAAGAATTCTAAGGACGTGCATGTGTGTTGGCAGGGGGATCACTGGAGGATCTGAGAGACGGAGTATGATCTGGCTGCCGTGGAGGATGGGAGGCTGTCAGAGTGGAAGCAGGGGGCCTGTCGTGGCTGCTGGAGTGGTCCAGGTGAGAGGACCCTGCTCTTCCACCCCAATCTGCCTACCCTCTTTCTGTTCCCCTTCTCAATTGCTTAAGCTGGGAACTTGCCACTTTCCACCTGGAAGCGTGTCCTGACACATCCTCTTCCAACACCTAACTCTGTCCCAGCCCCTCTGGAGGTCACTCTCCTGGCTCCTGCGCTTCTCTGCAGCACCTGCCACGAGCTGGAGTCACTATTTCTGGACAGTTATTGGAGTGAATCTTCAGTGTGCCTCCCAATTACCTGGGAACCTCAGTGGAGCTGCCTGGGCCCCACTCCGGGACTGAGAGGTGCTGGGAAATCGGCATTATGAGGTTGCAGCTGGGTCTGGACCAAATGTTAGACCAGGGTTTATGGTCTGAATCTCCAACTAGACTCTAACCTTCAGCAGGGTGTAAGGCAAAAATAAATTCTTTTTGTTATTTGAGATGGAGTCTTGCTCTGTTACCCAGGCTGGAGTGCAGTGGCATGATCTTGGCTCACTGCACCCTCCGACTCCCAGGTTCAAGCAATTCTCTGCCTCAGCCTCCCGAGTAGCTGTGATTACAGGCACCCACCACCACGCCCGGCTAATTTTTTTGTTTGAGATGGTAGCTCCTGTTGCCCAGACTGGAGTGCAATGGTGTGATCTTGGCTCACTGCAACCTCTGCCTCCCAGATTCAAGTGATTCTCCTGCCTCAGCCTCCTGAGTAGCTGGGATTATAGGCATGTGACACCACGCCCGGCTAATTTTGTATTTTTAGTAGAGATAGGGTTTCTCTATGTTGGTCAGGCTGGTCTCAAACTCCCGACCTCAGATGATCTGCCTGCCTCGGCCTCCCAAAGTACTGGGATTACAGGCATGAGCCACCGTGCCCGGCTGGCAAAAATACATTATAAGTCCCCCAACCCACGGAATGGACCATTCTTCTCGGCCAAGGGGATTTCGAAGACACCTAAAAAACTAGTTCAGGCCATAATTGGAAGGAGGGGGTCGGTCATGCCTCGTTATACGCTCCTCCCCTTGGAAATGAGGCACAACTGACCAGCGTTAACATTATAAGGGAGGTTTTTTTAAATTTATGTTTTTTTTTTTATTTTTTGAGATGGAATCTTGCTCTGTCACCCAGGCTGGTAGTGGAAGTGCAGTGGTGCGATCTTGGCTCACTGCAATCTCTGCCTCGTGGGTTCAAGCAATTCTCCTGCCTCAGCCTCCCGAGTAGTCCCAGCTGTACCACATGTGCACACCACTACACCCAGGTAAGTTTTTTTTTTTTTTTTTTTTGAGACAGACTTTCACTCTTGTTGCCCAGGCTGGAGTGCAATGGTGCGATATCAGCTCACCGCAACCTTCACCTCCTGGGTTCAAGTGATTCTCCTGCCTTAGCCTCCTGAGTAGCTGGGATTACAGGCATGCACCACCACGCTTGGCTAACTTTTTGTATTTTTAGTAGAGACAAAGTTTCTCCATGTTAGTCAGGCTAGTTTTGAACTCCTGACCTTAGGTGATCTGCCTGCCTGAGCCTCTCAAAGTGCTGGGATTACAGGCGTAAGCCTAATTTTTGTATTTTGGCCTAATTTTTGTTTTTTTGTTTTTTTTTTTTGAGACGGAGTCTTGCTCTGTCACCCAGGCTGGAGTGCGGTGGCTGGATCTCAGCTCACTGCAAGCTCCGCCTCCCGGGTTCACGCCATTCTCCTGCCTCAGCCTCCCGAGTAGCTGGGACTACAGGCGCCAGCCACCTCGCCCGGCTAGTTTTTTGTGTTTTTAGTAGAGACGGGGTTTCACCCTGTTAGCCAGGATGGTCTCGATCTCCTGACCTCGTGATCCGCCCGTCTCGGCCTCCCAAAGTGCTAGGATTACAGGCTTGAGCCACCGCGCCCGGCCTAATTTTTGTATTTTTAGTGGAGATAAGGTTTTGCCAGGTTGGCCAGGCTGGTTTCAACCTCCTGACCTCAAGTGATAAGACCACCTTGGCCTCCTAAAGTGCTGACATTATATGCATAAGCCACCACATCAGGCCACCTTTCCAGGTCTTTTTCTGATTCTGAAGAGATTGGCTGAGGGTCTAGGAACTTTTAATGGTCTGGATAGAAAACATCTGCGAAAACATTTGTCATCTATTACCTGTAAGGGTGGGCATCTATGAGACTTCATCTACATAATAAGAACCTTCGTCTCCACAACCTCTTGCTTTTATTTATTTATTTTTTTGAGACACAGTGTGGCTCTGTTGCCCAAGCTGGAGTTCAGTGGCATGAACTTGGCTCACTGCAACCTCTCCCTCCTGGGCTTAAGCAATCCACCCACCTTAGCCTCCCTTATAGCTGGGATTACAGGCCTCTGCCACCACATCCAGTACAGGTATGTTTAGTACAGACAAGGTCTCACCATGTTGCCCACGCGGTCTCCAACTCCTGACCTCAAGCAATTCGACCACCTCGGCCTCCCAGTGTTGGGATTACAGGCGTGAGCCACCGTGCTCGTGCCCACAACCCCTTATCTTCACTCAAGACACTCTTTTTTATTAATTCCAGGTCTGTAGAACTCTTTTTTTTTTTTTGAGATGGAGTCTCAGCTTTGTAGAACTCAACTTTTATTTATTTATTTATTTATTTATTTATTTATTTATTTATTTATTTATTT
>NC_045450.1:3645814-3679891 GCF_002776525.5 Piliocolobus tephrosceles | reverse complement strand
TTTATTTATTTATTTATTTATTTATTTATTTATTTATTTATTTATTTTGAGATGGAGTCTCAGCTCTGTCGCCCAGGCTGCAGTGCAAGTGGCACAATCTCGGCTCACTGCAATCTCAGCCTCCCGGGTTCAAGCTATTCTTCCGCCTCCGCCTCCCCAGGAGCTGGGACGACAGGTGCCACCTTGCCTGGCTAATTTTTTGTATTTTAGTAGAGATGGGGGTTTCACCATGTTGGCCAGGCTGGTCTCGAACTCCTGACCTCAGACCATCCGCCCACCTCAGCCTCCCAAAATGCTAGGATTACAGGCGTGAGCCACCCCGCCCAGCCAGAACTCAACTCTTTGAAACAATTGCCAATCAGAAAATTTCTGAATCCACCTGTGACCTCTAAGTATTTCAACCTTTCAGTTGTCCTGCCTTTCCACACAAAACCAACCTATGTCTTACATGTATTGCCTTATGTCTTACGTCTCCCTAAAATGTGTAAAACCAAGCAAGCTGTAACCCAAACCACCTTGGGCACAAGTTCTAAGGACCGTTTGAGACTCTGCCTCCCTCCATGCACACTAATATTTGGCTCAGAATAAACTTCTAAATATTTTAGTTTGACTCTTGTCGACAAGGGCAAGAGAAGTGGAATACACGAATAACCGCAGCTTTCCTGGTGGTGTTGGTTACTGGGTTCACGTTTCGGTGCAGCCAGTCAAGCCTGGAATTCCCTTCCTCATTCGTTTTAGCTTTTTGGCCAGTCTTGCTTTGCAAGAGACTTGCAGAGGCCCACACGGATGGCCGGGATTCACAAAGGTCGCAGAGACGGAAATTGCTTCTTCCCCGACGCCGCCTCCACACTCTCGCGTGGATACTGACATCCGCCCAGTTCCAGGAATGCGCACAGCTAGGCGCAGCCGAGCAGCGTGGGCCGGGGGCGGCGGGGCCACGTCCCCCAGCTCCGCGCGCAGGCCCCGTCGCCCTTCACAACGCGACCCAAGGTCACAGAGGCCCAGCCCCCAGGCCTGACTGTCCACGCGAGGGGTCGTACCCCGCCACGCGCCAGAGCAGGCAGCTGCCTGGACAGCCCGGCGCCCGCCGTGACGTCACCGCCCCGCGCCCGAGGAAAGCCCCGCCCCGCGCGGCCTCGTCCCGCCCCGTCCCATCCTGTTTGGTCCCGCGTGGCTGTGCGCGGCGCTCTGGGAGGACGACATGGCGCGCGAGTTGCGGGCGCTGTTGCTGTGGGGCCGCCGCCTGCGGCCTCTGCTGCGGGCGCCGCCGCTGGCGGCTGCCCCGGGAGGTGAGGGCGGCCTGGCTGGACGGGCAGCGGGCGGGCAGGGCCACGAAGACTGCAGGGGCGTCCCTCCTAGGTGCTCCGGGGCGCGAGGCGCCGGCACCGGCACCTGCTTCACGGGCGTGGGAGGTCCGGCGTGGCCAATGTCTGCAGGCTCGTTTCCTTTCGCTCCACTCCTCGCCAGCTCCGGCCGGGCTGCCTTTTTCTCGGCTGGACTCCTCTCGACACCGGCTTCTCGGAGCCTTGAAGGAGGTCGGGGCTGGGGGCGTCGCGGCGTCGGGCGGAGCGGCCGCGGGGTCGTCCCTCCTGGAGCTTCAGGTCCAATCAGGTAGAACATGAGCAGGTGGAGCCGCTGCGGAGCGCGGAGTCTTTGCGGGTGCATGTGGCGGGGAACAGACTCACTCGGGGTGATCGTGCGAGTTCCCTGGATGGTGCTTTACCCCTCCCCGCCCCCCGGTAGCGCACTGACTGTTCATTTGTTAATTCGTTCATTGGACGCACATGTGAGCGCCCGCTCAGTGCGCGGCGCAGTACAGGTTCTGGGGACGCCGTAGTGAACAAAACCAACAGCGGTCACCCGGGTTTCCAGAGCAGGTGGACTCGATGTCGTTGACGCAGTTGTGTCCTCAGGGCCTGGAATTGATGGATGCGCCAATAAAAGAGAGAATGACCCTAACCACTGCTTTCCCAGTCCCCACTCGGAGGTAACAGCAGTGAACACTTTTGTTCCTTTGGGGCTGTACACACTGTTACACGTGTAAACATGAATGTCTACGTATAACTGTTTTCACTCTAAAAAGCCTAAACCATGTTTGCATTGTGGTACGTTGTGCTCCAGAAAATTTTAACTCTCCCAGCATTCTTTCCACATCTTTTCAATTCAGTGGACACAGGTCCACGTGCTTTCCAGTGACCACACGGTATTCTGTATGATGGACTTGTCGTTTGCCTAAACTTTGTCCTATTAATGGACGCAATAAAGATTATTTCAGGTTTAAATTTTTATTACAATGCTGCATAGAATGGATGAGTACTTAAATATTTGTTCACGTGTGGTATTTGTTTAGCTTTACATAATTAGAGTTTTAGAACTGATGTTTGAGAGCCTATGCATTTTGAAATGTTAGCGGATAATGTCCGAGAAGGCATTATCAATTTATATCCCCATTAGCAGGCATCAAGACTGCCTATTACAAAGATATTTTCTTCAACGCTGAATATTACGTCTTTTCAAAACCAGTCGCCTATAAAAGCGTACCTTGTGACCGGGCCCGGTGGCTCAAGCCTGTAATCCCAGCACTTTGGGAGGCTGAGGCGGGCAGATCAGGAGTTCAAGACCAGCCTGGCCAACATGGTGAAACCCCGTCTCTAATAAAAATACAAAAATTAACTGGATGTGGTGGCACACGTCTGTAATCACAGCCTCTAGGGAGGCTGAGGCCAGAAAATCACTTGAACCCAAGAGGCAGAGGTTGCAGTGAGCTGAGATTGCACCACTGCACTCCAGCCTGGGCGATAGAGTGAGTCTCCGTCTCAACAACAAAAATAGTAATAATTTTCCCTCAGAAAGTGATGCTGTTGCTTTCTTCTAGCACCACTGTTTGATCAATTATTTATTTATTTGTTTGTTTTTCTTGTCTTTATGAGGTGGGGTTTCACTACGTTGGCCAGGCTGGTCTCAAACACCTGACCTTAAGTGATCTGACGGCCTCACCCCCCAAAGTGCTGGGATTGCAAGCATGTGCCACTGTGCCCGGCCAACTGTCCTATTTGGTTCTTGTTTCTTTTGTAGCTGACTCGGGTTTTTTCCTCCTTGGAGGTTGAGGTTTTTTCTCTTTGTCGTTTGTGGTCTCGTGTCCGCAGGTGTTTGTGATTCGTGCTCTGTATCATGCACTGTCGCTTCCATTTGGAAAATATGTCAGTTTTCAGCTCAGGGACATTTTAATTCTAATTTTTTTTTTTTTTTTTTTTGAGATGGAGTCTTGCTCTGTCTCTCAGGCTGGAGTGCAGTGGCGCAATCTCAGCTCACTGCAAGCTCTGCCTCCCAGGTTCACGTCATTCTCCTGCCTCAGTCTTTGGAGTAGCTGGGACTACAGGCGCCCGCAACCATGCCCGGCTATTTTTTTGTATTTTTAGTAGAGGCAGCGTGTCACCGTGTTAGCCAGGATGGTCTCTATCTCCTGACCTCGTGATTCACCTGTCTCGGCCTCCCAAAGTGCTGGGATTACAGGCATGAGCCACGGAGCCTGGCCTTAATTCTGTGTCTTTATCTCTTTTTCTTTTTCTTCTTTTTTTTTTTTTTTTTGAGACGTAGTCTCTGTCCCTTAGGCTGTAGTGCAGTGGCGCAGTCTCGGCTCCCTACAAGCTTCACCTGCCGGGTTCACACCATTCTCCTGCCTCAGCTGCCGGAGTAGCTGGGACTACAGGTGCCCACCACCAAGCCTGGCTAATTTTTTGTATTTTTAGTAGAGACGGGGTTTCACCGTGTTAGCCACGAAGGTCTCGATCTCCTGACCTCGTGATCTACCCACCTCGCCCTCCCAAAGTCCTGGGATTATTGGAGTGAGCCACCGTGCCTGGCCCTTCATCCCTTTATCTCTTTCTTAATCATCTCTGTCCTCTCCTCGTCCTGGTGCAGTGGTTCAGGCATTCCTCTGCCTGAGTCGAAGAAATGGAACGTGTTCTTGGCAGCCTTCTGTGTTGCAGATGCGCTTGCCATTGTCACCTGTGTGGATGAGTGGGCAGGTAAATTGTTTGAATTGATTGAATGATGAGTGAATTTAGCTAAGACAATACTTGTCTTGTGCAACGGGAGAAAGAATGGTTTAGGCAGATCTACCTATATAGAAAATCCAGACTTCTCGAATTTTTTTTTCTCTTGGGAAAGTGTTTCCAGGTTCTAGCGTGTGCCTGGCCTCACTTGTATATGTCTTGTATCTGTGGAATCCTCTCGCCCATGCTGCACTACCTCAGTCACCCATGAGCTCAGCCCTCTTACCCTTTCAGGCCTCACTGACCCCTGACACTGCCAGGCCCAGTCACTTGTCCTCAGAATATCTTATTTGTCTTTTTTTTTTCTTTTTCTTTTTTTTTTTTTGCAAGACAGAGTCTTGGTCTGTTGCCCAGGCTGGAGTGCAGTGGTGCAACCTCTGCTCATCGCAACCTCCGCCTCCTGGGTTCAAGTGATTCTTCTGCCTCAGCCTCCCGAGTAGCTGGGACTACAGGCAGGTGCCACCACACCCAGCCAAGTTTTGTATTTTTAGTAGAGATAGGGTGTCACTATGCTGGTTAGGGTGGTCTTGAACTCATGAGCTTGTGATCCACTCGCCTCAGCCTCCCAAAATGCTGGGATTACAGGCGTGAGCCACTGTACCTGGCCTACCCTCAGAATATTTCTGTGAGGGGTGGGCTAGGATCTTTGCTTGTGCACTTTGTATTTGTCCTTTTTGCCCGTAATAGTTTATTCAACAAATACATTTCAAAGGCCCCCTGAGTCTTCAAAGAAAATGTGACCCTGCTGTCTGGGTCATAGGTGACTGCTGGGCAGTGTACCAGGGCCATCTTGGTGGCCTGGACAGCACATTAGGGAATGCAGAAACGATAGCTGCTTGCCTCAGGGTAAATTTCACAGATGAGGAGCGATTTGGGCCAAGTCTCCAAGGCTGTTTGCACTGGAGCGAAGGGAGCAGCATCCGTGCCTGGAAAGCTGCAGGCGCAGGGGTGAGGAGATGGCTCTGAATAATTGGTTTGACAAAAGACTTGTGAGAGTGTGCAGAAGTGATGGTGAATGAGGCTAGCAGTTGTGTCTTTTCTGTCAGATACAAGCTTATGGGTAGGAGCCTCGTCCTACAGTCCTCAGGACAGTCACAGAGCCAGCCCTGGGCCTGGTGTTTGGGGAGTCCAGCCACGTGGCCCTTTGAGGTCCACACGCTATAAACCACCATGAGACCTTTTCGTTGGAGCTCCAACTGTCAGAAGTGGCAGATGTGCCAGTAGAAGGATGAGGCTGCCTCCTAAAGGAGAGGGAAGGCCTGGAAAGATCAACAGCAGATGCCGTCTTCCAAAACAAACATGATTTTGTGGTCAGGCAGGTAGGGCGACTGGTTGGTCATTTTGCATGACCAGGTGACTGCCACGATCACCAAGGGCGCCGAGCCTCATCTCTTGGTCGTGTCAGATGCTGTTGTTTTCGTGAAATTGCCAGAACATGACTGTGAGGCAACCACGATAGGACTGGTTGGTGCAGGCATTAAGGTCGTGGGCCTTTCGTTCTCTGTAAGCTGGAGCCTTTGCTGGAATTCCTGTCTTGGAAATCAGAGTTGTAGGAGTAGGTCAGCTGCCGGCGCCAGGAAGGTCAGGAGAGCTGGTTTCCTCATTTTGCTCAGGGCTCAAGCACTAGCAAGTGTGTTTCATCTTCCAAAAAGAGGCTCACCTGGACCTGCTCCTGCAGGCGGTGCCTGCCTGCTGCGCCCTCTTCAGTGCTGATTTTGTTGGCCGATTTTGCCTCCTCTCTCTGCCCTCCCTTTGTTTGGAGCCTGTGCTGTTTGATTTCCATGTCTTGTGTGCTGCACCCTTCAGGAGAATTCAGGTGAATTTCTAGTGCTCGCCGGCCGTTCTTTTCAGAGTGGAGGGGAGTAGTCCTTGCTGGTCAGATGCCACTGTCTCTGTGAAACAGCTCTTTGTGTTGCTGAGATGACACTAGAGGTGTAGCGTCCACGACACCTTTGTCATCTGAATAAGCCGTGGTGCTGGCACTTAGACGGCAGAGGAAAGTGTGGCCCAGTTGCCCAAGACCACCAGGAGGACCTTCAGTTTGGTTAGGACCAGGGGGACTGAGTTATCTGAGTGCCTGAAAAAGAACACATCCGGCCAGGCACGGTGGCTTTTGTCTGTAATCCCAGCACTTTGGGAGGCCAAGGTGGGTGGATCACTTGAGTTTGAGACCAGCCTGGTCAACATGGAGAAACCCTGTCTCTACTAAAAATACAAAGAAATTAGCCAGGGTGGTGACAGGCGTCTGTAATCCCAGCTCCTTGGGAGGCTGAGGCACGAGAATTGCTTGAACCTGGGAGGTGGAGGTTGAAGGTTGCAGTGAGCCGAGATTGTGCCACTGCACTCCCTCCTGGGCGACAGTGCAAGACTCCATCTTGGAAACAAACACATCAATCCAAATGTAAGCGATTAGCAAAGCGTTTATTAGTTACTGGGCGAGTAGTTGGCCTAAGCTAAGACAAAAGAGAAATCTCCAAGTATTTTGCTACCCCTTGGCAAGAAGGGAGGGAATGCAGCTTGTGGGGGTGGTGGTGGGGTGAGGGAGGGTGTCAAGTTGATAAGAAAACTGCAGAAAAATAAACATTTACTCCTGCCCCCCATGTCAGTAAATAACATGTGACAAAGGTGAGTTCCATGAAAGAGGTGGTTACTGAGGCTGGTGATACTTGCTTGTCTCAAAATACTGATGTATCTTTTTTTTTTTTGAGACACATTCTTACTGTTGCCAGGCTGGAGTGCAGTGGCATGAGCTCAGCTCACTGCAACCTCCGCCTCCTGAGTTCAAGCAATTCTCCTGCCTCAGCCTCCCGAGTAGCTGGGCCTACAGGTGCCCGCCACCATGGCCACCTAATTTTTGTGTTTTTAGTAGAGACTGGGTGTCACTATGTTGGGCAGGATGGTCTCAATCTTTTGATCTTTTCGTCTTCCTGCTTTGGCTTCCCAAAGTGCTGGGATTACAAATGTGAGCCACCACCCAGCACTTGGGGCCAGACAAAGAATCTTAATAGTGATTGAAAATGTATCCATTCACACTCAAACGAAGTAAAAAGTGCTTTTCGGTTCAAAGCCGGAGAATGTTCATGGATTGCGTTTTTTGGTGCCGCAGGTGTAGCCAGTTAGAACTGTTTTACCACCATCCTGCTTAGTTCGGCTGAGGACCTGCCTTCTGCTAGGAAGCTGCTTTTGCTTAGTGCACAGAGTGGCTTCCCTGTAATTCCATAGCATTTAACAAAATACATTTCAGGGAGTTTGTGGTGTGGCCGGTTATTTCTGCTAAAACCACTAGGAATTACTATAAAAGCTGTAGCTTAGAGAAACAGTATCTACTTGCGGGAGTATTACTGCCACCGGTTTTTTTTTTTTTTTTTTTTTTTTTTTTTTAAAGACAGTCTTGCTCTGTTGCCCACGCTGGAGTACAGTGGCATGAACTCGGCTCACTGCAACCTCTGCCCTCCGGGTTCAAGCAATTCTCCTGCCTCAGCCTCCCGAGTAGCTGGGGCCACAGGCACGCACCATCGTGCCTGGCTAATTTTTGTATTTTTACTTGAGGCAGGGTTTCACCATGTTGGCCAGGCTGGTCTTGAACTCCTGAACTTGTGATCTGCCTGCCTCAGCCTCCTAAAGTGCTGGGAGTACAGGTGTCAGCCATTGTTCCCAGCCCTGCCATTGGCTTTTTCACCAGGTGAATTCCTGTAGATGAGGTAAATTGAAAGGACGTGTAGCTGAATCATCGGTTTTAAAAGAATGGCTCAGTTACGTAATAGCCATATAATTAAGAAATGTGGTTAGAATGTAAAAAATTGGCCAGTCCTGGTAGCTCATGCCTGTAATCCCAGCACTTTGGGGGCTGCGGTGGCAGGATCCTGTGAGGATAGGAGTTTGAGACCAGCCTGGGTAACCTAGGGAGACCTCCATCTACCTAAAAAACCATTTTTTTTTCAATTAGCTGGGTGTGCCTATGGTCCCAGCTACCAAGACTGAAGTGGGAGGCTCGCTTAAGCCCTTGAAGCCTACAGTCTGGGTGACAGAGCGACAGTATCTCAAAAAAAAAAAATATATATATATATATATATATGAAATTAATTTTGAGATAGCTAAATTAAATGCCAGATTAAAGAAGAGCAGGAGGCTATACAGCAGTGCTGCTGAGAACAAGATAGAAGGGCATGGGTCCTCATGTAACTGTATGTGTCAGGTTAGTGATATGCTCCTTGAAGGAGAAATTAAGACAGCACGTTGCCGTGTTAGTTCACACTTGCCAGTATTTCAGCATTTGTCAGGCAATGGAATGTTCAAGCGAATTTTCCATGAGGCTGACTTGAAAACATTTCGTTTTAACCGTTATGATGAGAAGTCTTTCTGAAACACTTCGTCATTACATGGCCCATAACGGAACCTTGCTTTGATGTTTTCAGGGTCATTATTATGGGTGTTAATTTTTGGTCTTCTGTTTTAATACATAGGCTCCCGCAGGGCGTGAATGTGAAATGTGAAGAATGCTTTGTCTGTAAAGTGTCCCCACATCAAAACTGCATTGTGACTGTTTATTTTTGGCCTCTCTTACTGTGGCCTTAACTTGCAGGCTTGTCTGGAGCTGTGTTCTCTCCTTTCACATGTGAGTGGGAAACTTGTTAGCATCAAATTGTTAAAAAGAGAGAGATGGATTTCATGTGGGGCCAGTCGTCTTCCATGACCAAAGAGGGCTTCAGGCTCATATTTTGAGTGTTCCAGGGTGCCCTTTCCCTTTTTGTTCTTTTTCTTTATGTTTAAAGAGTTATGTTTCCCAATGAATGAAGTATCAGTATATCATAGAGAACAGGTAGACCAGGTTCTGGAACACAGGAAGCCCCAAGAAGCAGTGAGTGTTGAAAATGCCAGAGCTAAGAACTCAGACATTTGTGGGGGAATACAGGTCTTTCTGTCCAGAATGTTGACGTGCTTAAGCAGCTTCTCGCCAGGCGCTGTGGCTCATACCTGTAATCCCAGCACTTTGGGAGGCTGAGGCGGGCAGATCACCTGAGGTTGGAAGTTCGAGACCAGCCTGACCAACATGGAGAAACCCTGTCTCTACTAAAAATACAAAATTAGCCGGGTGTGGTGGTACATGCCTGTAATCCCAGCTACTCAAGAGGCTGAGGCAGGAGAATCGCTTGAAACCAGGAGGCAGAGGTTGTGGTGTGCCGAGATGGTACCACTGCACTCCATCCTGGCGGCAAGAGTGAAACTCCACACACACACACACACACAAAAGACAGAAACAAAGGTAAACTGGGAAGGGACCTTGTGTAATCTTCCATACCTTGCGTTTTCCACTTATATTCTGGGATTTGTTTCCTATCGCCACAGAGCTCTAGTATTCCACAGTGTGGATTTTCATAATTTATGTAACCCTCTCATGGTGGACATTTAGGTTGTTGCTGACTTTCCCCAAAATCACAGACGGCATTGCCGCCAGTTTCTCACACCTTCACCGATGCTAGAATGACAGTATTCACAGCATCTCTGTCAATCTGGTAGTGAGAATGCTATCTTGTTTTAAAGTGTATTTCCTTACTTATGAATGTGGTAAAACATCTTTTTCTGGAATGTAAAGGCATTGATGTTTCTTGTTTTTGTGAATGGCTATTTTTCTCTTGGATTAATGGCCTTTTTCTTTTTTTTTTCTTTTTTGAGACAGAGTTTTGCACTCGTCTCCCAGGCTGGAGTGCAGTGGCGCAATCTCAGCTCACCGCAACCTCTGCCTCCTGGGTTCAAGTGATTCTCCTGCCTCAGCCTCCCGAGCAGCTGGGATTACAGGCATGCGCCACCACGCCCAGCTAATTTTTGTACCTTTTGTTGGTTTGTTTGTTTTTGTTTTAAGTAGAGACGGGGTTTCACCATATTGCCAGGATGGTCTCAATCTCTTGACCTCCTGATAACGCCCACCTCAGCCTCTCAAAGTGCTGGGATTATAGGCGTGAGCCACCGTGCCTGGCCGGCCTTTCTCTTATAGGTGATTTGTAAGTGGTCTTGGTGTATTAAGGAAAATAGACCTTGGTACATTAACTCAAACTAGTGAGTTTAAGATTCTTTTAAAATTAAATGTAATTAAATAATTTTTTTTTTTTTTTTTTGAGGCGGAGTCTCGCTCTGTCGCCGGGACTGGAGTGCAGTGGCCGGATCTCAGCTCACTGCAAGCTCCGCCTCCTGGGTTTACGCCATTCTCCTGCCTCAGCCTCCCGAGTAGCTGGGACTACAGGCGCCCGCCACCTCACCCGGCTAGTTTTTTTTGTATTTTTAGTAGAGGCGGGGTTTCACCGTGATAGTCAGGATGGTCTCGATCTCCTGACCTCGTGATCCGCCCGTCTCGGCCTCCCAAAGTGCTGGGATTACAGGCTTGAGCCACCGCGCCCGGCCAATAATTTTTTTTTTTTGAGATGGAGTGTCGCTCTGTCGCCCAGGCTGGGATGCAGTGGCGTGATCTTGGCTCACTGCAAGCTCCGCCCCCCCGGGTTCACACCATTCTCCTGCTTCAGCCTCCTGAGTAGCTGGGACTATAGGGGCCCGCCACCAGGCCCGGCTAACTTTTCTGTATTTTTAGTGGAGACAGATTTTCACCGTGTGTTAGCCAGGATGGTCTCGATTTTCTAACCTCGTGATCTGCCTGTCTCGGCCTCCCAGAGTGCTGAGATTAGAGGCATGAGACAACGTGCTTGTCCTTTTAAATAATTTTTGAAAATTGAGACAGAGTCAGGCCGGGAATGGTGGCTCACGCCTGTAATTCCAGCACTGTGGGAGGCCGAGGCGGGCAGATCGTGAGGTCAGGAGATCGAGACCATCCTGGGTAACATGGTGAAACGCCGTCTCTACTAAAAATACAAAAAATTAGCCGGGTGTGGTGGTGGGCACCTGTAGTCCCAGCTGCTCGGGAGACTGAGGCAGGAGAATGGTGTGAACCCGGGAGGCAGAGCTTGCAGTGAGCCGAGATCGCGCTACTGCACCCCAGCCTGGGCAACAGAGCGAAACTTTATCTCAAAAAAAAAAAAAAAAAAAAAATTGAGACGGAGTCTGACTCTGTTTCCTGGCCTGGAGTGCAGTGGCGCCATGTCACATCACTGCAGTCTGCGCCTCCCGAGGTCAAGCAGTCCGCTTGCCTCAGCCTTGCAAGTAGCCGGGATTATAGACCCACGCCACCATGCCCAGCTAGTTATTTATTTATTTATTTATTTATTTATTTATTTATTTATTTATTTATTTATTTATTTCGAGGTGGAGTCTCGCTCTGTCACCCAGGCTGGAGTGCAGTGGTGCGATCTTGGCTCACTGCAGCCTCCACCTCCCAGGTTCAAGCGATTGTCCTGCCTCAGCCTCCCAAGTAGCTGGAACTGCAGGTGCTGCCACTATGCCCAGCTAATTTTTGTATTTTTAGTAGAGATGGGGTTTCACCATATTGGTCAGGCTGGTGTTAAACTCCTGACCTCGTGATACATCTGCCTCAGCCTCCCAAAGTGTTGGGATTATTGGCATGAACCACTGCTCCTGGCCATCTGGCTAATTTTTTTTTTTTTTTGTATTTTTAGTAGAGACAGGCTTTCGCCATGTTGGCCAGGCTAGTCTCAAACTCTTGACCTCAGGGGATCCACCCGCCCCAGCTTCTCAGAGTGCTGGGATTATGAGCCACGGTGCTAAATTCTATTTTAGAGACAGGGTGTTGCTTTGTCACCCAGGCTTGAGTGCAGTTGTGTGATCCTGGCTCACTGCAGGCCTGACCTTCTGGACTCAAGTGATCCTCTTGCCTCATCCTCTTAAGTAGCACGTGCCACCATGCCTGGCTAATTAAAACAAATTTTTTTAGAGATGGGGTGCCGCTATATTGTACAGGCCTGTCTTGAACTCCTGGCCTCAAGTGATCCTCCTACTTCTTCCTGCCAAAGTACTGGGATTACAGGCAAGAGCCATTGTGCCTGGCCCCCAGTTTTTTTCTTAATGTGTTTATCTTTTTTTTTTGAATCGGAGTCTCACTCTGTCTGTTGCCCAGTCTAGTGTGCAGTGGCGCGATCTTGGCTCACTGCAGCCTTTGCTTCCCGAGTTCAAGCAAGTCTCCTGCCTCAGCCTCCCGAGTAGCTGGGATTACAGATGCCTGCTACCACGCCTGGCTGATTTTTGTATTTTTGGTAGAGACGGGGTTTCACCATGTTGGCCGTGCTGGTCTCGAACTCCTGACCTCAAGTGATCCACCTGCCCCAGCCTCCCAAAGTGCTGGGATTATAAGCGTGAGCCACCTCACCTGGGCGTTTGTCTTTTGACTCGAATTTTTATGTAGTCCTTATATTTATGGACTTTTGGGTTATATATTTTGTTTAGAAAGATTTCATCTTAAATCTTTTTTTTTTTTTTTTAAACTCAAGATGCCTGGCATCATTAGCCATTTAGGAACTGCAAAGCAAAACCACAGTGAGTTAGTACTTCCTACCCACTAGGGTGGCTGTAATTAAACATTAAAGAAACAACAACAACAAAAAAAATAGGTGATACTAAATGGATAACTAGGATGTGGAAAAATCAGAACCCTTCCACGCTGCCAGTGAGAATGTAAAATGGTGCAGTCTCTGCAGGAAAACATTGTGGCAGCTCCTCGAACAGTGAAACCGATTACCATACGACCTCACAGTTCTACCTGAGGCACATCCCTTGTAGACATGAAAACATGTCCACAGAACAGCTTACACATGAATGTTCATGGTAGCATTATTCATAATAACCCAAAAATGAAAGCAATATGAAGGTCCATCAGAAGGTGGAAACGAGGCTGGGTGTGGTAGCTCATGCCTGTGATCCCAGCACTTTGGGAGGCCAAGGCAGGAGGATTGCTTGAGGCCAGAAGTTGAATGCCAGCCTGGACGATATAGTGAGACTCCATCTCTACAAAACATTTTTAAAAATTGCTGGGTGTGATGGCACATGCCTGTGGTCCCAGCCACTCGGGAGGCTGAGGTTGGGAGACTGCTAGAACCCGGGAGTTTGAGACTACGTTGAGCTATGATTGTGCCACTGCACTTCAGCCTGGTCAAAGAGTAAGACCCTGTCTCAAAAAAAAAAAAAAAAAAAAAAAAAGTGGAGATGGGCCAGGCATGGTGGTGCCCCCTTCTAATCCCAGCTGCTTGGGAGGCTGAGGTGGGAGGATCACTTAAGCCTACCAGTTGGAGACCACCATGCACCATGACTGTGCCTGTAAACAGCTACTGTACTCCAGGCAACACAGTGAGACCCCCCCCTCCCCTGGCAAAATAAAAGTTACAGCAAAAAGTTGGAAGCTGGGCCAGGTGCAGTGGCTCATGTCTATGATCCCAGCACTTTAGGAGTCTAAGGTGGGTGGATTACTTGAGGTCAGGAGTTCAAGATTAGCCTGACCAACGTGGCAAAACCTGTCTCTACTAAAAATGCAAAAATTAACTGGGTGAGGTGGTGGGTGCCTCAGCAGGAGAATCACTTGACCCTGGGAAGTGGAGGTTGCAGTGAGCAGAGATTACATCACTGCAGAGTAAGACTCCGTCTCAAAAAAAAAAGGTTGGGCGCAGTGACTCAGGCCTGTAATCCCAGCACTTTGGGAGGCCAAGGCGGGCTGATCACCTGAGGTCAGGAGTTTGAGACCAGTCTGACCAACATGGAGAAACCCTGTCTCTACTAAAAAAAAAAAAAAAAAAAAATACAAAATTAACCGGGTGTGGTGGCACAGGCCTGTAATCCCAGCTACTCGGGAGGCTGAGGCAGGAGAATTGCTTGAACCCGGGAGGCAGAGGTTGTCGTGAACTGAGATCATGCCACTGCACTCCTGCCTGGCAATGAGAGCGAAACTCCGTCTCAGAAAAAAGCTGGAAGCCGGCCGGGCGCGGTGGCTCAAGCCTGTAATCCCAGCACTTTGGGAGGCCGAGATGGGTGGATCACGAGGTCAGGAGATCGAGACCATCCTGGCTAACATGGTGAGATCCCGTCTCTACTAAAAATACAAAAAACTAGCCGGGCGAGGTGGCGGGCGCCTGTAGTCCCAGCTACTCGGGAGGCTGAGGCAGGAGAATGGCATGAACCCGGGAGGCGGGGCTTGCAGTGAGTTGAGATGCGGCCACTGCACTCCAGCCTGGGCGACAGACCGAGACTCCGTCTCAAAAAAAACAAAAAAAAGAAAAAAAAGAAAAAAGCTGGAAGCCACCCGGTTGCCCATCATCTGATGAATGGAAAAAATCGTCTATACAGTGGTGTGCTCTTCAGCTACGAAAAGGAATGAGATGCTGGTGCATGCTAGATGTGGATAAACCCCAAAGCCTTTATGCTAAGTCAAAGAAGCCAGACAAAAGACCATATATTGTATGATTGCGTTTCTTTGAGGTGCCCAGAAAAGGCACATCCATAGAGACGGACATAGTTGAGTAGTTGCCAAGAGCTGGTGGGAGAGGGAAAAGAGAGTGAGCATGAGTGGCTTTAGGGCTTCTTTTTGGGGTGATAAAAATGTTCTGTAGTTGGCCGGGCGCAGTGGCTCACGCCTGTAATCCCAGCTCTTTGGGAGGCCGAGGTGGGCAGATCACGAGGTCAGGAGATCGAGACCTTGCTGACTAACATGGTGAAACCCTGTCTCTACTAAAAAAAAAAAAACCAAAAAAATTAGCCGGGTGCGGTGGTGGGCGTCTGTAGTCCCAGCTACTCGGGAGGCTGAGGCAGGAGAATGGCATGAACCGGGGAGGCGGAGCTTGCAGTGAGCTGAGATCCGGCCACTGCACTCCAGCCTGGGCTACAGCGAGACTCCTTCTCAAAAAAAAAAAATCTGTAGTTAGTGGTCGTGGCTGTATACCTTTGTGAATATACTAAAACCACTGAATTGTGCACTTTAAATGGGTGAATTATATGGCAGATATATCTCAATAAAGTTATTAAATCTTTCATGTTTTCTTTCAGTACTTTTAGCTTTTATTTTTACTTCTATGGCCCATCTGGAATTCATTTTCACTTAAGAAGTGAAGGTGGGAATTACGAAAAAAAAAAACAGAGGTTGGTCTTGCTGTGTTGCCCAGGCTGGTCTAGAACTCCTCCTGACCTCAAGTGATCCTCCCAACTTGGCCTTCCAAAGCACTGGGGTTACAAACATGAGCCCCTGTGCCCTGCTGGAAATGAATTTAAATTCTTTTTCATTTTTACTTTTTGAGAGTCGGGGGGTCTCACTATGTTACCTAGGCTGGCTTCCAACTCATGAGCTCGAGGGATCCTCCTCCTGCCTCGATCTCCCTCCCAAAGTGCTGGGCTTACAGGTGTGAGCAGCCATGCCTGGTCTGGAAATTTATGTTAATAGTGTAGCTTTATATTAATGTTCTTTAATATTTGATAGTATTTCCTCACTGTTTTCAAAATTTCCTTGGCTATTTATGTACACTAACTTTTCCATATGAATTTTAGAATGAGAATAGTTTAAAAATATGTTTGAGATTTTGTAAATGTGTTTATGTTTCTGGTAAGTTTTTAAGTGTTTTTTATAATGCAACGTTTTGTTTTGAGACAAGAGTCTCACTCTCGCCTAGGCTGGAGTGCAGAGATGCGATCTCAGCTCATTGAATCTCCGCCTTCCAGGTTCAAGCGGTTGGTTTCCTGAGTAACTGGGATTACAGGTGTGCACCCCCATGCCCAGCTAATTTTTGTATTTTTAGTGGAGACAGGGTTTCACCATGTTGGCCAGGCTGGTCTCAAACTCCTGACCTCAGCTGATCCGCCTGCCTTGGCCTCCCAAAGTGCTGAGATTACAGGCATGAGCCGCCTCGCCCAGCCTGTAGTGTTAACTTTTGTAAATAGTTCTATAAGTAGGGTATTTTGTAGATAGACTATTGATGTATATAGTCCAGTATTCAAACGATACAGAGGTATGTCTGATGAAAAGCCCGTCTCCCACTGACGTGCCTCAGACACCAGCCCTCCTGGTGGCAAGTCCGTTAGCCAGTTTTTGGGTGTCCTTGCAGAGATCTGCCTGGCATATGAAAATAGCTATGCATATGCGCATCACATAAACATTATGTGTATGCATTTGAATAGCATGGTAATGTGTGCAAACCGCTGTTCTACCTCTAGTTTTTTTTCTTTGTGTTAGAGGTAATTCAGCATCAGCAAACGTTACACAGCGTTGCCCCATTTCTCTCTGATGCTTTCCAAGTGTTAGGTAATGTCTGTAGTTCACTTACTAGCCTTCTGCCCGTGAGCGTGTAGTGTATGTAACAATCTTAAGCGAGTTATTTAATGGCAGTCCTTGGCCCTAGCAGTGTTTCAAAGTTTTCTTAAAGATCTTGCCAAAGAGGAAAAAAAAGGAAAGATTTTGCAGCTTTCTTGGTAAATGCATTATGCATTCTTAATTGTTTAGTTTTTGTTCCTGGGGTCTCATGTCGTATTTTCTAACTAGTGTTCTGTATATAGGATGGCTGTTGAGTTTTGTATTCTGCCGTCTTACTGAATGCTTTTTTTTTTTTTTTTGAGATGGAGTTTCACTCTTGTTCCCCAGGCTGGAATGCAGTGGCACCATCTCGGCTCACCACAACGTCTGCCTCCCAGATTCAAGCGATTTTCCTGCCTCGGCCTCCCAAGTAGCTGGGATTACGGGCATGTGCCACCACACCTGGCTAATTTTGTATCTTTAGTAGAGATGGAGTTTCTCCTTGTTGGTCAGGCTGGTCTCAAACTCCCAACCTCAGGCGATCTGCCCACCTCAGCCTCCCAAAGTGCTGAGATTACAGGCATGAGCCACCGCACCCAGCTTTTCTTATTTCTTTTAAAGACAGGATCTTGCTTTGTCACCCAGGCTAGAGTGCAGTGGTGTGATCTCAGCTCACTGCATCCTTTACCCTCTGGGCTCAAGTGATCCTTCCGCCTCAAGTACCCCAGGTAGCTGGAACTACAGGTGCGTGCCACCATGTCCACCTAAGTTTTTGTATTTTGGGTAGGGACGGGGTTTCACCAGTTTGCCCAGTCTGGTCTCAAACTCCTGGGCTCAAATGATCTGCCTGCCTCAGCCTCTTAGAGTGCTGGAATTACAGGTTTGAGCCACTCTACTAGGCCTTATTCTTTAAAATAATCTCTCTCTTGTAAAATGAAAGTCTTTTCTCAAAAAACTTCTTCCCAGGTCTGTGAGGCAGCACAGTGGCCTCTTCTGGCTCTCATCTTGTACCTCGTCCTTGTTTGCCTTGAACATGGGACCTTCTCTGTGTTTGTGCCTCAGGACCCCTCCCTCTGTCTTTGCTGGGTCCACTTAGCCTGGTCATTGGGCCTTGGCTCCTGAGAGGCCCTTAGACTGAATTCCTCGTCCGATGTGTCCATAGCAGCTTTCACGTGACCTCAACATTGATAGCAGGGAAAACATTAGCACTTTTGTGACAGCCTCATTTTTTTTTTTTTTTTTTTGAGACAGAGTCTCGCTCTGTCACCCAGGCTGGAGTGCAGTGGCCGGATCTCAGCTCACTGCAAGCTCCGCCTCCCGGGTGAGGTCTACGCCATTCTCCTGCTTCAGCGTCCCGAGTAGCTGGGACTACAGGCGCCCACCACCTCGCCCGGCTAGATTTTTGTATTTTTTTTAGTAGAGATGGGGTTTCACCATGTTAGCCAGGATGTTCTCGATCTCCTGACCTCGTGATCCGCCCGTCTCGGCCTCCCAAAGTGCTGGGATTACAGGCTTGAGCCACCGCGCCCGGCCAGCCTCATATTTTTTTGCACCCCTGAGATGGAGTCTCGCTGTGTCGCCCAGCCTGGGATTACAGGCGCACGCCACCACAGCCAGCTAATTTTTGTATTTTTAGTAGAGACATGGTTTCACCATGTTGGCCTGGCTGGTCTCGAACTCCTGACTTTGTGATTCACCTGCCTCGGCCTCCCAAAGTGCTGGGATTACAGTCGTGAGCCACTGCACCGGGCAGCCTCATATTTTTTATAATTTAATATCTGTTTTGAATAAATAAATATGGTTTGATTGAAAAGCCAAAACCATGTGAACAGGTAAACCTTGAGAAGCCTTGCTGCTGCGCAGAGCACCTGCTGCCTTCATAATTACTATTAATTACCTGTGGGTCCTGCCACTACTTACTTATACTACTGTAGTAAGTGCAGATGTACATCTTCCCTCAGGGTCACACCCTTCTCTGTGTTCTGTTACTTCAGAGCTCGTAGAGAGCTTGCTGTGTTCATACATAGTTTGCTGCTCCTTTGCCTTCTGTAGCCACTGTGAAATGCCGTTCCTATCTTTTGCCCCAGGTTTTTCTTCTGGACTGGCTGGCTTTCTATTTTTTCTTTATTTTGGGTGACAGGATCTCTCTGTCGCCCAGTCTGGAGTGCAGTGGCGCGATCTTGGCTCACTGCAACCTCTGTCTCTAGGGTTCAAGCGAGTCTCCTGTCTCAGCCTCCCGAAGTGCTGGGATTACAAGCCTGAGCCACTGTGCCTGGCTTCTGTTTTGTTTTTTGGTTTAGTTCTGTCAGTTGTTGGGAGAGGAGTGTTAAGATCTCCAACTATGAATGTGGAATTGTTTTTTCTTTAATTCTTTCCATTTTAACTTCATATATTTTGAAACTCTGTTATTAGGCAAATACATACTTGTGATTACATTTTCCTGATGAATTGTTCCTTGTAGTATTCTGAAATATCCTCCTTTTTTCCTAATAATGTTTTTTATTTTGAAATATAAAAAAATTTTACTTGATATTAATAGAGCCACTCCAGCCTTCTTAAACACACTTTTTGGATGGTATGTATTTTTCCATTCATTTGTCCTCAGTATATCTTTTTCTTTATATTTAAAGTGTCTTGTAGATAGCATATAATTAGGTCTTCCCTTATTAATTCCGACAATCCTTGCCTTACAATTAGAGTTCAGTTCATTAATATAAGAGTAAATATTGATGTAGTTGGATTTATTGCTACTGTTTTATTATTTGCCTTTTATTTGTCCTTTTGGATTTTTTCCATTTTTCCTTTCCTTATTAATTAAATATATTTGAGATTTCCATTGTGGTTTATCTAATGCTTTTTAAAGCGATTCTTCTGGTTACTCTGGTGTTTGAAATATGCCCCCTTGGCCAGGTGCGGTGGCTCACTCCTGTAATCCCCGCACTTTGGGAGGCCGAGGCAGGAGGATCCCTTGAGCCCCAGAGTTTGAGACCAACCTGGGCAACATAACAAGGCACCCATCTAAAACAATTTTTTTTTTAAAGAAATATGCACCCTTGTCGTAGTCTAATTTAGAATTAGTATTACAATACTTCATGTAAAATGTCAAAACCTTGTAACTATACATGAATTCTCTTCCCCACCCCATCTTTTATGTTACAGTTGTCATGTGCTTCACACTCACGTATGTTACAATACCACAAGATAATACTTTAAGTTTTGCTTTCGACTGTCATATTTTATTTATTTACTTATTTATTTTGAGATGAAATCTCACTCTGTCACCCAGGCTGGAGTGCAGTGGCATGATTTTGGCTCACTGTAACCTCTGCCTCCTGGGCTCCAGTGATTCTCGTGCCTCAGCCTCCCCAGTAGTTGCGACTACAGGCGCCCACCACCACGCTCAGCTAGTTTTTTTTCAGTTTTAGTAGAGACGGGATTTCACTATGTTGGCCAGTGGTTTTGAACTTCTGGCCTCAGGTGATCTGCCTTCTTTGGCTTCCCAAAGTGTTGGGATTACGGCGTGAGCCACTGCACCTGGCCTGTCATATATAGTTAAAATATATTAAGAGAAAAGTACTTTTTTTTTTTTTTTGAGATGGAGTCTCACTCGGTTGCTCAGGCTGGAGTCTGGTGGCATGATCTTGGCTCACTGCAGCCTCCCCACCAACTGAGTTCAAGCAATTCTCCTGCTTCAGCTTCCTACAGAGGTGTGATTATAGGTATGTGCCACCGTGCCTGGCTAATTTTTTGTATTTTTATTAGAGATGAGGTTTCACCATGTTGGCCAGGCTGATCTTGAACTCCCTGACCTCAGGTGATCTGCCCTCCTTGGCCTCCCAAAGTGCTGGGATTACAGGCATGAGCCACTGCGCCTGGACTCAGAAGAATAGTTTTTTATTGTTCTTGAGACGGAGTCTCCCTCTGTTGCTGAGGCTGGAGTGCAGTGGCGTGATCTTGGCTGACTGCAACCTCCACCTCCAGGGTTCAAGCGATTCTCCTGCCTCAGCCCCCTGAGTAGCTGGGATTACAGGTGCCTGCCACCACAGCCAGCTAATTTTTTTTTTTTTTTTTTTTTGAGATGAAGTCTCACTCTTGTCCCCCAGGTTGGAGTGCAGTGGCTTGATCTCGGCTCACTGTACCTCTGCCTCCCAGGTTCAGGCGATTCTCCTGCCTCATCGTCCCAAGTAGCTAGGATTACAGGCGCACACTACCACACCTGGCTAATTTTTGTAGTTTTAGTAGAGACAGGGTTTCACCATGTTGGCTAGGCTGGTCTCGAACTCGTGACCTCATGATCCACCTGCGTTGGCCTCCCAGAGTGCTGGGATTACAGGCGTGAGCCACCACGCCTGGCTGAGAAAAATACTTTTTATCTCAGGTTACCATTACTGATACTCTGCATTCCTTGCTGAAGGTCTAGGTTCCCATCAGATAGGATTTTCATTCAGCCTGAAGAATTGCAGCATTTCTTTTAGTGCACATCTGTTGTTGAAGGCTTTAAAGATGCTCTACCATTGTCTTCTGGTCTCCATCATTTCTGGTGAGAGTTAGCTGTCATTCTTCTCCTGTGGAATATGTCTTTTTCGTCTGGCTTCTTCCAAAACTTTCTGTTTTCTTTGGTTTTCAACAGTTTGTTTATGATATATCTAGATGTTTTTCTTTTTTTTTTTAGAGACAGAGTCTCGCTCTGTCACCCAGGCTGGAGTGCAGTGGCCGGATCTCAGCTCACTGCAAGCTCTGCCTCCCGGGTTTACGCCATTCTCCTGCCTCAGCCTCCCGAGTAGCTGGGACTACAGGCGCCCTCCACGTCGCCTGGATAGTTTTTTTGTATTTTTTTTTTTTTTTTTTTAGTAGAGACGGGGTTTCACCATGTTAGCCAGGATGGTCTCGATCTCCTGACCTCGTGGTCTGCCCGTCTCGGCCTCCCAAAGTGCTGGGATGACAGGCTTGAGCCACCATGCCTGGCCGATACATCTAGATGTTTTTCTTTGATGTTTTCCTATTAGTGGTTCATGGAGCTTTTTGAATCTGTAAATTTATGTCTTTAACCAAATTTGGGGCAAAATTTTGTTTTTTTATTTCTTCAGATTTTTTTTTTCTGTCCAATTATCCTTCTCTTCTGACACTCCAGTTATATGTATGGTAAACTTGTTTCTGTTGTTGCAGATATCCTGAGGCCCTGTTCATTTGTTCTGAATTTTTTTTTCATTTTTTTTTTTTTTTTTTTTTTGAGACAGAGTCTCGTTCTGTCACCCAGCCTGGAGTGCAGTGGTGCGATCTCGGCTCACTGCAAGCTCCGCCTCCCGAGTTCACGCCATTCTCCTGCCTCAGCCTCTCGAGTAGCTGGGACTACAGGCGCCCGCCACCTTGCCCGGCTAGTTTTTTTTCGTATTTTTTAGTAGAGACGGGGTTTCACCGTGTTGGCCAGGATGATTTTGATCTCCTGACCTGGTGATCCGCCCGTCTCGGCCTCCCAAAGTGCTTGGATTACCGGCTTGAGCCACCGTGCCCGGCCTTTTTTTGGTTTTTTTTTGTTTTGAAACGGAGTCTCACTCTGTTGCCTAAGCTGGAGTGCAGTGACGCAGTGCCAGCTCACTGTAACCTCCACCTCCTGGTTCAGGCAGTTCTCCTGCCTCAGCCTCCCGAGTAGCTGGGATTACAGGGGCCTGCCACCATGCCCAGCTACGTTTCACCATGCCCAGCTGCATTTTGTATTTTTAGTAGAGATGGGGTTTCACCATCTTGGCCAGGCTTGTCTTGAACTCCTGACCTCAGGTGATCCATCCTCCGTGGTCTCCCGAAGTGCTAGGATTACAGGCGTGAGCCACTGTGCCTGGCCCTGAATTTTTTTCCTCTCTGTTTTATATTGAACAATTTCTGTTGTTGAGTTCACAGACTTCTCCGACATTTTTATTCTATTGTGCCCATCCAGTAATTTTTGATTTTTTTTTTTTTTGAGACAGGGTCTACTATATTGCCCAGGCTGGTCTCAAACTCCTGGCCTCAAACAGTCCTCCTGCCTCAGCCTCCCAAGTTGCTGAGATTACAAATGTGTACCACTATGCCCAACTAAGCCCCTCCAGTAAAAAAAGTCAGGTTTTGTGTGTGTGTGTGTGTGTATTCAGGTTTTGTGTGTGTGTATTATATGTATTCATACATATTTATATAATATATATTTATATATATATTATATATATTCATTATATATATTTTTATATATGTATTTTTTGAGATGGAGCCTTGCTCTTTCGCCCAGGCTGGAGTGCAGTGGTGCGATCTCGACTCACTGCAAACTCTGCCTCCCGGGTTCACACCATTCTTCTGTCTCAGCCTCCTGAGTAGCTGGGACTATAGGCGCCCGCCACCATGCCTGGCTAATTTTTTGTATTTTTAGTAGAGACGTGGTTTCACCATGTTAGCCAGGATGGTCTCGATCTCCTGACCTCGTGATCTGCCCTCCTTGGCCTCCCAAAGTGCTGGGATTACACGTGTGAGCCACCGCGCCTGGTCTGTATATATACTTTTTATATCTAGAGTTACAGCTAAAGATTATGCATCTGAAATATCCCATCTTTCATTTTGGGCACATTGTATTTTGTCATATAGTATTTTTGTAATGGCTGCTTTTAAATCTTTGTTTTTCTGATTCCAACATCTGGATCTTCTTGGGATTGGTCTCCATTAATTAACCGTTCTGTTCAGCAGGGGTCACATTTTCCCATTTCTCTGTCAAGTAATTTTTGATGACATCCTGGACGTTGGGGATGCATCTTCTGGAGTCTCTGAACTCTGTTATGTTCTCCTGAAAAGTTGTTTTTTTTCAAGCGGGATCTTGGCTGGACTCAGACTGCAGACTCTTTTTCATAGGCAGCGGTTCGTTTCTTTTACCCGTAGCCCCACACATGCATGGTTCAGGGGGCCCAGGCAGAGACTTCTGAGAGTGTATTTGCAGAATTTGGGGCTTTCTTCCTTTGACTTTCCTTTCAGGGGTCTCCCCTCACTTCCCAGCTTCTTTGGTTGCCGTAGTTTCTAACCTGGATGTTACGACCATTAGAGGTATTCATTGTACACATTTTCTCCTAGTGTTTTCCCGACTCTTGAGTGGCATGATTGCACCCTGTCCTCATTTTATGCCGTTCCCTTCCTCCGCATGTCAGTTCTCCAGAAGCTGCCTGCTCTTGCTGACTCTCCAGACGTGCTCTTAGTCTTATCTTGCTGACATTCTGAGTTCCTATAGAGCTCTGCTGGGACACAATGCAGCCGTACAGGAAGGAGCATTCTGTGGAGCGGAATTACATCTAAATGTGAAATTATTCTCTGTGTTACACGTAGTAAAATTGTAGGCTCATTGAGACATGTAGTTTCAGAAAAATAATTGAGCATTTCTCACGAAATGCTCAGAAAAAAAATACTCAGCATGTGTATGTAAAGAGCGTAACTGAAGATGCCATCGAGAAGCAGAAGAACCACAGAAGAACTGTGGGTGGTGTACAGGACAGATAGGTGTTTTTCTTCAAGCACAGAGCATGCGCAGTGCGCTCTTCCTCATCTGCCTTACTTGAGTGACCCCTGTAGGCAGTTGCCATTTTTAATTTTTGTTTTTGTTTTTGTTTTTTTTTTTGAGACAGAGTTTTGCTCTTGTCACCTGGGCTGGAGTGCAGTGGCAAGATCTTGGCTCACTGCAACCTCCGCCTCTCGGGTTCAAGTGATTCTCCCGCCTCAGCCTTCCAAGTAGCTAGGATTATAGGCGTGTGCCACCACCCCCAGGTAATTTTTGTATTTTCCATAGAGATGGGGTTTCACCATGCCATTGGCCAGGCTAGTTTCAAACTTCTGGCCTCAAGTGATCCACCTGGTTCGGCCTCTCAAAGTGTTGGGATTACAGGCGTGATACACCCTGCCTGGCCTGTTTTTAATCTTTTTTTTTTTCTGAGACGGAGTCTCGCTCTGTCGCCCAGGCTGGAGTGCAGTGGCCGGATCTCTGCTCACTGCAAGCTCCGCCTCCCGGGTTGACGCCATTCTCCTGCCTCAGCCTCCAGAGTAGCTGGGACTACACGCCCGGCTAGTTTTTTGTATTTTTTAGTAGAGACGGGGTTTCACCGTGTTCGCCAGGATGGTCTCGATCTCCTGACCTCGTGATCCGCCCGTCTCAGCCTCCCAAAGTGCTGGGATTACAGGCTTGAGCCACCGTGCCCAGCCTGTTTTTAATCTTGAAAGTGAGTTTGAAATGACCTTGCAGGACCCCTGGCACCATCTTTTGGCTCCCTGAATGTGCTTCTGTTTGAGCACAATGAGGTTTATGTCTATGAAAAAAAAAATTACGTTTGTTGCCAGGCGCGGTGGCTCACAACTGTAATCCCAGCACTTTGGGAGGCCGAGGTGGGCGGATCACCTGAGGTCAGGAGTTCCAGACCAACCTGGGCAATATGGAGAAACCCCGTCGCTACTAAAAATATAAAAATTAACTGGGCGTGGTGATGTGCATCTGTAGTCCCAGCTACTCGGGAGGGTGAGGCCCGAGAATGGCTTGAACTGGGAGGCGGAGTTTGCAGTGAGCCGAGATTGTGCCATTGTACTCCATCCTGGGTGACAGAGTGAGACTGCATCTCAAACAAACAGACAAAAATGTCTGGGCGCGGTGGCTCATGTCTGTACTCCCAGCACTTTGGGAAGCCGATGTGGGCAGATCACCTGAGGTCGGGAGTTTGAGACCAGTCTGACCAACATGGAGAAACCCTGTCTCTACTAAAAATACAAAATTAGCCAGGCGTGGTGGCACATGCTTGTAATCCCCGCTAGTTGGGAGGCTGAGGCAGGAGAATCACTGGAACCCAGGAGGAGGAGGATGGGGTGAGCCGAGATCATGCCATTGCACTCTAACCTGGGCAAGGAGAGCAAAAACTCCATCTCAAAAAAAAAAATTTTTTTTGTAAAGAGTAGCTTTTGTGGTAGATACTTTGGCATACCGAGAAATATGGATGTTCCTGTCTTCAAAGAGTGTTACTGAGAAATAAAAGCTTGTCCCTGCCCTAAGTTGGTGAGATAAATTATACATTAACCAAAAAATTAACAGTGGGAAATGTTGTATGCTGGCATATAGCAGCAGTTTCAAATGAGCAGCACAGGCCGGGCATGGTGGCTCAGACCTGTAATCCCAGCAGCTTTGGGAGGCTAAGGTGGGAAGACTGCTTGAGACCAGGAGCTTAAGACCAGCCTGGTCAACATGGAAACACCCTGTCTCTACAAAAAAAATAAATAAATAAATAAAAATTTTAATCAGTCATGTGTGATGGTGCTTACCTGCAGTCCCAGCTATTCAGGAGAGTAAAGCAGGAAGGTCCCTTGAGCCCAGGAGTTCAAGACTGCAGTGAGTCATGACTGCACCACTGCACTCCAGCCTGGGGGACAGGGCAAGCCTTTTCTAATAAAGAAAGAAATAGTAAATACATGAATAATTCTTTTTTTTTTTTTTTTTTTGAGACGGAGTTTCACTCTTGTCACCCAGGCTGCCGGAGCTCAATGGCATAATCTTGGCTCACTGCAACCTCCGTCTCCTGGGTTCAAGTGATTCTCTTGTCTCAGCCTCCCGAGTAGCGGGGATTACAGGCACCTGCCGGCACGCCCGGCTGATTTTTGTATTTTTAGTAGAGATGGAGTTTCACCCTGTTGGTCAAACTGGTCTTGAACCCCTGACCTCAAGTGATCCACCCACCTCGGCCTCCCAAAGTGCTGAGGTTATAGGTGTTAGCCACTGCGCCTGGCCAATGCAAAAATTTGTTAAATGGGCAGCATAAAAAGTAAATACAGTGAATTCATAGGAAGAGATTATTGTGAACTGCAGGGGCCAGGGAGGCCTTAATGGGAGAGAGGGCTTGCAGCCGGGTCCTGCAGCAACTCGGATGGGAAGGAGTCCCAGCTACTGGGGCTGCGGCTGCAGAGTGGAGGAGCTGCATGAGCACTCGCAGTAGTGGGTAGGGATGTGTGGGTGGAAGGGGAGGGATGTGTGGTGTCACATTCAGACTATCAGTGCTTCCCATTTTGTGCGACTCCAAACCACCAGATAGTTTAACCGTAAGACCTTGTAGTCTGACATTGAGGTTTGTGGTTTTTCCTTTAGGGTGTAGGAGAAACACAAAGACGGAAATTGTGCACATAGTGTGTTTGGTATCTGGTTCGGGCAGATTTATTCCTCTAGTGGTTTATTTAATTATTTTTTTAATTTTTAATTTTTTTTTGAGACAGAGCCTGGCTCCATCTCCCACCCTGAAATACAGTGGTGTGATCTTGGCTGACTGCCACCTCTGCCTTGCAGGCTCAAGTGATCCTCCCTAGTAGCTGGGACTACAGGCACGCACCACCACACCTGGCTATTTTTTGTAGAGATGGGGTTTACCTTGTTACCCAGGCTGGTCTCAAACCCCTGAGCTGAAGCGACCCTCTGACCTTGGCCTCCCAAAGTGCTGGGATTACAGGCATGAGCCACGGCACCCGACCTAGTGGTTAAAAGTTATTGTAGAGGTCGGGCGCGGTGGCTCACGTCTGTAATCCCAGCACTTTGGGAGACCGAGGCGGGTGGATCATGAGGTCAGGAGATCGAGACCATCCTGGCTAACATAGTGAAAGTCCATCTCTACTAAAAATAAAAAAATTAGCCGAGCATGGTGGTGGGCACCTGTAGTCCCAGCTGCTCGGGAGGCTGAGACAGGAGAATGGCGTGAACCTGGGAGGCGGAGCTTGCAGTGAGCCAAGATCATGCCACTGCACTCCAGCCTGGGCGAAAGAGTGGGACTCTGTCTCAAAAAAAAAAAAGAGTTGTTGTAGAAAGTTTGCATAACCTGAAGTCAAATCTGCTTTTAACAATGCTGTCAATTAATGTAATCTTGGAATTAGGATACAAGGTCTTGCAGTTCTGGCTGGTAATACAGATTTATTTTTTTCTTTTTCCTAACTGTGAGGACTTCTGTGTACTCGTCCCATCATGAACATTATATTAAATCCTTTCAAAAATACAGGCTGGGTGCAGTGGCTCGTGCCTGTAGTCTCAGCACTTTGGGAGGCCAAGGCGGGCAGATCACGAAATCAGGAGTTTGAGACCAGCCTGACCAACATGGTGAAACCCTGTCTCTACTGAAAAATAAAAATAAAAGTAAATACAAAAATTAGCCAGGCATGGTGGCATGCACCTGTAATCCCAGTTACTTGGGAGGCTGAGGCAGGAGAATTGCTTGAACCTGGAAGGCAGAGGTTGCAGTGAGCTGAGGTCATGCCATTGCGCTCCAGCTCTGGGCAATAGAGCAAGACTCTGTCTCGGGGGAAAAAAGAATTCCACGTATTAATTGGGGAAAAACCAAAAAGATTAGAAAAATGAAACATGGGGAAATCATGCTTAATCTTAGAATAAGGAAGGCTTTTACAACCAAAAGACTAATTTCCTTAATATATAAAAAGCTCTTGCAAATCAATAAGATTTAAAATGTAGCAGAAAAATCATCACAGGATACCAACAGTCCCTTAACAAAAAAGGAAATAGGAAATATTTCAAAATATGGAACAGTGCTCAGTTTTGCTTATAATAAGAGAAATGTAAGTGAAAACTACAGTGAAAATTTTATCTGACCAATAGGCAAAGATCCAAGAGTTTCATCTCAGCACTGGCTTGGCAGAAATGTGGGATGATACACACTTTAGTACATTGCTGTGGTAACGTAAACTGATAGAATCTCTGTGGAGTGTGACTTGGCAGTATCTACCACTACTTAAAATACATAACCTTAGGTGGGGCGAGGTGTGTAATGGCTCTAATCCCAGTACTTGGGAGGCAGAGGCTGGGGGATCACTTGAGCTCAGGAGTTTGAGACCAGCCTGGGCAACATGGTGAATCCCTGTGTCTACAGAAAACACAAAAATTAGCCGGGCTTGGTGGCATAAGCTTGTAGTCTCAGCTACTCAGAAGGTTGAGGTGGATCGCTTGAACCTGGGGGCTCGAGGCTGTTGTGAGCCAAGATCACTCTACTGCACTTCAGCCTGGGTGACAGTGAGACCCAGTCTCAAAAAAAACACAAAACACACAATTATTTAGGAGTGGTATTACACACTTGTAGTCTCAGCTACTCAGGAGGCTGAGGTGGGAAGATGACCTGAGCCCGGGAAGGTCGAGGCTGCAGTGAGCTGTGATTGTGCCATTGTGATCCAGCCTGGGCAACAGAGTGAGACCCTGTCTCAAAATAGCAGTAATTTATACCTGCTACAGTTATTACTGTGGTGTTTCCTGATGGTGCGCTGTTTGCTGCCATTCCTTGTTTTTATTCATTGGAATTCTGCTGTGATGAAGAGCTGCTGCTGCTCTTCTGTTTCAGTGTGCACCGATGGTTGCTTGATTCGCCAGGTCACAGCTTACAATCCTTTATTGTCGTTATTTCGCTGCACAGATTGTCCTAGATTCTGCCACTGGGAGCCCTTCTGGCTGGGCTGTGTGTCCTCCTGACACACCCCGTCCTTTCTCGTCTTTCTGCACACCACAGGGTGTCCTAGGCTCCTCTGTGTGCTCCCCGGGGATCTCTGCTTCCTGTTTTTGGAGAGAGGTATTCACAAACCAAGATCTGGCTTCCAGGTAGGGTGACCAACCGGCCTGGTTTGCCAGGACAAAGGCTTTCCTTGGGACGTGGGACTTTAGAGTGCTGAAACTGGAACAGTTTTTGGACGTTGCTCTCTGTAGCCTAAGTAGGGGGTCATGGCGCCTGGGCCCTGTCACGCATCAGTGGACAGAGTGGGGGAATGTGTGTGTGTGAGTGCTCTGATACTGATTTCTGCATCCAGTCTGTACACATGGGAAAGGTCGTGAGCCTGGACTGATGCCTGCACCTCCATTGCCGCACTGCAGGGTTTTTCCCCGCCGCTTTCCTTATCAGTGACTTTTCTTCAACTGTGAGGACCCCAGCTCGTTAGCCACAATGAGCTTGTCCGCTTGATCTTGGCACATGGGTAAGTCGGGCTCAGACCTGCTGACCTCTCGGTGGTTGCGTCTCCTCCCCGAGCCCGGTGATGGCAGCGCCCGCCGAGGGCAGTTTCCCAGTATAGTCAGGGGCCGCTTCTGAAGTCTCTTGGGTTGGTTCTTCTTTCAGAGTGGTGATGTCATTGTCACAGCTGCGCGTATTTGCTGTTTGTATTTCATTTTTTGTTCCTGTGCACCATGTTTTGTTTTCATGGTTTCTTTTTCTTTTTCTTTTCTTTTTTTGAGACAGAGTCTCACTCTGTCGCCCAGTCTGGAGTACAGTGGTGCGATCTTGGCTCACTGCAACCTCCACTTCCATGTTCAAGCAGTCCTCCCGCCTCGGCCTCCCAAGTAGCTGATAACTACAAGTGCGCTACCATGTCTGGCTAATTAATGTTTTTTTTGGGGGGGTATGAGAACCCTGACCATGGTTCTGAGAGAGACATACGGAAGATGTGTGCGGAAGTGTCACGTCCCTCAGCTCTGCCGGCCCGCTCCCCTTCCCACTTTCTTTCCATTTTCCACACCTATGCTGGTTGGAGGTTGAATTGTGTCTCCCCACAAAAGAGGTTGAAGTCCCAACTCTCAGAACCTGTGGATGTGACCATGTTTGGAAACGGGGTCTTTGCAGGTGATCAAGTTGAGTTCACTTGAGTGGGCCCTAATCCAACATGACTGTGTCCTTATAAAATGGGGACATTTGAACAGACACGTGTAGAGGGAGAAGGGCAGACGTCCTGGAGGGAAGACACAGGGAGAAGACGACCACCCACAAGCCTAATCTATGCCAGAGGCTGCAGGGGCTGGGAGAGGCGCAAACAGACCCTCCCTCCCAGCCTCAGGAGGAACCAGCCCTACTGGCACCTTGATCTTGGACTTCTTGCTTCCAGGACTGTGGGAGAATCAGTGTCTGTTACTTTAAGCTACCGGGTTTGTGCCACTGGGAGCTTCATACACACCTCCTGTAGGTAACTGAGCTGTGCGGTTCAAAGGCCGGGTACAGTGGCTCATACCTGTCATCCCAGTGCTTTGAGAGGCCAAAGTGGGAGGATTGCTTGAGTTCAGGAGTTCAAGACCAGGCTGGACAACAAAGAGAGACTTTGTCTCTATTTTTATTTTTTTTTAAAAAAGAGGCCAGGTATGGTGGCTCATGCCTGTAATCCCAGCACTTTGGGAGGCCAAAGTGGGTAGATCACTTGAGGTCACGAGTTGGAGACCAGCCTGGCCAACATGATGAAACCCCGTCTCTTCTAAAAATACAAAAAGCTGGGCGTGGTGGTGCGTGCCTGTAATCCCAGCTACTCGGGAGGCTGAGGCAGGAGAATCGCCTGAACTCAGGAGGCGGAGGTTGCAGTGAGCTGAGATCAGGCCACTGTACTCCAGCCTGGATGACAGAGCGAGACTATCTCAAAAAAAAAAAAAAAAGATATATTTGCGTCCTGACCCCTGGTACCTGTGAGTGTGAGCCTATTTGGCTCATTTCAGGTATATCAGGTTGTGATGAGGTCACACTGCATAGGGATGGGGCTTAACTCTAGTATTCCTGGTATCCATATCAGAAGAGGGAAATTTGGACACAGCCAGGACTCCACATAGAGAAGAGCTTGCCATGTTACAAGAGGCAGAGCCTGGAGCATCTGCAAACCATGAAACACCAAGGATGCCGGCTGCTGCCAGAAGCTGGGGAGAGGTGCAGGATGGACTTGCCCTCAGCACCTCCCGTGGGAACCATCCCTGTCCAGAACCGGGGACCTTTTTTTTTTTTCTGAGACAGGGTCTCACTGTCTCACCCAGGCTGAAGTGCGGAAGTGCAGTAGTGTGATCTTGGCTCACTACCGCCTCAACATCCTGGGCTCGAGCCATCCTCCCACCTCAGCCTCCCAAGTAGCTAGGACTACAGGTGCACACCACTACACCTGACTAGTGTTTATGTTTATTTTTTTTTGAGACGGAGTCTCGCTCTGTCGCCCAGGCTGGAGTGCAGTGGCACGATCTCAGCTCACTACAAGCTCCGCCTCCTGGGTTCATGCCATTCTCCTGCCTCAGCCTCCCGAGTAGCTGGGACTACAGGTGCCGCCACCATGCCCGGCTAATTTTTTGTATTTTTAGTGGAGATGGGGTTTCACTGTGTGAGCTGGGATGGTCTTGATCTCGTGACCTCGTGATCCGCCCACCTTGGCCTCCCAAAGTGCTGGGATTACAGACGTGAGCCACCGCACCCGGCCCGTTTTTGTGTTGTTTTGCGGAGATGGAGCCTCACTTTGTTGCCCAGGTAGGTCTTAAACCCCTGGACTCAAACGATTCTCCTGCCTTGGCCTCCCAAGGTGCTGGGATTACAGGTGTGAGCTGCCATGCCTGGCGCAGGACTGTGGACCTTTTTGAAACTGCCTAGTTTGTGGTGCTGTGTTTCAGTAGCCCTAGGAAGCAAAATGCAGTCACATCAGTTTCTGGTTTGTCCTTTTCGTGTTTCTTTTACAGAAATGATCAGAAACATTGATACGCTCTGTGGGTAGGTGGGTGGCACTTGGACACGTCCCTCCTGTGTTCCCAGGGCTGGCTCTGCTTTGGGTGGAGGCACAGAGACTTCAGCACCCTGGTTTAGTGTAGACTATTCACGAACTTCTCTAACACCAAATACCATTTAATTCCAGAGGAAATGTTCTGGGATTTTTTTTTTTTTGTTTTTTTAACTGTATGAATAAAGTGAACAATTATGTAGACCCAAATAATTGGATATTTACATGATTTGGAAATTGAATATTTTCTGAATTGTGGTAGATGTTTTTAGGGTATCTGCATAGAGATAAAGGCTAGGGTTGGCCGGGCGTGGTGGCTCACACCTGTAATCCCAGCGCTTTGGGAGGCCTAGGTGGGTGGATCACCTGAGGTCAGTAGTTCAAGACCAGCCTGACCAATAAAGTGAAACCTCGTCTGTACTAAAAGTACAAAAATTAATCAGGCGTGGTGGCAGGTGCCTGTAGTCCCAGCTACTTGGGAGGCTGAGACAGGAGAATTGCTTGAACCTGGGAGATGGAGGTTGCAGTGAGCCGAGATCACTGCACTGCAGCCTAGGTGACAGAACAAGACTCCATCTCAAAGAAAAGAAAACAAAAGACTAGGTTTATGCTGTTTGTAAGTCCAGGAATAAACCTAAAGAATAGGCAGGTTTTGACTGGGCATGGTGGCTCATACCTGTAATCCCAGCACTTTGGGAGGCGGAGGCAGGCAGATCGCCTGAGTTCAGGAGTTTGAGACCAGCCTGGCCAACATGGTGAAATCCTCTCTCTACTAAAAATACAAAAATTAGCTGAGTGTGGTGGCACGTGCCTGTAAACCCAGCTACTCGGGAGGCTGAGGCAGGAGAATTGTTTGAACCTGAGAGGTGGAGGTTGCAATGAGCTGAGATCGCACCACTGCACTGCAGCGTGGGCTACAAGAGCGAGACTTCGTCTCAAAAAAAAGAAAGAAAAAAAAAAAGGCAAGTTTGTGTACCTTTTAGGAGTGTGAAAGTTGATATGTTAATTTTTTTTTTTTTTTTTTTTTTTTTGAGACAGAGAATTGCTCCGTCACTCAGCCTGAAGTGCAGTGGTGCAGTCTTGGCTCACTGCAACCTCCGCTTCCCGGGTTCAATCCATTCCCCTGCCTCAGCCTCCTGAGTAGCTGGGATTACAGGTGCACACCACTGTGCTTGGCTAACTTTTGTATTTTTAGTACAGTCGGGGTTTCTCCATGTTGGCCAGGCTGGTCTTGAACTGCTGACCTCAGGTGATCTGCCTACCTCGGCCTCCCAAAGTGCTGGGATTACAGACGTGAGCCACCTCACCCTTGGCTGATATGTTAATTTTTAAAACCTTGATCCCTGGATATTCTGTGTCCATCTTTTGTATTCGTTACAAATTTGTGAAGAACAGGAGAGGCTCCCAGTAAGATACGGTTCATTTAGGCCTAGACTTTCACACAGCGTGGCTGGCTGGCAACGTATCCTTGATGCCACCGTGTATTGCAAATCTGCTGACCAAGGCAGGATCCTGGTGTGTGGTCCTGGGGTCAGTGGGTGATGGTGTTGGGTCGGTCCTGTCTTGTGTTGGAGTGAAAGTGTCTGTGGTTTCTGTAGCATCAAAGGCTGGGCCTGCGTCGGTGAACTGCATGCGGCTGGGGGTACACTGGCTGCTTTCCTCCCTTGCGGGACTCTGCAGGTGACTTTCTCAGCCCACTGGGCTGATCAGGAAGTTACAAGTCTCCTTCCTAGTTACAAAGTAGAACCCATCGTCAGCTGTTTTTCAGTTTTCAAAGTACACTAATTTTTAAAAAAAAATCTGTTCTGGGCGTGCACGGTGGCTCACACCTATAATCCCAGCACTGTGGGAGGCCGAGGCGGGCGGATCACGAGGTCAGAAGATGGAGACCATCCTGGCTAACACAGTGAAACCCCGTCTCTATTAAAAATACAAAAAAACTAGCCGGGCGCGGTGGCGGGCGCCTGTAGTCCCAGCTACTTGGGAGGCCGAGGCAGGAGAATGGCGTGAACCCAGGAAGCAGAGCTTGCAGTGAGCCGAGATCACGCCACTGGACTCCAGCCTGGACGACAAAGCGAGACTCCGTTTCAAAAAAAAAAAATCTCTTTTGGATGAAAAAGTCATGGAAAAGAATCAACTTTTAGAACACGATGAGACCGTTTCAGAATATTAACATTTAAATATCTGGATCCCTTTCGGGAGTATTTTTTTTTCTTGACTGTTAAGAGCAAGGAAGTGTGGCCCATCGGGGGCTTCTGCGGGGGCTGCGAGGATCAAGACAGGTTTGAGTTTGGGGGGTTCTGCGGGGGCTGTAAGGATCAAGACAGGTTTGAGTTTGGGGGTTTCTGTGGGGGC